>NW_012112808.1:2469436-2514637 GCF_000951035.1 Colobus angolensis palliatus | reverse complement strand
GTGATTCTGGGCATGTTATTTAACCTCACTGTGATTCAGGTTCCTAATAAGTGAACATCAGAAAACCCACGCCTACCTCATAGATAGGTAATGCATTTAATAAAGCACTTAGTGGAGTGTTAGGCTCATAATAACCAATTATGAACAGCTATTATTTCAGTATGAATAAAATGCACCATCCATCTGGGCAGGGGAAGAGACAGACAGTACAAGGCAGTGCATAGGCCACTGGTTTCTGGTGCTTGCTTTGCCTGGTTTTGATCCTGGCTTTTCCATTTACTAGCTGTGCACCCTGGGCAGGGGATGCCACCCCTGTCTCTCCCTGCACAACTCTGCTGCTTCATTTTGACTTCCGCATGTCTTATTCCTCAACGAGCCCTGTGCTCTCCTAACTCCAACTAGGTGTCTACTTCTTGGAGGATCCAACACAAAAATCAGTTAGAGAGGGAAAGATGGCAATCACTGATGAAGCAAAATCTGGGAGAGAATGCGATCATGAGTCATGGAGAGTGTGGGTGAGGGGAAGACAGTGGTTGCTACTCAGGTTCTGAATACAGGTATTATTTTAACTTTTGGAGAATAATACTGCTTATTTTCATGTCCCTGGGAAATGTCATATTTTTAAAGTGAATATCTCTGAATTTATCATTTTCTATTAAAAATTTGCCCACCAGAATGAGTCATGGCAGAAGCATTGACAGGAACAGGGGACTGATTCAGTTGGTGGATGAGTAAGCTACTGAGAGATCTTTGTTGACCTGCCGGCACCAGGAAGCTTTATTTTTCTCTGTTTTCTAAACAATGTAATTTGATTACACTTCAAACACCATGCTTCCTTATTTTCCTATTATGTAAATTACATATGTAAATTAATGTAAGATGAAGACATGCAGATTTTTGTCTGTGAAAAAGATGGGCTGACAGTGACCAGAGCCGAGCGAAGCTTTGAATTAACTTTCTGGCCATGGGGATGGATTTCCTTCCTCCATCCCACCTGTACGTGGCTGCATGCTTTTAGTCAGTGATGAAGTTCTTGGCTACAATGAAGATGCAGTACTTAATTAAGGAAGAGTGAATTTGTTAATAATACATTTTAGCCAAAGTACGAGATAGACAATCAATGTCCTCATCTATAAGCACCCACTAAACGTCTAGTAGGCCACTTTGCTTTCGTTACATAGCAGACATTCACTGAGCATCTACCATGGGTCAAGCTCTTTACAGGCAACAAAGAAACAACTATATGTAAGACACAGTCTTCCCTCCATAGACTGATGTGATTACAAGTCAAAGTGATTCAGGATTATTCTGAATTAGGAAAGACCATCTAACCCAGTCTGGGGTGGAGGTAAGGTAGAGAGTAGTTTCAGGGAGATATTTCTAGACAAAGTTACAGTTACATCCGGCTGAGCCCAGAAGGATGAATGGGAATGGTCAGGGGCAAAGGACCATTGGAAGAGCAGCAGGTGCAAACGCCCGGAGCAGAAGGCACAGGGCCACGTAAAGATCAGTCAGGTATTTTTGCAATCGTTTAAGGAAGCTGGAGTTTAGAGTTCAGGGTCAAGGGTCAGGGTGGGATGGCAAACCATGAAGCCAGAGAGGCAACAGGAACCAGCCTTTGTGGAACTAAGACATGTCATTCAGGGTGTGAAACCGGGAGGCGGAGCTTGCAATGAGCCGAGAACACGCCACTGCACTCCAGTCTGGGCAACAGCGTGAGACTCCATCTCAAAAAAAAAAAAAAAAAAAAAAAATGTCATTCAGAAGGCCATGGGACCTGTGGAGGTTTCAGTCAGCCAGTGTCATCACAGATTTGCATGATTAGTGACTGCTGAGGTGCATGAATTTAAGAGGAACAGACTAGCAGTGGGAAGAACAGTTGGGAGGGGAGCCCTTTCTTCCTGGGCACAGAGCTAGGCTATTTCTCAGCTTCTTGGATAGTTAAGCAGGACTTCAGCACTGAGCAGCAGCCAACAGACTGTGGGCAGAAGTAACATGTGCTACTGCTGGGGCTGATACCTGAAAACCCTCCTGTGTGATCTCTATGTGCCCTACCCTCCTCTGCCAGGCCTTGGGCAGGAGTTGTTAAACGTGACTGAGCATCAGAACCACTTGGACAGTTTGGTAGAACATGTGTTTTTGGATCCTCTCAGAGCCTGTCATTCAGCCAGTTTGTGGTGAGGCCTAAGAATTTGCATTTCTAACAAATTACTAGGTGATGCGGTTGCTGCTGGGCCAGGAACGGCATTGTGGTTACTGAAGCCCTAAACAATGCAGAGCTGCAAGATGCACAAGAAGGAATAATCCTGGGTTCTTGAATAACTGTGTGGAGTAGTCCCTCACACACCTCCCTCCAACTCAGAACTCCCGTGGAATATAAAGCAAGCAAGGAAAGTGTCCAGTGAATGTGGGTGCATGAAGGCATGCACCACACTGTGCCACATTGTCTTTTCCTGCAATGCTTGACTGTACTGCTCCTTTTCCTTGCAACATCCAACCCACCCCCATCCTAAGGTAGCTAACCCTACTCACACTGCAGGTCCCAGCATGGCCCTCATTTCCACCAGTGTGGCTCCTCAGATGCAAACCTGGCTAGTTGTCCATCTACCACCCTCTACAGTATATAAAAAAATGTGTATATATGTATTGTACCATTTTATACCTATTATTCTAAGTTGGTTTGTTCTTTTTAAACTTTTTCAAATTTTGGTTCTCCTCACACCTCTGGAAAACCATATTTATGTTTGCCTCAATGTTTATCCATCTAGTCCAGTGTCCTATTTCTACGACTCTTTCAAATGTTGAATGAATGATGCCCAAACAGTGTCTGGCCCTCAGAATGTGCTCAGTGATTCTGGAAATAGATTTATTGTTTTATTGAGGAGAGTAGAAAGACTCTTAAAGAAGACTTTTTAAATAAAAGAACAAAAGCCCCTGGGGTGTCCCATGTTAGCAGAGCTGAGACCTGAAACATGAGGATTCCATGATAGTGAAGGACTATATGGTGAAAGAACAGAGAGAGTAAGTCATGCATGCGTATAAGACACGTAGCCACAGAAGAAAATATGGTGGCTTGAAGGGGAGCAACAGTTATTTCCATGCAAGACAAGAAAGACTTGTGTATGTTTGAAGGTCCAAGGGAAGGAATCACTGGAAAGAAAGACTTGTATAATGCTGAAAACTGGAAATAATTGAGGATACAGTGTGCCAGATGATTAAAGAAAAAGAGAAAGGAATCCAGATGTAATGTTAAGCTCAATATTTGAAGGATATGATGCCAAGACAGAAGAGGATGAGGAGGGGACATATATCTGGTTAAAGATAATTTTGGTGGGGAAGATGGAAGGTTAGGAGATTTCCCCTTTAATGACCTTGATTTTCTCAGCAAAATAGGAGCTAAGACCATCTGCAAATAAAAGGGGTTTGGAGAAGAAAATTAAAAAAGAGAGAGAGAGAATGGGGAACATTGAAACAGCTACTACAAAGAGTATGCTTTGGTAATCAAAAGGATGACTTACTCACAGGAACCATTACATATAGCACATCAGTACCATTATTTTTTAGCCTAGAAAAAAAAGGCCTTGTAAATTTCTAGCACCAGGAGGTTGGCATTGTTCTGAAATGAGTACCTAAACTGATGATCCCACTGCTGCATTTCTTCTCCCTATGAGAGCTAATTCTAGGCACTTAATTTCTGTACACCTTTGCTCTGCTTTGTCCTCTTCCTCATACGGCCTTCCTGAGCCATCTCATAATATTCACTTTTCAATATTTTATTTTCTGTGCTTCATTTTCCCCATCTCTCAAGTGAAATGAATTTGATGAAGAGGGCTAATGGCCTTTCTGTAGCTTCATGCTAGTTCAGCAAACATCTATGGAATGCCACTAGATGCCACTAGGTGTAGGAGACGGTGGGGCAGTGACTATGAATTAAACATTATATCTGTCTCAGAGGTTCTTCCATGCTCTGTGGGAGACAGACTCACAAATAAATCATTTCAGCACCATGTGGCTGGTGCTGTCATGGGGGCATGCATCTCACGATCTTTAGACGCTAGGCTACTGATATTCATTCATGCTCCAAATATTTTGTAAGTACCCACTATGTGTCAAGAAATGTGAGCCTCTGGCAATATAGCGGTAGAAGTGACAGGTGAGTTCTTTGCTGTTGATATATGTACTCTGAGGAAAATAAAGGGATATGGTGTGATAGAGAGAAAAGAAGGGGAAATTATTTAGCTTGAGTGATTGTAGAAGGGCTGCCCTAGGTAGGGGAGCTTCAAACTGAGACATGAGTGAGGAATCAACTATGTGAAGATGCAGAAACAGATGTTTCTCCTTAGGGGACACCTCCAGCAGAATGGCTTCAAGGAGGTGAAAAGAGACCATTGTGATTGGACAGTGGTGAAGGAGGGAGAGAAAGGGGGCAGACTGACAAGGCAAGGAATGTGAATTTTATTCTTTTCTTTTTTGAGACAGAGTCTCGCTCTGTCGCTCAGGCTGGGGTGCAGTGGCCAGATCTCAGCTCACTGCAAGCTCCGCCTCCCGGGTTTACGCCATTCTCCTGCCTCAGCCTCCTGAGTAGCTGGGACTACAGACGCCCGCCACCTCGCCGGGCTAGTTTTTTGTATTTTTTAGTAGAGATGGGGTTTCACTGTTAGCCAGGATGGTCTCGATCTCCTGACCTTGTGATCCGCCCGTCTCGGCCTCCCAAAGTGCTGGGATTACAGGCTTGAGCCACTGCGCCCGGCCTTGAATTTTATTCTAAAGCAAATAAATCAGTAAGTGAGCAGTATCATCTTAGTTCTAGAAATTCAACCAGTTTTGCAAAGACCGCATGATGCCACAAAACATCCTTTACAACCCTACCAAAAATGATTGCTAGTAAGTAGGGTTCAATCAATCATTCTGCAATCATATATTGTGTACCTGCTGAGTGTTAGATATTGTCTAGGTCTTGAGGATACAGGAGCCACAAAGCAGAAAATGTCCTTGCAGCCAATGTGCTTATATGTGTGGAGGCTGGCATTCAGGGAAAGCAGTAGTAGTAAGTACAAAGGTTCTGAGGCAAAAGTATGCTTACACTGTTTGAAGACAAACAAAGGCATGAGTGAATTAAGGAAATTGATATCAGAAAAAAAAAAAAAAAACTTGGAGGGAAAAGAGCAGTGGTTGAAGACTGTTATATTCTTATTTTGTAAAAGGCTTGCTCCAGCTGTGGTAAGACAATAAAATCAAGGAGTTACAGATAAAGCAAGGGAACCAAATAGAAAGTGATGACAATCATTGATGTGAAAGGTAGTTTTGATTAGGTTGAGGTTGGAGGAGATGGGAGAAGTGAACATATCTGGTGATATTTTGAAAATAGGCCAATGGAATTCCATAATGAATTGGATGTTTGGGATAAAGGGAACAGTCAAAGACTTCAAAATTTTGGATCTGACCATCAAGAACAATGGAATTGCCATTGCTCAGATGAAGGAGACTAAGAATTGCAGATGAGGAAGCAGATGTTAAAAGCTCAGTTTTGTTCGAGACCAGTCTGATCAACATGGTGAAACCCCATCTCTACCAAAAATACAAAAATTATCCAGGCATGGTAGTGGACACCTGTGATCCCAGCTACTTGGGAGGTTGAGGCAGGAGAATCGCTTGAACCCGGGAGGCAGAGGTTGCAGTGAGCCGAGATTGTGCCACTGTATTCCAGCCTGGGTGACAAGAGTAAACCAAAAACAAACAAAAATCCCCTCAGTTTTTGAAAAGGTTAAGTTGAAAATGTCAATGAGACATCCAACTGGAGAGATGTATTAGAGAAATCTAGAGTTCAAAGGAGAACTGGAATTTTCATCTAGTCTATTTGAAGACATGACATGTTGCTCACTTGCATAACAGGCAGACCTATATTTTAAAATTGAATAGAGGTGATAGGAAAAAATTTAGCAAAGCCTACAGTCCAACACTGACAAGATTTGGGAGTTAGCAGTTCCTGGTGATTCATTTGTAGAGGTAGAAAACCAACTTATTGTTACTTCTTTTTATTTGTTTATTTATTTATTTTTTTGAGATGGAGTCTTGCCCTGTGGCCCAGGCTGGAGTACAGTGGTGCAATCTCAGCTTATTGCAAGCTCTACCTCCCGGGTTCATGCCATTCTCCTGCCCCAGCCTCCCGAGTAGCTGGGACTACAGGTGCCTGCCACCATGCCCGGCTAAATTTTTTTGTATTTTTAGTGGAGATGGGGCTTCACCATGTTAGCCAGGATGGTCTTGATCTCCCGACCTCATGATCTACCTCCCAAAGTGCTGGGATTACAGGCGTGAGCCATCGCACCCAGCCTATTACTTCTAATCAAATCAAGTTACCTGATAGTGTCAATTTAAGAGGAAAAAGATAAAACTGTAGACAAGGAGGCAAGTAGTTGAGAGAAAAACCTAAAATTAAGGACCCAAAAGACCTATTCTTAGTCCTGATTATCCACTAAGTTTCTGTGTGACAATGGAAAAGTCATCTCACTTCAGTTTCTTAATTCGTAGGACAAATGGGCAGGATAGAATAATCTGTAAGTTTCCTCACACCTCCAAATAAAGATTAAAAAAGTCATAATATATTAAAAAAACTCATAAATCAATAAGAAAAAAAGATGAATAACTGCTAGAAATACAAAGAATATTAACATACAATTCTCCAAAGAAAAGCTAAAAATAGCAGCGAATGACCAAAATAGCTCTGGCACTCAGCTTTGATAATGTTATTAAATTATCAAAAACTAACTATACAATAGGAACAATAACAAAAAAGTATAGTCAACAGTAAACGCAACAGAAATATTAAAAGTTTATATAAATGAAAAATGTAAATTCTATGAAAGATTAATAACAAAGGCTACTTTGGGAAGAAAGACTCATTGCAAGGATGGCCTAAATTTAACTTAATTAATCCCAATAAAATACCCATTGTGATTTCTTTTTTTGGTAGAACAAGACAAACCAATTATAAAATTTGCATGGAAAAATAAACATTTGACATATCCAGGGAAATTCTGTAAGACAGCCTATTCGACAGACAGCTCCTTTTGTTTAAAGTGGATAAACAGAGCTGCAACCTCTGAATCAGGACTAGGTGAGATAGTTTAATAATGACCAAATGACCATTGGATGGGGACTCCAATTCCCCAGGTCCCTGTTGTTTTATTTTCTAAGAGATGGAAAAAATAGGAAAAAAAATTAATCTACTCAGGATGTTACTTCTGGGAAGAGTGCTATAGTGTTTCAGTTTGGTGTATACTTAACACATGGCATTTAAATTGCATTTAAATGGTCTGCTTAGTTTTAATAATTAAATCAACAGTAAGTTACTTTATAACTATTGTTAAATTAAAAACAAATGACTAGGTTTCTATATGTATAGACAGGTGATTCCTTCTTAGTCTTTAAGGGCAAACGATATACAGTCACTAGGCTAGATAATAAAGTCTCTTTTGCAGGACTGAACAAATACTGCTTCTATTTAAAAAAAAAAAAAGGAAACTGAAGAGTAAGTGATGTCCAACAGCAAAATAAATTTGCCATTATGATATAGCCTTCCTTTCCTGACTCTTCTGCCTCCCTTTTATTCTCCTATAGATGGAAAATGAGAATATAGCACTTGGTTTAATGGATTATAAGAGAGATCTAACCCCAACCCAGAGAGAAGGTGCACAAGTCAAGGAACTTCAAAGGACGAAAACTGGTTACCTTGGGAGGTGAGAGTGGGGCCTTTACTTGGCCAAAGGAATACTTGCCCTGACGGGAACCCTCACCAAAGGACATGCATGGAAGGAAGGTCAGGTGTATTGAAACCACAGCAGATGCTTAGGCTGGGGAGCCAGGGACGGGAAGGGGACATGGCCCATGGATATTTAATTTGTTGTCCTGTTATTTTTCTTGGCTTCTGTTGAACCCAGATGGTGATCAGAGTTTTCCCTAGCACACAGACTCTGTAGTGGAACAGAAGGCTAGTTGCTTTACAAATGAGGGAAATGGGAAAAATCTGACCTAGTAATCTGCAAATCCACACAGGACTTTTCGTTGTGGATTTATGACAACCAGTCTTCCAATCTTGGGAGCATGGTATTCTTCTAACTTCTTCCTTAGTGTAACAAAAATTGCTATTTGTTGGGAATCTTTTAGAACCAGAGAATATATACTGGAATTTCAAATCCTCATAACAATAGTAAACACCCAATCCCAACTTTGTAGGTGAGAAGCTGAGGCTTGAAGAAGTTAAGTAACATGTCCAAGTTCATCCAGCCAAAAAGTGATAGAACTGGAATTTTCATCTAGTCTATTTGAAGACAAGGCATGTTGCTCACTTGCATAACAGGCAGACCTATATTTTAAAGCTGAATAGAGGTGATAGGAAAAAATTTAGCAAAGACCAGAGTCCAACACTGACACTTTCTATTCTAAAAGAAACCCTTGATGTGCAAAGTATTAAGGCTGGATGTTAATTTGAGTCAGTGGATCCCTTCATTTTGCAGATCCTGCAGAAGTTAAATGTCACAGTTAAAAATGTGGAATCAGCTGATGGTAGATATAGCCAGGATGGGACATCACAGCTCCCCTATTCAACACAGTGCTCTATTTACACAGGGTCTATCTCAACCGATATTCTCAGAACACCTAAAGGCACGTGGCGCATAGACCAAAACCATCTGCTAAGCCTTCTGGCACTAATAGAATGCCGTTACTTACAGTTATGGTCAGAGGAATCTGCAAGGTGGTAAATTGCAATGCCATTCTGTGTATTCTCCATAAATGTTACTTTCTCTATCTCTCTCCTGGGTATGATAAAACATTTAAAAGACAGTAAATATAGCAACACTATGGTAGGCCATTTACTTACTAAAATGGAAGAATGTGGCCATGGAGAGTCAGAGCCCTGTCACCTGGTCATTTAACACTGCTGCAGGCAAGGGCCCAGGGTGCAGCATTCTCACATTCAGCAGTTGTTGTAGACAAAATGGCCCTGACCGGAGATGTTCACCCAAACTATCCCTTCATATGCACTGCGGTATAGAATCTCCAATCTATTTTTTAATTTGTTATTTCTATTAGATACATGTACAAGATAAAGTACAGATGTCTTCCCTATCCCAGGTCCACCCCTACGAATCAGTCTTTACAATTTCTATTTTAGGTTCTTCATTCTCTTACATTTATACCACATGGAATTGGGTTGCTATTTTTGTTGCATCTGCCTTAGGTGATAGATGTTGACTCTTGCAATGACCAATGGTGATATATATTACTCATGCCACCCTCTTCTCTTCGTAGATTTTGATAACTAACATAATTTTCTAGCGCTCTCTCTCTCTTTTTTTTTTTTTTTTTTTGAGATGGAGTCTTGCTCTGTCACCAGGCTGGAGTACAGTGGTATGATCCTGGCTCACTGCAACTTCTGCCTCCCGGGTTCAAGCGATTCTCTTGCCTCAGCCTCCCAAGTAGCTGGGACTACAGACACACGCCACCATGCCCAGCTAATTTTTATATTTTTAGTAGAGATGGGGTTTCACCATGTTGGCCAGGATGGTCTCGATCTCTTGACCTCGTGATCCACCTGCCTCAGCCTCCCAAAGTGCTGGAATTATAGGCATGAGTCACCACGCCCAGTCAACTTTCTAGCTCTTCTATTGGTTATCTGTAAATTTTTAATTAATGCTCCTAGAGGAACAGGTTCTCCACACTTTCCCTCTAGCTTTCCTTCTCTTGTTACATTTCCTGCCTTCCATCACACATGCACTCTCACATGGTCAGGAATGGTAACATTTACATTCTGCTCTGTAACCATAGTAAACCAAAATAACTTATCCTAAATGTTAAAACTAAGCATTTGTATGATAAAAACTGTAACCAGATAACATATTAGAAATATTATTCTGCTCAGGCTTCGTTCTTCTATACTACACATCACATTTCCTAAGCAACTAATTATCACTGTAGTCATTGAGAAGTGGGAACGGCCAGTGTCGTCCTGAGAAACACGAGGACTGTAGAGGAGGATTTCTCAATCTTGGCTGCACACGGGAGTCACTTAGGGAGATTTTTAAAATACTGATGCCTGCTTCCCATCCCCAAAATGTCAGACTTCATCGGTCTGGAGTATGGTCTAAGTGGAATTTTGGAAGCTCCCAGATAATCCCCATTTACAGTCAAAGCTGAGAACCACCAATGTAGAAGCAGCTCTATTCAGAAAGTAAAAGTAAATGGAAAGTCTACACCATGGTGTGTCCTTTCTAATGTGGGGCAAAGGCCAAAGACCAGAGGAAGGAGGCCTGTAGATGAGTGGGGCAAGGTGGGGGGAAACCAAAAACTGAGCAGGGGCTTTGCACCCACTTCTTGTTTGGGATTTGGAACATGTGTCCTAGGAGAGTGGCTCCTCCCCCGCTGCCAATAGGCTCAGAGAAGCTGGTGTCTCAGCACCATTAGGCCTGGCTCCCTGAATGGGGAACATGGAAAGTAGCTGATGATGCTGACTGGTGGGTCTGCCTGGGCAGTCACCATGGTGGGGAGCAAGTGACCCTAAGCAGGAGCATCATGTGGAACTGTGCAGGCCATGCAAGGCACATCACTGGAGGTATCACTGATAATAAGCTGTGCCCCCTGGAGTTGTGAGATGTGGAGCTGGCAAGTGCAAGAATCCATCCTCTGGAATCCATCACTGCATTTGCTCCAAGGCCAGAGCCCCTGAGAGGCAGCTCCCAGTCAAGGACTGATCACAGCAGGGATACTAAGACAGGGCTGTTCTTGGCCGAGCCTCAAGGGCATCTGGGTGCTTTGCCAAAACTTCCCTACACTGCACACCTCACAAGCTGCCTTCCCTGCCTCCTTCACTTGGGCTTGCGCTTGAGCTGGGGCTGATGGCTCTCCCAGTGGACTCCAGCACCCTCTTTCTCTCCTCTCACACAGGCATTTCCTTTAATAAACTCCTTGCATTCCCCCAAATAAATCCCATCTTAGCATCTGCTCCTGGCAGGGCTTGGGCTGACCCTCTGCACCTTAGAACAATTTGCACCACTCAGAACCACTGGAGCCTAACATTTTTACCACCGGTTCAACTCTGGACAACTGAGACTTTGCATCTACCTCAGAGATGTCAGGCAGAAGCCAGTTTCAGCCAAACGGTGTGGTTAATTGGCTCGTTCTAGAACAGTGGCTTTGTTTTGGCCTCATAGACTCTGACCATGGGCAGCTGGTGCCATTTTATCCCATCAGTGAGTGCTGACAGCTTTAACAAAGAAGGGCCGCATGGTCAACATTTGGTCTCACCATTTCATTGTTCAACAGGGAGAGGACTGCCAGAAACTCGATTAGTGCACGCTTCTTCAGATTCCCAGCTCACAAAGCCAGCTATGACACCCAGCATCCCTGCATCACCAACACAGTCTCAGCACGGGTTGACTCAAGTCATCCTTTTGAGAAAAGATATACTGTCCCAAGTGTTGTACATTTAGTCTGCTCAGGAAAACCTTTCCTCACAGCCTGTCACACGTTTGAAATGTATTTTCACCATGTGAAAAGCACTGGCTTGGTTTCTAAAAAGAGAACACCACATTTGTGGAGAAAGGTCTTGGTTTGGAATAGACCATATTATGATCATGCGCTGTGTTGAGAGGGTACTCCAGTTACTGATTTGCCAGAATCCAAATCCTAAAGAATCGAGACTCACAGGGCTTGAAATGTGCTTGGTGCCAAGTGATCGCCAGGGGCTTCTAAATCTTTCCCCTGAAGGGATGGAGGGGATACTGTCTCCCAAACAGACTCTAAGCTCTGAAGGATCCCAAAGACTGGAAGCCAGAATCAGCACACCACATCTTGGAGGTCTTATGAGGGCCATCAGAAACCTCGTGGCTGAACACCTGAGCACACTTTAAAGAGGATAAAGCCCAAAGCAGTTTGATGTAATAAGGTTGTGGTATCATAGTGTTCTTTTTTTTCCTATTCTTAGAACTGGCTTTATTGTTACAATATGCCTGGCACAAAATGTAAATTCTAGAGGGACAATAAGATAAAATGGTAAGAAGACAAAGTACTATTCTTTCATACTCTGTCCCCTGGTTTCTGTGGCTGTGATCAGCGGCATATGCAGAGATAAGAGATGAGCGAGCGCCTGTGGGATTTTGTACACGGAGCAAAATGTCACAAGATGCTGGTCCTTTGGGAGCCCTGCAGCCAAGGGCCTTTGAAGGTCACTTCTGCAATTAGGCCGTGTGGTACTGTATGGGTGACCCACATGCACCAGGACATGTGCCACTAGCCCAACTGGCTCACTCACTCACATGCTGTCTCACTCCTTTCTCTTCTCTTATTCCAAGGTGTGATTTTCATAGTAATTTAAATGATTAAGACCTTAATTATAATGAAGCTTAGATGAAGCAAGACCCTCACCCTGGCATTTAAAATCAAGTACAGTAAGAGAAAAACTGGACTTCTGCCATTACCATCTAAGGCTGAGCACGGCAGGAATGACCTGCAAGGATTACAAAGAGATGCCACTGTCTCTCCCAGCAATTTCTTCTAGTTACTGATTTGCCAGAATCTAAATTTCTGTTTTTCCTCAGTCCACTGCTTCTCTCTGAGAATGTGGCTCCTTTGGGGATGTCGAGTTTTTCAATAGGATGGGCAGCAGAAAGAATGTTACAGAGCAAGGCAGGGGCTGGTGTTTCTGTCTCCTGCTCCATAGTATGCTTTTATGATTTTTTTTTTTTTTTTTTTTTGAGACAGAGTCTTGCTTTTATCACCCAGGCTGGAGTGCAGTGGCAAGATCTCAGTTCACTGCAACCTCCGCCTCCCAGGTTCAAGTGATTCTCCTGCCTCAGCCTCCTGAGTAGCTGGGATTACAGGCGCCCGCCACCACGCTTGGCTAATTTTTGTATTTTTAGGAGAGACGGGGTTTTACCATGTTGGACATGCTGGTCTCAAACTCCTGACCTCAGGTGATCTGCCCGCCTCAGCCTCCCAAAGTGCTGGGATTTCAGGTGTGAGCCACTGCTCCCGGCCCCTCTTATGCTTTGATCTCAATAGCAACAATTGGAAGACGTTCTAGTAAAAAGAAAACCCCAGGACAGGGAACATGAGTAAGGGGATAAAAATAATGATAAATCTTGAAGCTTTAAATCCTTAAGCTGAGGGGTAGCTGTTTCCATGCTCCTGTGTCCCTGTTTTGCCAGGCTTCTATACAAATGTCAACTGTGACTGTCACTGTCCTGTGGTACATACTGTAGCATTTACTCTTTGGTGCCTGACTAGGAATAAAGGCAGTGGTTGCACATCAATCCACTTCCATTCACGTTTTCTTCCCTAAGTTAGCAGGTTCATTTTTGCCAGATTTCAGGGTGTTTTGCATGGCCCTGTCACTTCTGCATGGGGACAGAGCCAGCTCTGACAGATGCACTCTCATGACACAGCACATCTGCCAGACACCAAAGGCTGGAGAGAATTTTTCTTGGTCAGCAGCATCTCTTCAATGAGGTCTCTTACGATCAAAGATGTTGGCAGCAACAGGAAAACTACTGGATTTCTAGCTTGGGCACACTTAGATGATGAAAGTAACTTGGATGTCTCTCATGATTCCACACTGTGCTAGACTAAGGGAGGAAATCAGCAAAATAATTCTATGGCAGAAGGTAACATTTGATCCTATGTTCCTGTAGTTCTTAGGTTTCTCACTGTTCATCACAAACAAATGAGAGGTTTTCCCTTGGTCTGGAGTATAGCCTTTTACTCAGAACAATGATAATCACAATAATTAATATTGATTGAGAGTTTACTCTATGCCTGGCACTACTGCCAGAACTTTACGCATGTTAAATCATATCATCCCTATAAACAACCTGCTGAGGTAGGTGCTATTATGATCCCCATTTACAGATGCGGAAACCAAGTTAAACCACTCGTTCACGGCTCATCGGAGAACAACCTGTCTGCAAACTAAGAGAGTCTGGCTTCAGAATTGGGCTGGCTGTTAGCCTCACTGCCAGGATACTTCTTCACCTCACCCAGGGACAAGTTCATGTACTGAGTTGCCAGGGGCTGAAGCAATTTCTATTAAAAATAAATCTTCAGCCTTGAATCAGACAAATGAAGGTCTGGATCACTGTGTGCAATCTATATCCACGGTTTGAGAGAGAAGTTGGCAAATCTGACTTGCTTAGAAGTACATAGTCAAATGATGAAAGGTTTGGAAACCATGTAATATGAGAGACGTTTGGAATAGCTGAGATAATTTAAACAACTAACCAGAAGACAGTCTAGGGGGCGAGGACTCTTGCCATACAGGCCAGGTTCATTTCAGTTCCCTCCGCAGAGCAAAGCTGGGATGAGTCAGCAGATATGTCAGGAAAATCAAGTTCATTTGTAAACACTCAATCTTTGAGGATAAAAGAACTCCTGTGAAAGGTAGTGAGCTCCCCATCATGCCTGTCCCTTGACAGAGGCCAGAGCAGCAGCTGGGAAGGAAATCATTAAGGCTTTGTGCATCACAGTGGGAGGTTGAACTAGGTCACCTCCAGGTTCCAACTGTGAAATGTATAGAAAGTTGGGTGATTTTAAGTTAAAATGGTAAGTTACAATTCGGTACATAACCTCTCGAGTGTCATACTCTGTTAGCCATAGCCCCTCAGAGCAGCTCACAGGGGAAAAGGGTAGGGTGGAAAGAATGCTGGGTCACAAGTTAGATAACAAATGTCAGGGCCTTGCTCCACCTACTGAACATATGACCCTGGTCAGGTGTATTTTACTCCTCATATGCTTAATTCCTGCAACTTCAGTTTGAAGAAAAGTAGATACCATTGTTTTGAAAATTTTTTAAATATTATTTTGACTGTGCCTAAAAATCTTTTAAGCATCAGTTATTTGAAAAATGGAATAAACAAAAGTTTTCCTGCCCCTAGCACTATGGCAGTGGTGAAAGTGTTATATAAGAAGCCTTCTAGAAGATGACCTCTGCACATTTTCTGGACACTGTGGTATCAGATTTGCTAATAGTCCTTTGCCTCACTGTATGTTGTTACAAAGTGAAGGTGTTGTCAGCAGTTTCTTTTCTTCTAAGTCTTTCCTATTCTGCACCAATGCAACTGATTTCTGTGGTTCAGAACTGCCTCATTGATTGGGATATCCTAGTTTCTTTAGGCCTACTGTATTCAAAGCAATAATAGTGAAACTCTACTGTAATTTATCATTCTCCTATGCAAAACAAACATTTATAAAATGCAGCTACATTTCTGTGTTACCTACAGAAAATGTTCACCCTGCTTATATACTTTTGTAAGCCAATTTGTACTTCAAACATTATGTCATATTTTTCAGACAGCAATAAATTAATTCGTAAGTATTTGGAATCTGCTTCGCAAGCCAATTCCATGTCATACCACTGCTCAGAACACACGTCCCATGTTTTACAAGTAATTTTCCTCTAAGTTGTGATTGTAATGTCCTCTAATGGTACAGTAGATGTATAATCTTTAATATAGGCATATCTCCATACCTAGGCATCACTGTTCAAAGAGAAGCTGATTAGTGTACTTGAGACAAAGATAGGTCATTCTAATCAAATGATGGCATTGGTTCCTTTTATTTGAAAAAGATGGTAGTAGATTTACAAAAGTAATTCCCCTTTTACCCAAGTCTTAGTAATGAGAAACTAGACCTGAGAACACACTTAATCATCCTGTTGCCCAACACCTGAGCCTCCGAGCCTCCCATTTGAAAGCACGGGGAAAATACACATCACGCAATTCCAGGGAGAGCCTGGGCCCCTCTCTTAACATCCCACCAGCAATCTGCTTCACACACTTAAGCACTACTCTGCTTCATTTCAATAAAAATAGAGTTTAATTTGGTCTCAAAACAACTTGCTTTTTCCCAAGTATGGGGAAAAAGGGCTTGGGCTGTGGGATCAACTACTGCAATACATATGGCTATTCAGGAATCAAGGGGGTTCACCATCACTCAAAGGTGGGGTGCAACTCTGTATTGCAGTTAATTAATTTAGACTTCATATGAACTGCTTGAACTACAAAGAAAGCTGGCCAGCTAGCTTCCAACAACCAAAGGATAAAGAAAGGAATGAAAAGGCTAAGAGACTTAGCAAACAAACTGTTGGCCATTTGAGAGTAATTTAAGGCTACCCAAAAATGGCCCCTTGATTGAAATCAATTAAAAGGAACCAACTGACCCGCTGATGAGTGAGAGCTTAAATATCCCACCTACTCAAGAATGGTCCAAATAGAGTCCCAAAGCCCTGGAGGCCTCATGAATATTCTGAGAATTTAAAGTGCCTAAACAAGGAGGGATGGGCGGAGGAGAGGGTCTTTGCTTCTAAATAATAGTGGCTCTCCTGTGGTTACCCTTAGCCTTCTAGGATTCGCTTTTCAAGCTCTTCATTGAAATTGCTCAGGTCTTTAACTGATCTCCCTTAAGGACTCAAAAGCCTTAAGCTAATTACACTTGGCTGAGATATGCTTGATGAGATGGGAAAAACTTAAAGCTTTTGAAAGGGTGAAAATCTCAAACCATCTGCTGGTGGTGTTACTGAGAGAACAATGGGGGAAAAGGAAGAGGGCAGCTAGCCAGAGTGGAAAGGTACAGGATTTCTTTAATTACTGGGTCAATGAGATCATTATTCCTTGGAATGTTGGGAAAGGCAGGACACAAGCTTAGAGAGCTAGGCAACAACAACTGTGCTTGGTGAATAAGCAGAGCCAAAGATCAGCCACAAAAAGAAGACACGTTGTGAGGGAGAAAAGGAGAATTAGGTCAGCTGGGTTTAGAAAAGCATTTTTGATTAGAAATCACAGGTAGTTTATGGAAAGCAGAAATAAATGCTCCTAAGTTGGAATTAGGTTTCAGAACAACCTCTGTACTTTTTTTCTGATTATCTCTGGTCCTCAAAGGCAACTGCAGATGGAGTCTCAGTGAAGTGCGCTCTCTCTGATGTTGGTAAGCCAGTTGCTTCTGTTATACTTGGCAATCCAGGTAACAGCCTGCATTTAGCTTTCAGATCAGTGCCCCAGGTGTTGATTCAATATGGCAAACAGCTTATGTGTGTTGCTCTAAAGGCCCTGTTCAGCTTCTCCTTTTTTCTTTTCTTATTAAAATAAGCCCCTCAAATTCCGCTGAGAAAACGTTGGATTTTGGAAGACAAACTGATTTAAATCAGATAGGGCTGCTAAAGCAGAGTTAATTTTTACTTTGTGCAGGGGAACTCCTGCGATTGAGCAAGAGTTATGCCCCCGATCCTATTTCCGCTCTTTTTCAACCTTTGTGGAGAGAAGGCCATCTTCTTTCACATGACTCCTCGTTTCTATGACTGAAGACGAGTAAAACTACGAAAATGATGGGGAAATTTGTATCTTCATTTCCCCCCTTATATCCTGTTCATTAAAATGAGGGAAGAATGATTGTAAGGTATATGGATGTGCTTTGCTCAAGAATGGGCCGAGGCAGACATCCAGGCCTGCATGATTGAGTGAGTTTAGGGCGCAGGTGTATACTCCACTTGTTACATAACCTGTTTACGTTCATACTTGGCTGAGTCACTATTGTCCGTAAAAAGTATAACTGCCCTGCTGATGATGGACAGGCGTTCTTGCACTGGGGCCCAGAGAAAGAGAGAGAGTACTTACTGCAAGATGGAGAGAAGGGAGCCATGGCTTGCACTCCTACCCAGAGAGAGAAGGAGTTAAGCTGCTAACACTGTTAAGGGAGAGCTGGTCTTGCAGGCCGGCCGTGCAGCTGTGTGTGGGAGTTGGCTGCTGACAGGGGCTGCGGAGCCAGAGCAAACAGCCGAGATAAAGGCAGAGAGTATAAGAGAGCTAGTGTGAGAGAGCTGCTGATAAGAGAGCTGCTAAATAAAATTACTTTTTCACCTGCCTACAGCCCCCTGAGTGTCCTTTCAGCCATCTGCCCATCCACCCACTCCCATCGGACCTCAGGTGGGGCTGGAACCTCACCCTGAGTGTGACATTTGGGAGTAGTCGTGGCCCTGGCATAACAAAGACCCTTTGGTACTATACATGATTTTGTATACACAACTCCAATATATGCTGCTTAGAATGCACTTTGAGTACCCCAGGGCTGCTTTCCAATAAACAAACACAGTCTTTGGTTCTGTATTCTTCTAACTTAGGCATGCAGTCTCTGTGTTTCCTTGCCCGTGTCACCTGCCCCTGTGGGAGAAATGCGTTGTGTAATGAGCACAAAGAAGGCATGTGTGGGAAGAGAGGCTTATCAGTGGCTGATCTCCGACACACTGTGGGTTGGAGTCGGGAAGAGGTCCCCATCCTTACCACAGTTACCCTAATGCCCTGTGTCTCAGGTGCAGGTACTGGGGGTCCTGATGCTAAAGGAGCATCTTCTCCCACAGTGGCAGTTGTGAGCCAGCTGGTTTGGATAATGAGGGCTTTGCCAGTGGTTCTCAAGCTGTGGTCCTTGGACCAGCAGTACCACCATCACCTGGGAACTCATTAAAAATGCAAAATTTTGGCCGAGCACGGTGGCTCAAGCCCGCAATCCCAGCACTTTTGGAGGCCGAGGTGGGCAGATCATGAGGTCAGGCGTTCAGGACCAGCCTGGCCAACATGGTGAAACCCCGCCTCTACTAAAAAGACAAAAATTAGCCGGGCGTGGTGGTGCTCGCCTATAATCCCAGCTACTCAGGAGGCTGAGGCAAGAAAACCGCTTGAACCCAGGAGGTGGAGTTTGCAGTGAGCCGAGATCACGCCGCTGCACTCCAACCTGGGCAACAGAGTGAGACTCTGTCTCAAAAATAAAGCAAAATTTTGCCTGCCATCTCCAGATCTACTGAACCAGAAACTTGAGGGATAGGGCACTGAAAGCCATGCTTTAACAAGGCTTCAGGTGATTTCATGCACATTCAACTTGGAAAGGCTCTGCCCTCACTTTGGGCTACACCTGGAGGAGCTAGAGTTACTGGCAGACCAAGCAGTATTAGGCAGCCTGTTGCCAGGAAGGTCTGGACCATGAGCCTCCAAACTCTGCTTCTTTGCTTTCTATTGTTTTCACTGTCTTGTCTTTAGGATATATAAATGTGAATTCCTGTGTATAACACAAGAGATGCACACACACACACACACATGGTTCAAACTTTCATAAAGTCCTAATATTCTAATAGAGAAACCAAACCACAGCAATTATTGTATAAGAAATATACTTGAAGGGGAGCTCAGGAAGTTGTACTTTTAGCAAGTTCCTAGATGATGCTGAAGCCACTGGTCCAAGGAACACATTTTAAGAACTTCCATCCAGATGAATCTCTTTTCACTACTGAGGGCTTAGCTTCCCCTCAACGGTTGAGATTGTTTTTGTTTTTGTTTTTTCTATTTTGTGTTTGTTTGTGCCCCAGCCCTGAGTCCAGCGTCTTGTACATATTCATGCTGGATTTTTTTAAATTAATAAACATCCTTGAAAGTGCAACTGAGGAGACTCAGAAGGAGGTATTCTGTTTGCCTACCCCTCTGTCAATCATCTTTGCTTCATCACCAACCAAAATAAGACCGTGAGAAAGTCTAAGATTTTCAAAAGAAATGTTCTAAATTGGGGTGCAAAATACTGGAGTAGTGGTAGAGGTAATGTACTAGTTTCTACTTGCTGCAGTAAATTACCACAGACTTAGTGGCTTCACATAAAGCAGACTGATTTTCTTACCATTCTGGAGGCCGGATGTCTGAAATGGGTCTTCTTATGAGGCTAGCATCAAGGTGTCAGCTGAGCTATGTTCCTTCTTGAGGCTCAGGGAAGAATCTGTTTGATTACCTACTATGGTTTCTAGAGGCCGCTTGTATTCCTTGTTTCATCACCTCCTTCCACCATCTTCAAAGCGAGCAGCGTAGCATCTTCAAATCTCAATCGCTCTCTTGTTGTCTCTCCTATGCCTCTACCAACGCATCTCCTTCCCTGTCACTGACTCTCCTGCTTCCCTATTTGCTTATAGATATACTTGTGATTACACTGGGCTCACCTGGACACTCCAGGATATTCTTCTCTTCTCAAGTTCCCTAACTTAATTACATCAGCGTTGTCTCTTTTCCTGTGTAATGTAACACATGGACAGGTTCCTGGGATTAGGACAAGCATACCTTTGGGGGACCATTGTTCTGTCTACTCCAGGCAATTAAAAACAGTAACCCTTAATGTTCCCTTCAACCCCACATTTTATTTGGTGACTGGACTAAAATTTTTACTCCTTATTGTAGGTGATAAAATAGTAAGATACCTTCTGGATATGTTCCTGCATTGTCAGAGATAACTTTTTGAGATCTACTTACAGAGTATCTCTTAAAGAGGTAGACTTTGGAGATATGAAATAGACATATTTATGTATACACACACATATATACATACAGACACATTATATTATATAATTATATTTATATTGTCTAATATTTATCCGATCTAATTACTAGATGTTATGCAAGTTTTGTTTTCTGATTGCATAAGGTTTTCTATAATAATTTGTTAATGGGAAAAATAAGGGTAATGTAACAAAGTATAAAATATTGGTTATATTAATTTTGAAAAGTACTCCCTTACATTGAAATTATATGACCATATCTTAATACATTATGAACCATGAACCTCTTAATCCTGAATATTTTTACTTTATGAACTGTGTTTGTAGGTTTATGAAACAAAAGAACAGATGAAGTAAATTATGTTTAAAGTTTGAGGAACAAACTAAATATGACAAATGGAAAAAAAAAATTCTCCTTTGAAATTTTTCTTTCAGAAGAAATATCTATTTTTCCCCTTTTCCCCATTTCTCTGCAGTTTCCAAAAACTAGGTTCAATTAAAAAGGAAGGTTAATAAACTATGACAACATCTTTGAAAAATGAACTCATGTGCTTCTGTGTAAAAAATTTAAATTCTAACAATGGGATAATATTATTGGTTAGAAATGTGACTGATTCATCTTGACAACATTTCCTTCGAAGTTTCACAGTGAAATAAAGCAATCACATACAATCAATCCAAACCCCGTGCTATTGTTCAAATGCTTGCCTCCCTTTTTCTCTTTTTTCTTAATCATTGCAGCAGATGTCATAAAATAAATGTAGTGAAACACTCAAACAGCAAGTTCCCTAATTGTTTCCATCTTGATTATAAAAACACATTGAAAGGTAAATCCTCATGGTGAAATAAATGAAAAAAATAATTAACATTCAAAGTACTCCTTATACCACCTGCTTTTTACATACTGTGCTGAAATGAAGGCACCTGATGTATAAGGAGTAATGAAAAGAAATTGAGTTTCCTTCTGAAGCAGGGAGAAAAGTATCACTTACATTTGAATCCAAATCAAAATGGATATATCTTTTGCACAATCAGTGGGATCTGGAAGTTCTTGCACCTGATGTGAAGTGGTTCACTCTAATCCAAATGCAGTAAGTATGTCACCCAAAACTTATGACATAATAGTTTGTGGCTTTTCGCTTACTAAAATAAAGTCTTTTATTTAAATATTGAGCCTCTATTTCAACCACAGTATAAATGTACAAATTATATTTTGGGTTGACAATATTTTGGTTTTTACAAAAAATGTATACATAAACATCCTTATTACAATCACTATCTACTCCACATACATTATAGATTAGACTTGCACTTGTTACTTCTGTCACTGAAATGGTCTTTCTGTCTGAATGTTTATGATTAGGATCTTTAGTTTACAGTCAAAATTCAAGTCTGACTTGTAGTATCCTAAGAGAAGGCAAAGATCAGTTCATGGGAAAGTAGGTAGAACCCTCCCTACTTTAAGTACTGTATGTACAGTGGCAAAAAAACTGTACTTAAAGGAAACTTAAACTTTTATTTTAAGATTGAAAGAGCCAAACAAAATGAGACTAACCAGATAAAGCCAAGTCAAAGTAAGGGAGTAGGCTTCTGAGTACAGGATCGTAGGGATTACTCCATTCCACTTATGGCCTGAAATACTTGAGGCCCAAGACATGCTGCTTTGGGGCCCCTTTAAAGGAGGCTGACATCAGAGGTCACCATTTTCTTCCAATCTATCAGGTTGGGGAGGGATGCAAACACAGCAAAGACTATGCTTACAGAAGGGTATGGCATTGTGAGAATAAATCCATGTTTCCATGGAAACATCTCAAGTGTATGCATGTATGTCTATGTGTGTTGACAAAGATTCATAATTTGAGAGTTATTGTATGAAATGAGGGAGTTCACATTCAGGGTAACATTGAGTTTTATATAAACAGACTGGGGCTCAGCAGTATTTTTCTATAAAGGGCCAGGTAGTAAATGTCCTAGGTTTTGCATGTTCTAAGAAAACTTTATTTATTTCATATAATCCCATATGAATTCTATACCAAATGCTGGCAGAGTGCAATAACTGTAATAATCTTGGGTTCTTATTGACTTCAGTCTGTAAAATGACATGGAAAACACAGGAATCAATGATGAATAAAATCATTTGTCTGATTCTAGTTGGCAGTGAGTCTCCACACTCCTTGGCATGGCCAGAAAGGCTATGCATGCTCCCACTCTAACCCTGGGTTTTCACCCGTCACTTCTAATTTAATAATCCCACTTCACCATTCTAGCTTTTATTGACAGCTTGGGCTGCCAAAAGAGAGCAAGCGTGGCTAAACTTATACTAGACAAAATAGACTTTACCTAAAAAATAGTCACAAGAGACTAGAAAAGGTCATTGTAATAATAAAGGAATCAATTTATCAAGAAGATATACAATTGTATGTATTCATGCACCAAACATCAGAACATCTAAATATATAAAGCAAATACTAATAGAACTGATAGTAGGGGACTTTAAAACTCCACTCTCAGTGATGGATAGATTACCCAGAAAGAAAATCAATAAAGAAACAACAGATTTGAACAACACTATAGAGTGAATGAACCCAACAGACACCTAACATTCCATTCAATAGCAGTAAAATACATATCCTTTTCAGGTACACACAGAACATTCCCTAGGATAGATCATATGTTAGGCCATAAAACAAATCTTAAGTTCATTGAAATCATGTCACATGACTTTTCTCATCACAAATGTATAAACTAAAAAACAATAACAGGAAGAATATTAGAAAATTCAAAAATATATGGAAATTAAATAACACAGTCCTGAATAACCAATAGGTCAAAAAAGAAATCACAAAATTAAAAGAATCTTGAGGCAAACAAAAATAGAAACACAATATACCAAAACTTACAAGATGCAGCAAAAGCAGTTCCAAGAAGAAAACTTATAGTTATGAATGCCTACATTAAGAAAAAAGATATCAAATAACCTAACTTTATACTTTAAGGAACTAACAAAGGAACAAAGCACAAATTAGTAGAAGAAAAAGTAATAAAAAATTAGGACAGAAATCTCTAACCTCTCAAGAAATCTCTCATCTCTAATGAAATAGAGAATAGAAAAACAATAAAAAAGATGAATAAAAATGAGTTTTTTTTAAAAATTAAAAACATTTACAAACTTTTAGCTGACTAAAGAAAAAAGATGACTCAAATAAATAAAACTACAAATGAAACGTGATGTCACAAGTGATACCAAAGAAATACAAAGGATCAAAGAGACTACTATGAACAATTATAATGAACAAATTGGATAACATAAAAAAATGAATAAACTGCTAGAAGCATACAATCTAACATGACTGAATCATGAAGAAATAGAATATCTGAATAGACTAGTAATGAGTAAAGAGATTGAATCAGTAGTCAAAAAACCTCCCAATAAAGAAAAGCCCACAACCAGATTACTTCATTGGTGAATTCTACCAAACATTTAAAGAAGAATTAATGTCAATCTTACTTAAACTCTTCCAAACAAATTGAAGAGAAGGGAACACTTCCAAATTCATTTTATGAGGCCAGCATTACCTTGATACAAAAGCTAGATAGGAACACTACAAGAAATAAAAATTAAAGGCAAATATCCTTGATGAAATAGATATAAAAAATTTCAACAAATTACTAGCAAATTCAACAGCAGTTTAGAATGATGGTGGGATTTACATCTGGAATTCAAGGATGGTTCAATATATGGAAATCAATAAATCTGATATATCACATTAACAAAATGAAGGATAAAATCACATGATCATCTGAATAGATGCAAAAAAAGCATTTGAAAAAATTAACTACCCTTTCATGATTAAAAAAAAAAGTCAACAATTTGAGTACAGGAGGAATGTACTCCAACACAATAAAGGCCATATATGACAAGCCCATAGCTGTCATCATACTTAATGGTAAAAAGCTGAAGGCTTTTCCTCTAAGGTCAAGACAAGATGCCCCTACAAGACAAAGATGCCCCTACTCACCACTTCTATGCAACATGGAACTAGAAGTCCTAAACAAAGCAATTAAACAAGACAAAGAAATAAAAGGCATTCAAATCAGAAAAGAAGAATTATGATTGTCTCTATTTGTAGATGATATAATCTTATTAAAAACCTTACAGACTCCAACAAAAAAATGTTAAAACTAATAAATTCATTAAAGCTGCAGAATTCAAAACCAACATACAAAAATCAGGTGCATTTTGGCCGGGCGCGGTGGCTCAAGCCTGTAATCCCAGCACTTTGGGAGGCCAAGACGTGCGGATCACGAGGTCAGGAGATTGAGACCATCCTGGCTAACATGGTGAAACCCTGTCTCTACTAAAAAAAAAAAAAAAAAAAAAAAGTAGCCGGGCAAGGTGGCGGGCGCCTGTAGTCCCAGCTACTCGGGAGGCTGAGGCAGGAGAATGGCATGAACCTGGGAGGCAGAGCTTGCAGTGAGCTGAGATCCGGCCACTGCACTCCAGCCTGGGCGATGGAGCGAGACTCCATCTAAAAAAAAAAAAAAAATCAGGTGCATTTCTATGCACTAGCAATGAATATCTGAAAATGAAATAAAGAAAACTATACATTTATAGTAGCATCAAAAATAATAAAATACTTAGGAATATATTTAACCAAGGCAGAGAAACATCTGTAGATGAAAACTGCAAAGCATTGATGGGAAAATGATTTAAGACACAAATAAATGTAAAGGTATTCCATACCTATGAATCAAAAGAATTAATATTGTTAAAATGCCCAAATACCTAAAACAATCTACACATTCAATGTAATCCCTATCACAATTTCAAGGGCATTTTTCACATAAAATGAGAAAACAATCCTAACATTCATATGGAAATACAAAATATCCCAAATAGCCAATGCTATTTTTTCTTTTTTGCTTCACACTTACTGACATCACACGTTCTGATTTCAAACTACATCACAAAGCTATAGTAATCAAAACAGTATGGTACTGGCACAGCAACAGACACACAGACCAATAGAACAGAATTGAGAAGTCCAGAAATAAACCCATGCATACAAAGTCAACCAATACTTGACAAGGTAGTCAAGAACACAGAATGGCAAAAGGATAGTCTCTTTAATAACTGATGCTGGGAAAACTGGATACCCAGATAGAAAAGAATAAAATTATACCTCTGTTTTATACCACTCACAGAAATTAACTTGAAATAGATTAAAAACTTAAATGTAAGACCTGAAACTGTAAAATTCACATAGAAGACATAGGAAAACCACTTCTTGATATTGGTCTTGGCAATGATTTTTTGGATATGACATCAAAAGCACAAGTGACAAAAGCAAAAATAAATAAACAGATTTTCTAAATAAACTAAAAAGCTTCTGCACAGAAAAGGAAATAATCAACAAAGTGAAAAGGCAACATATAAAATGGGAGAAAATATTTGTAAACTATATATGTGATAAGGGGTTAATATCCCAAACATATAAAAATTATAATAAAACAGATTATCTGATTTAAAAAAGAAAATCTGAATAGTCAAAAAATAAGTAAAGAGTTTGAGTCAGTAATCAAAAACCTCTCAACAAAGAAAAGTCCAGGACCAGATTAATTCACTGGTGAATTATACCAAACATTTAAAGAAGAATTAATGCCAATCTTACTTAAACTCTTTCAAAAATATTGAAGAGAAGGGAAGACTTCCAAATTCACTTTATGAGGCCAGCATTATGTTGATATTGAGACCTGAATAGACATTTTTCCAAAGAAGACTTATGAATGGCCAATAGGTATGAGATAAGGTGCTGAACATCACTAATCATCAGGGAACTGGAAATCAAAATCACAATTAGATATGACCTCACGCTTGTTGGGAAGACTTTTTTCAAAAAGGCAAGAAAGAGTTAACAAGTGTTGGTGAGGGTGTGGAAAAAAGGGAACCTACACTGTTAACAGAAATGTAAATGAGTACGGCATTATGGAAAATAGTATCGAGGTTCCTCAACAAATTAAAAATAGGATTACTAAATGATCCAGCCATCCCACTTCTGGCTAGATATCTGAAGGAAAGGAAACCAGTAGCTTGATGTCTGTACTCTCATGTTCATTGCAGCATTATTCATAATATCCAGGACACAGAAACAACCTAAGTGCCCATAGACGCATAAATAAATAGAGAAAAATGTGACACACACACATACACACACACACACACATATATCTCACATTTGTATACATAATATGTGTACAATGCAATATATATGTATAATGGAATATTACTCAGTCATAAAAAGAAGGAAATCCTGCCATTTGTGACAACATGGATGAAACTCGAGGGCATTATGCTGAGTGAAATAAGACAAAGACAAACACTGTGTGATCTCATTTATATGAGGAATCTTAAAAAGTAAAAAAAAAAAAAAAAGACATTTATCCTGAGCTCTATGCTTGGAATGAGCCCAGCAGTGGCTTTGTCTGTCTTCCTCAGTTTTAATGGTAGTGTCTATATAATTTCTGGCACATATAACATGTGCATTAGAAGCATTTGTTGAATGTATGAATAAAACCATTTATGACTTTCTTAGTTATGCAATGTGCGGTAGGGTAATGGTCGACTGATGTGCTACTGAAGATCCCCCTGCCAGTCATTAGAGTTAGCAGAAAAAAAAATAACTTTACTCAATTATATCACTTGTGATCATGTTTCCATTTTCTAGTCTCAGTGTAGTAGTTTTCATTGTGAAATACATACTATATTTCCTAATATAAAGTATACTGCTTTCACATCTTAACAGTGAAATAGTGAATTGTTACAAAATTTTTGTTGGTCAGGACAAGATGATACAATTTATCATACCCATATAGGCATTAGCATCAAAACCAAAAGTACTCAAACTTGCAGAATGAGTTTCAATGACTTGGGTTAAAATCTCTGAAAAATAATAAATATGGAGGGAGTTGGTGAATCAGGAGTGTTTCAACAGCCTCTAAGTTGAAGCAAAAAAGAAAAAATAGGCTAACTCTACATGATAGCAAGACAGACTTAAGTCTTAAGAGACTTAAGCCAATGAGTTTTAAATTCTTTATGAATTCTCTTAAATTCTGAACCATCAAAGATATTGGCAGAGGACAATATTGTATAATAAAAACAGATATTGATGACTTTGATTGAAAGTGATTTAGAAGTAGGACCCTGAATCTGATGAAGTTTTAGCAATACTGTAACTAATTCCTTTAGCCTAAAATTTTCTTTCTATGTATTCTCAAGGTTCTACATCTTGTTCAAAGAATTTTTTTAAACATATAAAATAAAAATCCTAAATGATAAGAAATTATTGTGTCTTACTTTAATAAGCAAGATTTTAGAAAATTTGTGAATAATACATAAAATAATGGCACATCTTACAATTGAGGCATCTTAGAAGTACACCTTCATCTACAGTGTGTGTACAACTATATTAAATGTAGAATAGCAGTACTTGCCATAAAACAACAGCAAGTAAACTACAACTTCAGATTAAATTGGAAACTGCTGCCCTACTCTGATACTATCTTAGTATTTTGTCACTGTCTATCAAATATATCAAATAGTGAACAATAACAAATAAGTGAGGTGGTAAACAGGTAAAAAAAAAAAAAGAGCGTTTTAGGCTGGGTATGGTGGCTCACCCCTGTAATCTCAGCACTTTGGGAGGCCGAGGTGGGCGGATCACAAGGTCAAGAGATCGAGACCATCCTGGCCAACATGGTGAAACCCCGTCTCTACTGAAAATACAAAAATTAGCCAGGCGTGGTGGCCTGCACCTGTAGTTCCAGCTACTTGGGAGGCTGAGGCAGGAGAATTGCTTGAACCCGGGAGGTGGAGGTTGCAGTGGACTGAGATTGCGCCACTGCACTCCAGCCTGCCAATAGAGCAAGACTCTGTCTCAAAAAATAAATAATTAAAATAAAGAAAGGCAGTTTTGCCTTCAGTATACTGTCAAGAAAAATTGTCTAAGACTTGACAATGGATAAAAGAGATCCCTGGGTGTCACTGTGGTGGAAGGTTGGGTGTTGCCCTCCAGACTATCTGGGATTATCTGGTTCTACGAGGGTGTATTCCTTTCTATTCACTAGACTATTTTACATATCTGTAGAGGTAGAAGGTAACATGTAGAAAACTTGAAGTAATGAAACTGAGATTTGTTCATATCAATGAAAATGAATTTTGTCTGATAGAAAGAAAGGATATGTTGTATTGTCCTATATGATATTAGCCAGTTTGGAAATTTTCAGAGCTCCTGAATTGTGTGTGTTTGTATGGATATATTCAGTGTTTCTGAATGTGTGTATTATGGATCCATGTGTATATCCATGTAGCCATAATTCATAACCAATATACAGTCATGCATTGCTTAAGATGAAGATACATTCTGAGAAATATGTTGCTAGGTGATTTCATCATGCAAACATCATAGAGTGTACTTACACAAACCTCGATGGTATAGCCTACCACATACCGAGATTATATGGTATAGTCTATTGCTCTTAGATTATAAACCTGTACAGCATGTTACAGTGCTGAAGACTGTAGATAATTATAACACAATGGTAAGTATTTGTATCTAAACATATCTAAACATAGAAAAGGTACAGTAAAAATGTAGTATCCATAATCTTATGGGACCACCGTGACATATATGGTCTGTTATTGACAAAAAGGCACTGCATAGATAATATATGGATTTCACACACACACACACACACACACACACGCACGCACTCTTCAAATTCTCTTTTGAACCAGTTTTAACATCTTAATGATTCCCTTACTAATCATTTAAATAAAATATTTTACTTGTATTGATTTTATAGTTGTATGACAGTCACATTTTATCTTTCTGAAAATTTCAATTTAGCGTTATATAACGTCTTTGGAAGGAAGTTAAATATAAGGAACAAATGTTAATAATTATACTCACTATCTTTAGAGAAGGTTAATTTTTCTGAAGTATTTCAGGATAATATATGTAAAACAATATTATGTTTAGATGCAAGTACATGTTAACCTTTTTATTAGTTGTGAAAAAAATCCAGGTACTTTATGCACAGAGAGTTGTAGAACTCTAGTTCGGCAGAGAGGAATAACAAGTTCAACATTTAAAGACAGAATTCCACTTTTGTGAGTGATCTTTTGTTTCTGCAAATTACTTTGATAAGCCATGTGGTTTGATAAGCCACATGGTTGTAGAATCATATAACTCAGGGCAAGACCAGAAGGACATAGGCATGATACAAAGGTAAACTGTAAATGAAACTGGAGTGTTAAGAAGGGCAAGAAATCAAGAAGACAAAGTGTGATACAGGTTGTAGCTGGATGCTGGAAACTTAGAAGAGATGGTCTCTGAAAATTCCCCACATGGGCATGCACAAGTTAATAACAAGTTTTGATGCTGACGTTCACTTAAACCCACACACATCCTTGAGTTTGTGGTACTGCACGGAGTGAAGGGATGAGAGGTGGTAGTGGTGTCTGAGTGGGAGCCATAGTGAGAACTAGAGACAGCTTAGGATAAAAAGGAAAGGCAAAGGCTGAAGTGAGAAGTCACCAGAGGCAGGAGCTTGGAGCCTGAGAATAGAAGAAATAAACCTGACAGCAAAGAATTCTCAGAGATATTGGAAGGGATCATAGATTTCTCCTAACATGAAAAATGGAGGTTCGGGGCAATATTTTTCTAAATCTTTAAAGACAAGATGATTGCAGCAAGCTAGAGGATTTAAACAAATTCAAGAGGCCTGCATAACTTTCTTACTGGGTAGATACATGTGAACTTTATACATGTATAATCTAACTTTACACACGTACACATGCATATATGCTATCCATACCAACATTACTATTGTAGCAGTAAATATACCTTTTATTCTTCTATATTTTTTAACTTTAAAATTACAAGTCAGTTATGCAGTATAATTTGAACGAACTGGTTCTATATGTTTACATTGCATAGATAGAGACATGTAGAAAACCTAAGCAATTTAGCTTAAAACTTTATAATTTTTATGTTCAAGATACTTAACCAATATGAGGAATTTCATTAGACACTAAAATATTCATAAAACCCAAACAAAGACCAACATTTTTAATTTAACGGATATCCTAAAACATAATTTTGGTTGTTGAATTCCAGATTCAAAATGTTACTAAAAAAGAAGAAAACAAATGGTAAAACTGCCCTAGAAAACTAAATAACGGTGCTACTACTATGAATAATAGGGCATTACTAAACTTGATTTCATTTGAAAAGAGATACAAAGACTTTCTGAAAGTAGAATGTTCCAGTAAGTTTGTTACTCAAGATGCAAGTGTAATCAGTATTTTGCACGAATCAAAAATATGCCTGAGCAATGACTCTTTATAGCCAAGAACACAGCTTGTATATGAAAGCCCAAGTGTTAGGTATTCTATTCCCAGGGACATGTCCATTGTGCTATCGTGTAATACGCAGGTATTCTGTGTATGGCAACATTGCTAGTGCAAGGTCTGCTTTTCAAGGAGAGAAGAAAGGGCTCTGCCAGCGATGTAAGAATCCTATGAGAAATGGAAAACACCAAGGGCTATACAGGGGTGCTTTGTAGATGAGATAAACCTCTAATGGATTTGATTGGTAGAAGCAGAAAAGAAAGTTGATCACTTGGTATGTGTTCACTGAAAGATGAAATCGTAGCCAGCGGAGTTGCAAAAAAAGATGTTTCCCACATGGACTGAGAAAGATGGTGACGGAAATCCAGCTTGGTTCTGAGCAGAGTTTCTGTGTAAACCCACCTTGAGCTAAAAGGCATTCCCCTCCCTCTTTAAAGTATCTTCAGGGAGTAATTAGCTGTCCAATCATTGGTAAGCCCTAATATATTTGGGTGATATTTTTTTTTTGCCTGGCCTAGGGCGCCTCTATATTTTTATCAATAGGGTACAATAACTAAAACTGAGGAAAACCTATGATTTCAGCTTTCAGCATGGCTGACCATTGGCTCCCATGCCATCGCTCTTGTTTCATCAAGAATGTGGTCCTTCAGAGTTGGCCTTCTAAGAAAATTTATAAAACTGGAGAACCTTATAACTGCAATTTTGAGTTCATACCCCTCATTATTACCCTAGACACTGGGATTCTTCAAAGTTTAAGCATTGCCAGGAATCACACAGCCAGGGCTAGAAGCCATGGCTGTCTGTATACTACGTCTCAAGGTCATGCTGGTCAGACCATGCTTGGTTCAAAACATGAACCTACGGGCATGATACTTTACACTTGTCACTGGCTTGTGCTTAACTCTTTACTTGCATGCCTGCCCATATGCATCTTTTTCTAAGAAAACATTAAACCATAATATACTTTAAGTCTCTGTCAACATTTTGTTCAATCTTGGGTAAACAGACAAAGGATTACTATTCTACACTATACTTATTAATTGATATGAAAAGTTATTGGGACCAAATGTATTCATTCTGTGTAACACTTAGAGAAAAAAAATCCAATATATATCATAAACATACATGAAAATTTTGTGAAATAATAACACAATGTGGATATAGTTAGGATTTTATGTCAAATATTTCTAAATTCACCTAAATAACAAATGTAAGAAAGATGTTTTAATGCTGACTTTATATTTTATACTAAAACATGAGATCCTTTTCAGAGGAGATCTTCTATAATATTCCTTTCCTATTTGGTTATTAACCTAAATGATGCTATTCCACTGGATTTCATATGTGTTGCAGGTCCTGCTGGGAAATCATAAAACTGGGCTCATTTAGGAAGAGGCAATGTGGCTATATCAGAAAAGCTGCCATATGTGAAACCTCACTTTATGCCTGCTGAAATTTTTGTATTTCAGGTCTCCCAGGGACATGTCCATTGTGCTATTGTGTAATTTTATCAGCATGAACTTCTGCTGAATATTTTTCCTTCTTTTCAAAATCCATATTTTAGTAGAGCTAACTTCGAAACTTAATGTTGCAACATCTGTGCCCATACACCTGGGAGCCATAGAAGATGTATCCTGAAGATTATCTACATTTTCTAATCTTATAAAATGCTACAAAAAGAGAGAAAAAGGTTATATATTTTTCCTGGTCTGGATTTTTTTTTTTAAAGGAATCACTTTCTGCCTCCTTAAAAGGATTCTTACAATAAAGGAGAACGAATACTTCTAAAGCTATAAAGAATATCTTTACAAATGTAATAAAATACTCATTTGTTTTGTTTACAGATAATTCTTAATACATATGTACAGCTTTCCATTAAGATACTATTTTGTGAATACAAAATCTGGAGCTATAGTCTCGAAATGTTTTCAAACAAGACTTTTTAATAACTAAATAAAAAGAAAGTAAAACAATTGCTACTTTGAGTTTATTTACTACTTTTCTTTTGTGGATCTATCAACAGCTCAATGGTTTCTTTTTTAATAAAATAGAAGTTATGGTTTTATTTATTTCTCAAATGCAAGATTGAGATACTGACGAACAAGAAAGTGTTTATGAACGGAGAGAAATGCCTTCCACCTGGCTTCCTTTTATTAGTTGTTTTATCTCTTTAGAACAAAATATGCGGCATTGTAAAGAGTTTAGAGCACATCAAAACTGCCTGCCTGAGATGGTGCTGCCAATCAAATGGGTAGAACCAGCTGCTGTTGAAGGATAATGTAGAATATGTGACTTTCTACAGATTCAAAATAGTGAAGAAGGATGATGAATGGACTTAGGGAAATCACATGTGCATTTTCTTGACTTTATCATCAATGTATCAAATTATGATGAATACTAAACACTTATGGAGTACATTCTATGTGTCACACATTGTTTTAATTGCTTTGCACATTTTACTCATTACATTTTCACCATACATATATGTGACAGGTACTTTTGCCATCGTCATCTTACAGATGAAGAACCTGAAGCAGGTAGGTTAAGTAACCTGTCCAAAGTCACCCAGCTTATCAATGATGGAGCAGAGCTACTGCAGAGCACCATGAGTCTACATTGCCTCCTTTTCCTATGAGTACTGTTCACATAGGGAACAAAATAGCTTTTCACTCTTATTTCGATGCAAAGTATAAGATGACAAATAGTTTTATAAAATATATTTTTTAAAATATTTCTATCTTCACTCCAATCTATTGGCTTCTTGCCCTGAATGCTGCCTTAATATTTACGGAGTGTTCATTCCTCTTGAGTTTTCAGAAATCATTATAATGCTCACTTATTTTTGAAAACATTATAAAATTATTTCAAATTTAAACACCAGAAATATTCAAGGCAGGGCCAAGTGAAATATCTATGATAAAGATGGGAGAGAAAATGTGGTTAATTCAAGACTACCAGCATTGGCAATCATCTTACAGTGAAAAGTCAAATTTTAACAAAGAAATTCAACCTCATAGTTGCTAAAAGCAAGGAGCAGAATTTCACCTTGCTTTTTTCCCACATGCTATTCCACCATTATCAGAAAAAGATTGGCATATTTACAAGGAAGACAGGAAAGGTGGGTATTTACTTCTTCAGTCATCAGAGTAGTGTTCAATGCTTGGGAAGGCTCTGGGAGAAGGGAAACATGTCAATGTGTGCTGAATGCCAGCTTTTTTCTTATAGGTCAAGTCAAAAAGAGAAAAATGTACAGCTGTTTGATGTTCCTCTTTACCATTTACATTTCTTGAAATGCAATAAACAAAGCAAACAATTTCTGCTAGAGAGAAATTAAGCTAACACGCACAGCATTGTCTATTTTACATTTTAAAACTGCAATTGAAGAGAGCAATACCATGTATCTGATTCTGAGTAAGGGTTGTATCAATTCTCAGTTATCAATATTAGACATGAAATAACTTCAAATATACCCTTTGTTTGACTTGACAGGAATGTGGAGTCGTGAGTCTGAACTAGGATTTGCAATAGAGAAAAGTTTATTAGAGGCATAGACGTGGAAGAATATCGTGCTGTAAATGCAGTCAAAATTTTAAAAGTGTCAAAATCTCTAACATTTTAGGTTTAGCAATTAAACTGTGTCAATGCCCTTGCCAAGAAGAGTTCATAATTTGGAAGCTGTAGTTGCTATTGACCTGATTTTACAATTGAGATCATGTCCGAGTTTTAATTTGGAAACAAAATTGATCACTGTGTTCTTTAAACAAGACTTGTCAAGTTATTACTCTGCAACTGCTTTGAAAATACATATTTATTTAAGAGCAGTATGATTTAGGATATACTGTAACAAAAATTATTTCATGAGCTTCTTTTAAGAGATTGCTTTATATTTAAACATTGAATTCTTTAAGTTCTTCAATTAATCCTGAATTACTCAGAATAATTTTTTTTTTTTTTTTGAGACAGAGTCTCGCTCTATCGCCCAGGCTGGAGTGCAGTGGCCGGATCTCAGCTCACTGCAAGCTCCGCCTCCCGGGTTTACGCCATTCTCCTGCCTCAGCCTCCCGAGTAGCTGGGACTACAGGCGCCCGCCACCTCGCCTGGCTAGTTTTTTGTATTTTTTAGTAGAGACGGGGTTTCACGGTGTTAGCCAGGATGGTCTCGATCTCCTGACCTCGTGATCCACCCGTCTCGGCCTCCCAAAGTGCTGGGATTACAGGCTTGAGCCACCGAGAATAATTTTTAAAAATATATTTCTATCTTCACTCCAATACGTTGGCTTCTTGCCCTGAATGCTGCCTTAATATTTACGGAGTATTCATTCTTCTTGAGTTTTCAGAAATCATTATAATGCTACTTATTTTTTAAAACAGTATTCAATATGATTGCATCCTAATATTAGCAAACAAACTTGCAATTTAGGTTCATATAACTTGCTTATTTTACATAAATTGTTTCTTTCATCACTACTAAACGAAGGAAGACAGATGAAATCCATACAAAAAGGTCAGTCTATTTGCTTTAAAGCCATTTCAGACTTTTTATGAACTTTATCCCTCTAGCCCATAATTTTGATTTCTTATAGGCTTTCTCAATACTGTAATTTTAAAAATTTAAATTGAATCTAAATGAATAACAAAAACATAAACATCCTTATGCTATACGTAGTTGCTATAAGTCTTCCAAGTATCTTATTTGGCTACTTCTAGATTTTATTCTACTTTCAAAAGGAGATTTGGGGTTAAGGAAATGTTCATTTTCCCCCTTTACAAACTGTAATTGCATGAGAATAACTTGATGGTTGAATCCTAGGCAGAAATCCACAGAAACTTTCTATTCTTGATGGGTTAATTTAAGAGCAGTCCTACCTTTTTCATCTTCTTTTTCTTCTTGGTCATCTGTTAATGGAATCACTTCTGGTTTCTCCACAATCACCGCATCTTCTTGGTTTGATGCAAGTTCTAAAAAGAATGAGACAGACAGACACTCAGGGATGTTTTAGTTGGAATCACTGAGAGAATACAGTGACTATGGCATAGAAAGTTAGAGTTCTTTTTTCCCCCTTCAAGTTTCCATAGGTTCACCAAGTTGAGCACTGTTGTTATCCTCCAGTAATCATTGCTTAAAACACACACACATGCCACTCACACACACAGGTATATACAGAAGTCATGGTTCACAGTTTCATCTCATTCTCCGATAACAATATATTTTGGTTTCAGTACCTTCTGTTTCCATATATGAGCTCTGGGACTCTGTTTCAATTTTTATTTCATTCTTCGTTGAATCATTCTCTTGTCCTGTTCAAAACAGTGATTGAAAAATAAAAGAAATGTGATATGCATGACCACAGCTTTATTCCTGACCTTCAGAAACCATGCTTTAATCGTGCATGGAGAGATAGAGAACAGTTTTGAAACCAAAGTGGAGGGCAAAGATACAATTTTTCTAATCGTCAGATTTATATCAGTTATTTTCTGAGAAATAGCCTGATAATTTAGGAAGAAATCTTTTTTTTGGAAACTGATTTGAAACTGCCATACTTATATAGCTTATCAATGCACAGGATGTGGAGAGAGGACACAGCCTGGAAATTTTCAAATTTTACAATAATTTCTGGGCTGTATGGGTTAACTACATTTAATTTCCTTTTAAGATACAAATATTTCCCATAGTGAGGATTCCTAGAAAATGAAAACACTACTTGCACTTTCATTTTTCCATCAACAGAGCATAAAAAACTTGAGTCATGTGGGCACAAGGGAACTGGGGAGATAACAGTTCAGCCATTTTCTTAAGACACATACTAAATACAGCAAAGGTCAGGAGAGAATTCAGCCAACTCTTGATTACTCTTAGGTTGATTATCTAGTAATGGCTTTTCTTCCACACCCCTTGGCTTCTCCTCCTACCCTCCCCTGCAGAGTTTAAAACATTTAAGTGCTCATTAAGAGAGGAATTTGAAATCTGTCCATTTTGCCTTAGGCTAATGAAAGATTTTGTGCTGAGGATATTTACCTATGGAAATTTTTTTTAAAAATTCTAGAGCCAGGGTTGGTTATAGGTGCAAAGCAGATTGACAGAGTGTGGACTCTGCCTGAGTCCATCCCTGTGGTGGCATTATGGTTTCAACTTGTCTCTACTTCTTCCTATAAGAGGATTATATTTCCCTGTCTGTGACAATGTGACATGCAGTGGCCCTTGTGGGGCAAGTGTATGTTCCCACCACATTGACACAGGTCTGTTCATGTGACTTGTTTAGGAAGTGGCACTGGAACAGACATCATGTGTACTGCAACCAAGCAGAAGCCTTCAGATCCATTGTATGTTGCCTGCAGCTCTTTTGCTCCTAAAAGACCATGTTCCTTCATCTAGATCCTGAAGGGAAAGCATGTGGAACACAGTTAAGCAGGGCTAAAAAGAGACACAACCAGCCTTTGTTGTTGAGCCCTCAATGAGATTTTTGGGGTTATTTGTTACTGCAGCAAAGCTGACTTACATAACTCCTCATCTTACAGTTTCCTCTTTGATACAACTATTTTTAAACTGCCCATGATACTACGTCCCCTTGATTCATTCTCTGCCAGCAGGACCCAGATAAGGGAAAAATCATTGCCTTTTGTGTGATATCCACTCCTCCTGAGCTCCGTTTTAATCCAAAGGATCCAATAAAATAATTAAAACGAAAGCATGTTTATCTATTTGATCATTGAATATAAACACCTCAAGCGGTTTTTGATGATTTTCTTTCATCACTCCTGAAGTTCAATGAAATGCCATCTTCATGGTTCTGCAAAATATTTCGGTTTTCCCACTTTCTAGCCTCCTGCCTTCTTTCCGCATTTAGGGCTATATCATCTGTCTCTTGGATCTTTCATTTTCTTCTCCTGTATTCTATTTTGTGATTTGATCGCAGAAAGGCCTTTTAAAATTTGAACTTGATCAAGACCTTTCCACTTTTGAAAAACCCGTTCATCCTCATTCTTCCCCATTGCCACGCAAAGTTGTAAGGTTAGCTGAGAGAAAGGACGAGAGAGAGAGAGAAAGAGAGAGACACCGAAGGTCAGGCGAGTCAGTTTATTAGCCTGCCCGGCTGCCCCACCAGGCAGAGGAGGCAGCCTTCAGCTTACAAAATGAGGCGTTTATATGGTGGAGAGAGACCCTGGGGTTGTTTGTCGGTTAACTTTACCACATATCATCTCGTGACCAGTTTACAATAGAGGAATTTACAAGAGCATGTAACTTAGGTTTATCCACGTTTCTCGCGACCTCCCCCATGCCACCCGGAGGGCTGTAAGCAAGTCTGGTGACCTTGCTTAGTGCCTAGATAAGGGTCCAGGAATGCAGTTGCAGAGTATTCGGGGTAAACAATGCAGTTTCAGCTGCATTGTTCGGGGTGGGGGTGGCAGTCCTGGGGTAGCTTGTCCTTAACAAAAGTATGGTCCATGGACAAGCAACATTGGAATTACCTGAGAGCTTTTCAAAAATGCAGAATTTCAGGCCTCATCACAGACCTACGGAATCAGAGCCTGCACTGTATAACAAGATGTCCATGTGATTTGTATGCAAGTTAAAGCTTGAGAAGCACTGGCCTAGAAGATGTAAGTGAATCTGCAAATTATTGATCCCATAAAAAATGCCAGACTGTCCCCAGATACTTCACACGTATTATCTCTAATCATCACATTACCCCTGGAAAGTAAGTGCTGTGATCTCAGTTCTGCTTTCAAAAATCATAACCAGCTCTACCTGACTACAATCCCTCTTTTCTTTTTGTTTTGCCTGGAAATGTCTTTATTTTGCTTTTTAGCTTTTAAAATTGAGATCTACTTGCATACAGTAAAATGTACAAACCTTAAGTGTACATCTTTATGATGCTTTAGATATACACACATGAATTTTCCTGCATCGTTACCATCCAGATCAAAAACGATTCTCATACCAGTGGCTTCCTCCTGTTCATACACCCACCAGGTAACAGTGTGGTGTGTTTTAGAAATTCATTTAAATGTGACATGTACCATATGCTCTTTTGTATTTTAGGTTTTTTTATAACTGTTGTCTGTGAAATTAATTCCAGTTGCTGTGTGCATCAATTGTTCATTCTTTTTCATTGATATATACTATTCTACTGTCTGCATATACTATGTCATATGAGTGTTGAATTGTTTTCAATTTGGTGCTGTTATGAATAACACGGCTAAAATAAAACTGCTTGAATGTTTCTTTTGGCAACATATTGTAATGGACTCACATTCCTTGGGTATAAACTGAGTGACAGAGAACAAGTAGGTTATATAAGAGAGAATATATATGTTTAGCTTTACTAGATCCTGCAAAACAGTGTTCTAAAGAATTTGTTCCATTTTACACTTCCACCAGAAATATATAAGGATTCCATCTGCATCCTTTATTCTTTAGATTATGTCATGCTACTATGGGCCACAAAATATGCAGCAGAAAGCAATTTAAAAATCTTTCACCTCAACCCAGTTTCCACCCTTATCACCTTTGGATACTATATAGAATGATGATGACTGAACTATTGGTTATTCATTCTACAATGTATTGAGTGCCACCAGTGGTAAATATGCCTGCTGCTGGAGTAGATCTTAAGTAAGATAGATACGGTGCTTGTCCTCAAAAAGCATACAGTTGCTGGAACCAAGCACTATATGTGAAAAAAAATCTTTCTATTAAGATATAAAACAATTTCCACTTTCTGAGGAAAAAATCACTTCGAGCAGATTTTTGGATTATGGGAAACTGTGTTGAATAAAGACTATATTAGACAACAAAATGAAGGCTGAAATACTCTCAGTAAATTAAATGAAACCAGGACATTTAACTAGGATTCATGTAAAAATTCGAAAATCGAGTTTATAAAATCAGTCTCAAGAACTGGGATGGGAGGACTTCAACCTCATTTCTGATAAAACTAGGGCCACGGGTTTTGCATTTCAGATCTGCTACAGATAAGTCTGGACCACAGAATGACTGCATGGAGAGAAGGAGTCTGTTATAGAAAGTAAAGGCAATATCTTTAATTAATCTCTTGGCAATGTCTTGCTTGGAGAGCCATTTCCCGCTATGCAAACAAAGAATGTACTTAAAAATTAAAACATAATATAATTATGCTGAGGGAAAATACTTTTGTAAAAGATATATTCAGAAAAACAAAAACTATAGAAAGTGTCTTTGTATAAGAATTGGTGGGTAAGGAAATAAGAAGATTGAATGAATAGAAATTGATGGAGACATTAAGAAACAAATAAATGTTTTAGATATCAAACTCGAGTTCACTAAGAAAGCAAGGGTAGTGAGCAAAATGAAACATGAAATGATGATAGATATAGAAAATAGAAAATAGCAATGAGTTTCTAATTTAAGGATTACAGAAAGTCTAAACGGCAACATTTCATCAATCTGAAGGCAATCACTAAGTGACATATTGTGAGGTTTAAAAAGATTGTACAAGGTAAAATGCAATTTCACTGTTTTAAACTACATACACAGGACACGTGTCCTTACACACATTTATATTATCGGGGGCAAAAACTGAAAGGCTGTATCTCAAATGTGGTTGCTGAGATTTAAATTCATAGGATTTTGATTTTGCTAACCTGCATTTTATAACAATTGCATATTATGTAATTTAATAATTCTAATGAAACAATTTCAAAACTAGGGAAAAATATTGTGTGATAGCTTAGAAGAAAAAATTCTAGCTAAAACGTGTGTGTGAGTTAGGTGTCTAACCAAATTTAACTACTGTTCCTCAGTCTCTACCTGCACTCTGGAAACATTTGAGAAATAAAACTTTTAAACAATTCTTGTTTCTGCTTAACGTCTCTCTTTCCTGTCTTTGGGCCACATCACCTATCTTTCCCTGTGCTCTCTATGTACCAACCTAATCATCATTTTCTAAATCTATTACTTTATTTCTTGCCTTTGTACTTACTTAGCACATGTTCCCAATGGCTGAAACACCCTTTTTCTTCCTTTCCTACATGGAAAATTATCCTCATCTTTCACAGCTAAACTAGCAACTTAGTTTTTTTGTATAGCATTCTTGGAATCACTAGGCAGAATTAATCATTTTCATATATTTGCTTGTTGAGTTCTTTTGCCCATTCATCTATTTAGTATTATCCTGATCACACCGTGATGTAGTTGTGTCTGTGTTTGTCTCTCTTATTAGATTAAGAGAGAAATTTTGTCTTATTCATATTTTCCTTCCCAGCACCTATTTAATACGAAGTCATCAATCAATGTCTATTTCACTGGACCTCTATTAGAGTACTCATCAAGGTCTGTAAATAGTCATTAAGGACTATAACTTACTTTCTCTTGCATCCTTTAACAACAACGTAGAGTCCCCTACGCTACTAAGCACTCTACACATTATATTTGTTACAGAGAACCCTGGAATGGGAATAAAGATAACTGGATGTTTTAGGCAAATCACAACCTTTTTGGCCTTTAATTTCATCATCTACTGAAAAGAAAAAAGGCTGTGGAACTAGGTAATCTCCTAGGTTCATGGCTATGTCTTCAGATGAAGTTTCCAGTCACACTGATGTTTGTTTATTGGGTGGCTGATACTGAGAGGGAACCGTCACTGTGATTGAGTGAGATTCATTTTCTATCACTGTTGATATAGGGAACTGGCCATTGCACCTAATCATCACACCAGGTCGCTGCAGGGACTTTTAACTCACTATTTGTGACCCGACTTTGTCTATACCATGAAGGGAAAGAGTAGAGCATCCAGAGAGGGGAAGTGGCCAAAATCTGTATTCCTGTGTGTCCCCTGGTCCCAACGCTCCACTTGATAAGTTTTCAGAGGAATTCAATCAAGAATGAGAAGGTCACCATTCAACAGAGCCTGGGCACTGCTGAAAAGGTGGGCCTGCTTGAGGTGGCACCTGAGGCTGTTGATGAACACCAGGGAATGTCTGTGACTTGTAAGGCTTGACCCTTGACTTTGAGGATAAAGCACTATTTCAAATTTTCTCTTCCTGGCCCTCTAAATGTCTCTCTTTCTCCTGATTTGTTTCACCTGTGTGCTTTATATATTTTGACAATCTTTTCTTGAAATAGAAATATATTTTTTTCTCATCTTTCTTAAATACAGTTAAAAATGGGGGAAGAAACAAAACAAGGTGCCTAGCTTTGAAAACGAGGCAGGCGTTGGCCTACTGCATAAAGACAAGTTATGCCTCAGCGCCTGGCACTGCACCCAGGCCTGCTGTGTGTTAATGACTCCTCGGGGGCTTCCAGCCCATCTGCCTTTCTCCTCAGTGCATGCAGACCTTACACATTCCATCTTGCTTTCTTGGCCCCATGGGGGCAAGCTTTATGTTTCCCTCTTCATATTCAGACTAGTTGTATTCTCCCCACTGTCCTCTGCCCTAATCCCTCCTGGCCGAGGAAACAAAAGAACACAAAGAATTCCACAGTTTATGTATATATTTTTCATGCAGTGAACTCAATCAGCCATGCTTATGGGAGGAGACCATTAGAACAGATAATCCAAAAATTCATTCACTTTTCTTTAGAAATAGATCACATGACTGTTTCTTGGAGCAATGGTAATTAAGTTTGGCTCAAGCTAATGCTTTAGTTTTAATTAATTTGCATAAAAATTGGTCTGGGGACATCAGTCTAGATTTCAGCATTTCGAGGGGATAAACCTAAACTCACTTTATAAATGGACTGTTTCTGAACAATAGCAACAACAATATAATTTTATTGCTTGCAGATTATTAGATGCTCAAGTTTTCTTAAGAACAAAGACTTTGTTTCTTTGATGCTTGTGTTGAAGAAATCATGTAAATTGTGTCTTTTTGTTAAACTTGAAAGTTGATTGCTGCTAATATTCAAAAATCTACTTTTATAAAAATGTCTAAAAATATCCCAGATTAAGAGCAAAAGTTAAGCCTAGATTAGTGTGAATTTGATTATCTTCTAGACATCCTTGGTTTTCTCCTAGAGCCAATAAAACTTTCTTTCCTATTGTAAGTTATTTTTATAATTATTTTTTTCCCTTGTAGTTACAAAAGAAATGCAATTTCCTTATGGATACACTAAAAATGCATACAAGCATTGAGAGTTGTGGGTAATTTTATGACTAAGGGATGGCCAGTTTTAATATTGTGAGTTGTCATATTTCTCTTGTATATGTGTATACACACATAGATGCAGACACATGCTCAAATATGTAAATATATTCTGGGATCAAAACTTATTTACACTTTGAGTCCTTTTTTATTTCATATTTTAATAAGCATCATCCTCTGTCATTACAATTGATTTGGAAATCTCATTTTTAAAAGATACATAATATTCCATGTTATGGGTGAGCTTTCAGGTGTTTACACTTTTTTTTTCTTTTGCCATTAAACATCATATTGCAGTGAACATTTCAGTGAATAAATATCTCCATAGTCTGGGTGGGTGTTAGTTTAGGATAAATCTCTGAGGCATAATTTTTCCATCAAAGTCTGAACATTCTACCTTTTATTAGGTTTTGCCAAAATTGCTGATGAGGAGGTTATGCCTTTCAGTCTCCCACTAATATGATGCAGGCATGTTTGGAAATCCTATTTCCACTAATTTTGTATATTTTCAACTCCACTTAATCTTACCTCGTTCAAAAAGAGAGGATACTATTTTATTTGCATTTCTTTATATAATAAAGAGATAGGGCATCTCTTCATATTTATAATGACTGTATATCTTCTTTTGTGAATTATAATGGAGTGTTTTGTCCATTTTCCTCTTAGATTGTTTCCGATTTTTCTTATTGGTTCACACATACTTTTTTCAAATAAAAAAATTAGCTCTTTGTCATTTAGGTGAGAATATTTTCCCACTAGTTTTCATTTTTAATTTCATTATAACCTTTATTTATTATGTCAACATTTATCTATTATAATTTTGCTATTTTCCTCTTATGCAATATACTGACATATGCATACACATTACAGATATGCGTATGCCTGCATCTTATAACATATGCATACCATCCTGTGTCTGCCAGTATGTGTTCACAGGTAAAAAAGCAGCCTGTAATTTTTTTTTATTTTGTTGTTTTTTAAAAATACTATTTTTGTAGAGCGGTTTTAGATTTGCAGCAAAATTGAGAGGATGGTACAGAGATATCCCATGTAACTCCTACTGAAGTCTGTAACTTACATTAAGGTTCACTCTTGGAACTGTTCATTCTATGGGTTTGGGCAATGTATAATGAAATGTATCTACCATTATTGCATTATACAGAGTATTTTCAATGCCCTAAAGATCCTCTGTACTCCTATTCATCCCTCCCTACCCCACAACTCCTGGCTACCACTGATCTTTTCATTGTGTCCATGGTTTTACCTTGCCAGAATGTCATATAATTGGATTCATACAGTATGTAGCCTTTTCACACTGGCTTCCTTCACTTAGTAATATGCATTTAAGTTTCCTACATGTCTTTTCATGGTTTGATAGCTCATTTCTTTTTAGTGCTGAATAATAATCTTTGGTTCTTTTACTCTAGTATTTTTATAGTTTCATTTTTATGTTTCATCTCTGTTCCTTCTGGAATTTATGTTGGTGTAAGGAATGAGGTTGGGATTCAGTTTATTTTTCCAAATGGCCAACTAGTTGTTTTAATGCCATTTATTGAGTCATCTGTCTTTGAAATGTCAGCCAGAGTATGTGCTGAAATCCCAGATCTACTTGGGTCTATTTCTAAACTCTTTCATCTGTTTCATTGACCAGGCTGTCTATTCCTATAGCAAGGACTACCCTGTTAAGCACATTTTTCAAACATTCCGTGTCATTCTTAGTCTATTTGTTCTGTCTTTGACTAATAATATTGTATCTGGGAACTCCTCATTACATTTTCAACAGGTTTTTATTTGTATTGTATCTTACCATATCATCTGACACATAAAACCCCATCATTATATTTCATCAGAAATTTAAATTGTTATCAGTATCAAATAACCAACTCTTTGTCCCTGGAGATTTTTTTGCTAGAATTCTAACCGAATAGATTCTAAAGTAGTTCTACATGTTTTCTTTTGATGCTCCTTTCCCAAATATGCATTTTTCTAACTTTATACTTTTAAAGCTTTACATTTGTGTTGAGTTTAAGTCAATCCGAGTGGCTTTTACATTTATTAAAGTAACCTAATTACACTTACTGTCATAACCATTTGCTTGTGTTTCTGTCATCTTATTTGATACATTAGGCTTTTTTTACGCTGCTAGTTATTACTATTATTTACATTATTGAGTATATTCTCATGTGATCTCTTTGGGGAATTTAGAAAGTAAGATATCTGGGGGGCGGAGCAAGATAGCCGAATAGGAACAGCTCCAGTCTCCAACTCCCAGCGCGAAGGACACAGAAGACCGGTGATTTCTGCATTTTCAACTGAGGTACTGG
>NW_012112808.1:2439375-2463581 GCF_000951035.1 Colobus angolensis palliatus | reverse complement strand
AACATATTGTCAGAATCCATAACATGGTAGGATTTTTAGTTTTTGAGCCGTATTTATGGAGTCAGGCTAATGTGTAACTCCTCCTACTGCCAGCCATCATCTAGTTTTACAACAACCTCTGCCATTGATGCTTCCTTTCTTTCCTCCTTTCTTGATTCCCTTCCTCATTTCCTGTCTTTCTTTCTTCCTCTTTTAGCCAATTTTATAAAATTACAACATACATATAGAAAAGCACACAAAAATATAGATATCTCAATTAAATAACCAAATACAAATACAAAAACTATACATTTTTATGATAACCATCTAGCCAGGCAGCTCCCTCATGGCCCCCTCCCAGGCAGTATCTCCTCTCCAATCAGCAAAGTTTAATCAAAACCCTATCATAGTGATTATTACCTAGGTCTTCTTTATTGTTTTATTACCTAAACAAGCCTTTCTAAATGTTAATTTTTTTCCTGCTTTTTGAACTTGATATATATGAGATTATATAATAAACAATATATGCTTTCATACCTTCTCTGGTTTAATATTACATTTGTGAGATTCATCATGTTTTTGCATGTCATTGTAGTTTCTAGTTTCCAGTGAGACCTTTTATTTATCTTCATTTTTTTTTCTTTTTTGACAGAGTCTTGCTCTGTCACTCAGGGTGGACTGCAGTGGTGCTGTCTCAGCTCAGGAGGCTCATTGCAACCTCCACCTCCCGGATTCAAGCGATTCTCCTGACTCAGCCTCCTGAGTAGCTGGGATTACAGGCACCTGTCACCATGCTTTGCAAATTTTTGTATTTTTAGTAGAGATGCGGTTTCACCATGTTGGTCAGGCTGGTCTCAAACTCCTGACCTCAAGTGATCTGCCCACCTCAACCTCCCAAAGTGCTGGGATTACAGGCCTGAGTCACTGTGACTGGCCTGATTTATCTTTATCTTTGTCCTCTGTCTATAACTTGTAATTTTCCTCTGCTTGTTTTTGCGATTTTTCTCTTTGTTGCTGGTGTCAAATAAATTGATTATGATGCGCTTAGGTGTAATTTTCATTACGTTTCTTACGCTTTGGGGTCATAGAACTTCTTGCATATGTGGGCTCATAATTTCATCACATTGACACATTTTTAATCACCTTTACTTCAAATATTTTTTCTGTCCCTTCCTCCCACATTCACCCTCAGAGATTCACATTCATGTACATTGTAATTACAACTACCCTTCAAGATGTCTCATAGCTCATGGATGCTCTTTTTTCCCTTAGTCACTTACTCTATTTGGATGGCTTCTATTGCTACATGTTCAAATTCTTTAATCTTTTCTTCTATAGTATCTAATCTGCCACTGTTCCCATCAAGTATAATTTTTAATTCAGGCACTGTGTTTTGAATTCCTTGAAATTCAATTTGGACCATCCTGGCTAACCCGGTGAAACCCCGTCTCTACTAAAAAAGAATACAAAAAATTAGCCGGGCGAGGTGGCGGGCACCTGTAGTCCCAGCTACTGGGGAGGCTGAGGCAGGAGAATGGCGTAAACCCGGGAGGCGGAGCTTGCAGTGAGCTGAGATCCGGCCACTGCACTCCAGCCTGGGTGACAGAGCGAGACCCCGTCTCAAAAATAAATAAATAAATAAATAAATTCAATTTGGATCTTTCTATAACTTATTTGTCTCGAATTAACATGGTCAGTCCTAATTTTAACTTCGTAAGTACATGGAATACAGTTATAACAACTTTTAACATGCCCTTTCATATTAACTCTATCATCTGCATCACTTATGAGTTGAGTTCCATTTATGGACTTTTCCTGTGCATCATACTTTCCTGCTTCCTGTCAAGAACTATGAAGACTCTGAGATTCTACCCTGCTTGAGCCACAACTCCATGGACGCTGACAGAAGACAAAGACTTGTGGATCAAAGATAAAGAACAGTTTATTATTCAGAGAAATCACAGTAACCAGAGTATTAGTGTCTGTTCTCTGAGTCCTGATTCCCACATGGTGCCATAGGTGGACCAGCCGATTCCTGCACACTCAGTGGGTGATATCATAGGGGAGGAATCTTGAACTTAGAGAATGTATTAGTCTATTTTCATGCTGCTATGAAGAAATACCCAAGATTGGGTAATTTATAAAGAAAAGAGGTTTAATGGACTCACAGTTCCACATGGCTGGGGAGGCCTCATAATCATAGTGGAAGGCAAGGGAGGTGCAACTGCATGTCTTACATGGTGGCAGGCAAGAGAGTGTGTGAAGGGAAACTCCCCTTTATAAAACTATCATATCTCGTGAGGCTTCTTCACTATCATGAGAACAGCATGGGGAAGCCCACCCCTGTGATTTAGTTACCTCCCACAGGGTCCCTCCCACAACACGTGTGGATTATGGGAGCTACAATTCAAGATGAGATTTGGGTGGGGAGACAACCAAACCATATTAGAGAATCTCAAGACTCTCTGAACCTTTTAAAATGCACAATAAGTATGTATGCTCTTTAATTTGAAGAGAAACATGATCCTTTTCAAAGACACAAGCAGTGCCTCTGCTCACAAAATATGCAGAAATATGAAAGATGCATGGAGAGTTGTCTTGCAATACTTCTTTGCATGCCTGGTAATTTTGTTGATTTTACTTTGTTGGGTATGAGATATATTTATAAGTTTTATAAATATTTTTGAGCGTCATTCTAAAATGCAGTTAAGTTACTCAAGAGATATTCTGATCCTCTCAAGTCTCACTTTTAAGCTCTACTGCGGAGGACAGAAGAAGCAGTTAGTCTATTGCCTGTTTTGCTCCACTACTAAGGCACAAACCTTCCAAGTTTTTTATGAATGTTTAGGCTTTCCAGCCTGGCTGGTGGGAACAGGCACTTCTTCTAGCCCTGCGTAAGCTCCAGGTATCACTCTCTCAGATCTTTTTTAGTGTTCCTACCCAGTTGAAGACTGAGGGGTTCCTTCTGTAGACCTCTGAGCATTCCCTCTGTGGAGCTCTCTTCTCTGTAGAATGCTACCTTGCAAACATTAGCTACCTTGGCCTCCCAGGACTCTCCCCTCTGTCTCCTCAATGTGGAGAGTTTGCTGGGCTCCCCCTGGGTTCCTCCTCTCTGCACCACAGCCTGGAAACTCTCCAGGCAACCAGCTGGGCAATTACAGGGCTCACCTCATTTCCTGACTCTCAGGGGCCACTGAGACACAGTTTCAACACTAATTGGTACTTTTACTCTTCATGTTAATGGAAAAACATTTGAACACTTAAAATTAATTTACCTCATTCCAATAAATGCCATTATTGTGGTATATTTTAATGTTATGCATATCTTAACTCCATAAGACATTACTGTCAGTATTGATTTATACCATCAATATTTATCTAGACTTATCCAATAATTACCATTTACCTTGCTCTTAATTCCTTCCTTTATCTTTGGCCTTCTGTTTGGGATTAATAGCTTTCTACTTGCAGAACACCAGAATTCTCTGGTGATGAACTCCGCCTTTCTTTTTGGTCCAAAACGTCCTTCATTTACCTTTATTTTTGAAACATACTATTCCCCTGGGTTTAGAATTCTTGGTTCACAGCTATTTTGTTGTATTATCTTCTTATTTTCATTATCCATATTGAAAAGTCAGCTATCAGTCCAAGTGCTTGAAGATAGTTTTTAAATGTTTTGTTTCTCTTTGGTTTTCAGGAATTTTACTATGATGGGTCTTGTTGTGGATTTATTTATTTATATTATTTATAATATCTATATTTCTGTATATTATTTATTTATTTACTACGATGGTCCTGGTTGTGGATTTATTTATTTATATTATTTATAATATCTATATTTCTGTATATTATTTATTTATTTACTACGATGGTCCTGGTTGTGGATTTATTTATTTATATTTATTCTGTTTGCAGTTCAAAGGGCTTTTGAAACATTTGGCTCTGGGGTCCTTCATCAATGTGGGAAATTTCTCACCACATTCTTCAACTATTGCTTCTGCCCAATTGTCTCCCTCCATCCTGTCTGGGACTCCAACTGTACTTGTGATAGACTTTGTCATAAGATCCTTAATATCTTTTTCCCTTTCTTTAGTGTTTGCCATCCTTTTTTCCCCTACTATTTTTAATTTTGGGTACATTCTGACCTAACTTCTAGTTCAGGAATCTTCTTTTAGCTGTGTCTAATATGTTGGTCAATCATAAATTCATTCATTGAATTCTTAATTTCAGTTACAGCATCATTTACTTCTAGACTCTTTCATTGCAAAATTTATTTTGTTTTGAATTCCTAGTTTTCAGCTAAAATTTCCAATCTTATCTTTATCTCCTTATACATACTCAGCATAATTATCTTATACTTTGTGTTTATAACTCTAATATTTTCAGCTCATATGAACTTACTTCTCTTGCCTTGTTGTTTTGTTTTTCATGTTATCCTTTTTCCCTCGTTTTTTGGGGTATTTTTTATGTGTGTGCAGGACATTATATTTTGCAAATTATTTATATAAATGATTTGAAGCCTATAACACTCTTTTTCACTCCTGGTAAATATTTTACATTTGCTTTTCTTAGATGCCTGAGGGGACTAGCAATCTGGGCTGGTCTTAACTTAATGTGAGGATTGAGATGATTTGAAGCTGGGCAGCAGTCCAAGGCCAATCTACTGCTCATTCATTCTTCCTGCTAGGATACATATCTTTGGGGTTTCAACCCCAAAACAGAGAGTTTATCAGGGGCCATAGCCTTTTTCAGCAACGGAGCTCCAGACACCTTCTGTAGAATCAGCAAATGCCCTAAGGTAAAAAGGGTTTCAAATTCTGGGCTAACATATCTGGAGATTCATTGCTTCCCAGAACTTAGCTTTACAGTTCTTCAGTATCTCATTAGCTCACTGATGCCTTTAAATAGTCTCTCTCTCTCCATATGTATATGTATAATATATAATATATAAATATATGTATTTTTGTTAGTTGTCTTCAGTAGGAGAAATGGTCTAAGTTAGACTTTCATTATTGAACGCTAGTCTCTCCTTTTTCCCATTTTCAAACAACACATACTATAAATTTCAAAGTTAAAGACATATATTTAGGTAAAACATTTTGATCCTAATTTTAAATAGTTATTTCAAAATTATTTGATAGAACATAATTATTTCAACATTTTCATACATTTAATTAGTCTCTTACCATATAGTCCCTTTCAAATGTGCCTTCCTCAGTCTTGAGTTTTATCTTCCTTTCTATATTTATTGTTTTTGCTCAGGCCTTCTGTTAGTTTATTCAGAAAGGATAACTGGGTGGCATATTTTCTTAATCTTTGTATTCCTGAGAAAATATTGCTCTGACTTCATGTATAAATAATAACTTCATTAAATATGGAAACTGTGCCCTTTAGAGCTCTGGAAACTGTGACTCCATTTTCTTCTAGCTTTTAGGGTTGTGGAAGAAGAAAGTTAAGGCTAATCTGATTCTGGTGGTTTTAATTACTACCTGATTTTGACTATGCTTAAAAAGCCTTTATCATTTATCTTCAGAAATTCCATGAAGCTATGCAGATGTCTGTTCTGAGTTTTTCCTTTGCCTATAAATATAATGTGTACTTCATGTTTTGGGTGGAAGAACTGGTTTACATCAGGAAATTTTTTTCTGTTATTTTTCTAAAGATTGTTTCATTTCTGTTTGTTCTATATTCCCTTCTTAATATCCCAAGAATATGTGGATTTAATCCCCTGCATTTATTCTCCATGTTTTTCAATGAAATATTTATTCTTATTGTTATAACACATTCATCTCAGTGTTTGCAAACCCAGTGCTTATAGAATTCAGGCAAGTAACAATAAACAAAATAAATGAAGTCAGCCTAGCACAAAAGTAATGAGTGATGAGGATTCTGGAAAGCAAAAGTGTCATCTAAAGATGGCAGCTACTGATCAACTGGTATTCAGTGCTAATAGAGTGTTACTGCAATTCAATATTTTTCCAGAAAAATTCAAGTCTCTGGGTTTTTTTTTTCCTATTTCACAGCAGAAGAAAAGAAAAGCTAATAAAGGATTTCACAACTTACCATTGGGATGATCTTGGTCACACACAGAATGATCTGTCACTTCGCCGCCTTTTGTAATATTGTCATCCTTTGCAGAATCTAACAACAACCAAGCAAAACCTTTGGTCAGCATTTTTAAATTGGAAATAGAGCAGCTTTCAGCACTAACATGATAGACTTATGTTTGAGGAAAAATAGAATTTATTACTTTAAAAAATAACCACAAATACATATGTTTGCCAAGAAATAGGCGCTCCCCCCCCCGCCCGCCCCGCCCCCATACTATGTGAGATATCTGCTCAAAGCTTACAAAGGCAGAGATATAGCTAGCTGGGATATCTTTTTAAAACAAATAAGAAAATAAAAGCAATCTTTTTGCATCAGGGAAAGTCTTAGAACTGTAGGAAAGGATGTAAAAGGAAGGCAAAATAGAGAAGATTAAAGGACTATCTAATTTTAATGTTCTTAATGCTTCCATTACTGTGGTTGCTCACATATGGGAGTCTTGAGTCCTTGAAAAAGTCAGATACAGAGCCTTGAAATCCAGTGGTAATTAAGTTCATCTTCCTCGGGAACCATAACGGTAGAACAATAGCATGGAGGGAATGCAGACCTTCTGGTCTCTGCAAGGTCATTCCCTCCCTTGTTTAGCACATTTAAACATGGAATCATTGTACACTTATTATTATTAGTTTTTTGTTATAGGATATGGTTACAGGAAAAAAACATGGCTAAAAGGATTCCGTGACTATGGGCTATTGCAAAACTACAAAGGGCTCCTTGCTGAATATTTAGGTCTCCCTGGAGGCTGTTTAAAAAAGCATTGGAATGATCCTGTGAATGGATCAACAGGAAGACAGCAAGTAGGTCTCTCATTCATTTTCCAAACATTTAATAATGGCCAAGTATATGCCAGACACTTTTTTAAGAAAGAATCTCTGTTACCCAGGCTGGATGCAGTGCTGCAACTGTAGCTCAGCGCAACCTCAAACTTCTGGCTGAAGTGATCCTCCTGTTCCAGCCTCTGTAGTAGCTAAGACCATAGGCATAGGCCACCATGCCCACTTAGTTTTCTAATTTTTTGTATAGGCAGGATTTTGTAATTTTGCCCAAACCAGTCTTGAACTCCTGGCCTCAAAGGATCCTCCTGCCTCATCCTCCGAAAGTGCTGGGATTATAGGTGTGAGCCATCACACCTCACTGTACTTGATGTTGGGGAGCCAACAGAAAACAAAACACCAAATCTGTGCCTTCATGGAGCTTATAGTCTAGTAGATATTTTTCATGCTGCTGAAAGGAAAGCAATCCAAAGATATCTAAAAGTCATAAGCTAATCTTGTAAGCATGTGGCCATGGAGAAAGCTGGGGGTGGTACACCAACACCTTGATTACTTACAAATGGATTCTCTACTGAATTTGTGTCTCTTGGTTGAGTTTTAACTCCCTAATAGAGCTGAATCAGATGGAGTCTAAAACAAACTATTCTTTGTTTGTTTCCTTTTCCTCCCTCCCTCTGTCTCTCTCCACTCATTTCCTCTCAAAATTAGGAGACAGATTTAAACAACATGGTTTGGAATATTATGAGAAAGTTTGTTTCTTGAACCTGCCACAAGCAACATTTGATGGACAAGTGAAAAACCTGGGTAGTTAACATATGATTCAAATTTAATAACCAGTGAAGCAAGTATTAATATATACCCGAAGTGTGTGGCTTTAATTAACTGCAAATAATTCCCCCAAGGCAAATGTTTAATTATCTGCACTGCTTCTTATTTCTTTCTGAGACTGACAATAAGTCTAAAAGTCCAAATTTGGAAGCAAAACTGAGCACAGACACATTTGCCAAACTGTTATCTAACTCATGTCAAATTGTTTTAAACCAGCTCCCATTAAAAAATCCTCTTTTAATTTTGGAGCTAAGATGTCAATTGAAAAAAAATTTTTGAATATTTTTCTCACATGAACACTAAAAATATACAATGATTTAAAAAGGTATTATATAGATCAGGCTAAATTTTAAATTTGAAAGTGTTTTAGTTTTAGTTGTTTATTAAAAATGATATTATTTGATATTTCGTGTTGTACAACATTACTTTCTCTCAACATCAATGTTATAGAATTATCCAAGACTTTGTATTTAGTTAAAATTTATTCATTTACACTGAACAATAATTCATTGTTGTTAATCATGTTACACAAACATTATGATTCTGCACCAAATATTACATAAGACATGTCTCTTCAATGGTGATTTACATTGAGTTTACAAGTTTATGATCTAATGAGTCACATAAGATGAGTGAAAGCATTTGAAAAATTACTCACCAGACTGTATCTGTTTTATCACCAAAATCTATGTCTTTAGCAAATAAATTATCTTTGTAATTTCAATATTCTTGGGGAGTTGCTTCAACATTATTAAGGCATCTTCTGATATGTTTCTATATAATGCATTTCATTGCATCCAAGATACCATCAGTTGTTCTTTGCACTATTATTTTATGTAGTATAACACATTATCAGTTCTAAGACAAGTCCTGACTTTAGAAATAAAATATATGAAAGAATATGCATTTTAGAAAAATGCAGTTTTAGTATATTTGATGTGTGCACACAAATATACATGTCTGTATGTGATGACAAGGATTTCATATCAGCATGACCCACCACCAAACCCACAAGCTCACTGTCATGTATGTGAGACTTTTCTCCAGAAATGGTTCTACCTCCACACACATCAATAAAGTGGGAGGAAAAGTACTATATAACCTCATGACAATATTCACAAATAAGCAGGTACCTATGGAAGATGGTTTCCACCAAAGTTACTTTATTTATAGGGATCTCAGAATTTCTAGTCTCACAACCTTTAGCAGGCCTAGATTTGATTCTGTATCTTTTATATCATGGATCTCATTACATTAGGTTTAGTTGTAGGTTTGAAGTGGCAGTGCAGCTTTTCTGCTCAGGGGGTGATGAAAGCTGCACTGGATATGTACATGAAATCCTTACTCATAATGATGGAGAAAGAAAATATACATATTCATGATGTGAATGTTTGTGTCCCCCTAAAATTCCTAAGCTGAAATTCTAACTGCCAAGGTGATAGCATTAGGGGGTGGGGCCTTAGGAAGGTGATTAGATTATAAAAGTGGAGCCTTCATGAATGAGATTAGTACCTTCATGAAAAAGATTTAAAAAGGTCCCAGAGAGTCCCCTTACCCTTTCCACTATGTGAGGACACAGTTAGAAGGCACCGTCTAATAACCAGAAAGTGAGTTCTCACCAGATACCGAATCTGCTGGTGCCTTGACCTTTGACTTCCCAGTCTCGAGAACTGTAAGAAATGAATTGCTGTTGCCTATAAGCCACTCAGTTAATGGTATTTTGTTGTAGGAGCCTGGACTAAGACACCAGTGTATATGGCCACTAAAATAACTTATTATTTCTATGTAAGTTCTGTAAACTACACTGAAAAATGTAGTTGCATATACTAAACGCTTGCAGCCCCTTGGATTTGTATTTTACTTGATTCTAAAAATTATCATTTGGTAATGTTCAAAAACGTGTAAAATAGTTATCACCTAATTCTGAGATTCAGTCAATGTTATTTTAATAACAGAGAACCGGAATTAAATTTATATGTAGCTTCTGACTTTCAAAATCTTTAAGGTCAATGTCATATTTAAAGAATTTTTTCAAATGCAAATATTAAATCAAATATTCAAGCCAAAGGGCTGTAGATAGATGTGCTTTTAAGATTAACAAGAATAAAAAAGAAACACTTTCATAAATTAAAAAAGAAAAAGCCCTCACTTAGAAAGTTGAAAAGGTTTAAAGGAATATTTAAAATAGATTAAAATAAAATGAAAAACCTCAGAAAACAGAAATTCCAAAAAGTAGGTCACTTTCAATGCAGTTAATTACACATATCTACACGGAATATTACATGTATGGATTTAAACTGTGGTGAAAGATGATGAAACTATTGAATTTTTAACAAAAATGTCTTAACGGTAAGTCAAAATAAATACTATCTCTATCTAAGATGTCCCTTTAGAACAAAAGTTCTTAACCCTTGGGGATCCCTGGGTATGCTCTATGTGTCTACAAATCCTTTTGAAAAGATATGCAAAATGTGTGTATATGTTTGTATTTCTGGGAGAAGATAGCATCCACCATATTAGCTCTATGAACCCACCAAGGTTAAAAATAATTTAAAATGTGTACCTCAATGCCAGTGATACTGCCATTTTACAAAAGATTTTCCAGACCATTTTTGAGAAATTAGCTACTGAGCTTAATTCCTGCTCCATGAATTAATCAATGATGGCGAATCTTGAATTCTTAAAGTAGATGTGATTTGAGAAAATAGCCAACAAATATAGAGATGTGTTAAATAAATGAGAGGGACAATCCAACTGGCAAAAAACCATGTTGCATCAAAATTAGAGGTGATTATAAAGCATAAAACTGACTGCATGATTAACTGTCTTTGAAGATAACTATTTAAGCTGCGTGGTCTAAAAAATGCACCGAGTAAGAGAGGAAGCCCCTGACTATTGTTCAGAGTGATGATAGGAGGTCATTTTGGTATAGAAGTTCTAATGGGTCTGAACAAAAAAAAGAATGCTATACACAAAAACCTACACATAAAATAGTCTTTCTCTGTAATGCATAAATGTCTACACATGAGTACCAGAGCTTGATGCAAAAATTGCACAGAAATACCATCACCTGGATTTTCTTTGATTCTTGTTAACTGATTTGATTATACCATGCAAAACATTTATCCTGGCCTGCTCGTTAGAATCTTTGGCTTATTATGTGAAGCAATTAGGACAAAGTAATTTTTCCTGCATCTGAACCAGGTGCTTTTCTAAATAAACGAGTCTCTCCAGTCGATAATGTTCTTACTGAAACTTTGCGGCGGCTATTCTTTTATATAGGAAAAAACTATCCTGCAACACATTCCCAGACTATTCTGATGCTGATGATCTGAACTGGGCTTGGTCCCAGTGAAGCTGGATAAACAAGGCTGAACTATATTTACCTGAAAAGTAACAGGGCCCATAGACAGGACATTGCTCCGGGCATCAGGAGACCCAAATGAGCTGTAGTTGGTCATTTGTCTTCATTATGGTCTCATTAACCTCCATTAAAAGGTGACCAATCATTCCCAGAGTTACGGAATTCAGGGACAGGTTGATAATCCTTATCTGAAATGCTTGGGCCCAGAAGGGCTTCAGATTTTGGGGATCATCACCCTGTGCTAACAGTCTTTGCGACATGGCTAGGAAAACTACCATAATGCATAACTAATTTTATTTCTATTACAAAACACACATTTCAAACAATAAACTTGTGTGAAACAGCTCATTCTTACACTGAAGGTGATATTCTTCTGCCAGTTGTTATTGAAAATACGAGCAAATGAGAGATTGAATCATGGGGTTGTGATTCACAATTTAGAGCTACAAGCTTCATAACTGTAGGGAAATTCATGCAATTTACATAAACTCAGTTTCTGCACCTAGGAACTAAAGGTGTTGAGCTGGATAATCTCTCTAAGATACCGTACAAAGCTAATCTGATTTGCTCAAATTACCTCTTTGTTCCAGCAACACTTCTTTGTAAATGTTCCCACTCTTCCCTCATTATCCACTTACCTGAGTTGGACAATTCTCACTGAGATTTTTACCATGTACTTACAAAACAAAGGTTGATAGTGGGGGAAGCACTAAGGTGTGCACCAGTGTCACCCTGGCCGTATTTAAGTCAGTGACTCAACAAAGAATCATCACAATGGAAAACAGAACAGCTGGATATGAAGCCGGTTTGGACCATGATGGAAAAAGAAATGCTTAATTACCCTTTCAATCAAGTTAATTTTTCCCATTTGGCAATGTAAACAAAGGCAAATCTGCTCTTATTTTCAGTTGTCTGTGACTTGGTTGTTTCAGTATCCTTGACCTCCATCCTTCTGATTTTATTCTGATCTTGCCTCCCTCTCTCTTACTAAGCCTCACATCACAGGCTCTCTTGATAACATTAAAAAATAAAATCTTACAAGGCCATGAGTGTGAAAAGTATCTATGGTTCTAAAAGTAAATGGGCTGGGAATTCTGTTAAAACATTCATCTATAAATCTGGGAGAGTACAATTGTTTTATTTACACCTTGGCTTAGTTTGATCTGACAATGAAAGGTCATGGTGACTGTACTACTGAAAGAACCTTCTTAGGAAAAATGATAAAGGCTTTTGTGGCCTTAACTCTAAGCTGACAGCCTGGCATCGGGTCACTGCTTCTGAGTTATTTTATTTTATGGAGAAGTTGAGGCAGGAGATAGAATTTCTCTCCAGATTCATAAATGCAGCAACTTCTGGGCTCAGATTGCTTTTAGCCAGACACTTGGAAAGCGTGGCTGAGTGTTGCTGCTGAGATCCAAGAATTTCAAGGACTGAGTCATAACCTACCTTGTTGGCTCAGAACTTGTCTTTTTTTCCAAACATAAAGGCACATGTTTGGAGAGTGAGACAAGCATTTGGGTCATTTGTGGGAGATACTATGTTGAGCTTCAAAGACCTGTATGACTTCTCCCGAACATCAATTTATTCCTCTCTAGAAGGATCCACAAACCCATCTGAGTGAGAAAGAACTGAGACTCAATCAGGGGCCCCATTCCCACAGGTGCTTACTTTTTCTGTTTTTTTTTTTTTTTCTTTCTTCAATTGTCTCCATGCCATTGAAAATAATTCTGAAATATGGGTGGCTGCGGAGTGGCTCATCGTGTGGATCCCACATGCTATTTTACAATCGTTTATATTACTGGACATTCTAATGAAATCCAATCTGGGGACTTTCTAAAACATTATCAATTGTTGTAGTAAAGGTTCAAAAGTTGGATTCACTCTTCTCCTTCTCTTACTCCTTCCCAACTGTCTCCACCTCTGAGATCTAGAGAGGCTAGATCTTTCTAGAGCTAGAGTAGTGAGAACAAAAACAGCCCATGCAAGCTAAGCCTTGTAGCCAACATGTTCTTCCCACCTCCCTGTGGACTACCCCTGAGGTTGGAGCCGATGGTGCCAGTACAGACGGCATTCTTGTCCTGGATGTACCAGAAGTTCCCAGGAATTAATGCCCAGCTCTGGACCCCCCAAAGATTTGGGAGATAAATACCCCAGTTTCCTCACCCTTCATGGAGACATTTCTGAATGCACTCTATACATCTCTTAAAGGAACGGAGCCTCGGTTTTCCTTAGCAGTAACTTGATCATTAATATCCCCTAGGGGCTGTCCTCCCTTCCCTGTATCACTTCCTCACACCTCACCTGTACTTCCTGAGAACACCTCCCAAATAAAAAGTGGGTGCACCTTTTGCACCCACAACCCTGTCTCCAGATTTGCTTTTGGGGATCCGAAACTTAGAAAACCAAGACAGTCTGTCTCCTACCACTTAGTAGCAAATATGAGAACACTCATCCTATTCTCCTGACTTCTAGCCTGCTGCTCTCTCACTCCATGCTGTCTTTAATTATGGTGTGTTAGGGGAAGTTTCTGCCACCTAATTAGTGCAAGTTGGGAAAAAGGGTTACCATGTTTTGTACTATATGACCCTAGTAGCTGGGTCACAGATGACTGGTGAGTAATGGGCCCTAAGCAGACACCTCTTGCTTGGCCAACGGACACTAAGGTGGCCTGACATGAGAGCTCCACACACCAGGAGAGAATTAATATTCACTTAACTGTGAAAGGAATTGATCAGCTCTTTGAGTGGATGGCTGCTAGAGCAGTTGTTGAGTCTCTAGAGGAACTGATGGAATGGCTGTTGCCTCCCGGGTGATCAAGTTCATGCGGCTGATGAAATGGTTTCCTCATTCTCTGAATTTCCTGCCAACCAAGCAACCTCAGTGTGTATTACTTTTGTATACCCTGAAATAGTCTAACTCACTGTGTGATTCTTACAAGTTCATTATCTAACTTTAAAGTGTATATGTACTTTAAAGATTTCTAAAGTGTTTTTTTTTTTAACAAATAATACTTTAAGAAGTTTGGACTGGGCGCAGTGGCTCATGCCTGTAACCCCAGCACTTTGGGAGGCTGAGGAGGGCAGATCACGAAGTCAGGAGTTCAAGACCAGCCTGGTCAATATAGTGAAACTCTGCCTTTACTAAAAATATAAAAAAATTAGCCAGGTTTGGTGAAGGGCGCCTGTAGTCCCAGCTACTTGGGAGGCTGAGACAGGAGAATCACTTGAACCCAGGAGGCAGAGGTTGCAGTGAGCCAAGATCATGCCACTGCACTCTAGCCTGGGTTGACACAGCGAGAGTCCGTCTCAAAAACAAAGAAAAACAAACAAACAAAAAACAAATATTACTTTAAGAAATTTGGCATTATTTTAGATCCATTTGTAAAAACCTTTTTAGTCATTTCAAACTGTACAGTACTCATGAAACTTGTACATAGGCTGAAAGGCATTACGCCAATGAACTTACAGAAAATTAAAGACGAAACAGCCTGGTCATACAAAGTAAAACAGGTTCAGTAAATTTCATTTTCAAACATCACCCTGATGGTAGAAAAAAAACCAGGTGACATCTGGTATTACAGGAAATAGGGTGTACAGAGGTATTTGTATGATGTGAACAATGTTTTGTCTCACAAACTAAGAAAAATGTGTTAAAACAAAATACTATAAATGACTTACAAGAAACTTGAGAAGAATAAGATTAAATTAAAAGTGTTATTTTCAATTTATAGAAGGATTTTATTTTAATCCGCTACTGTTTCAGAGTAGGCTTAACTATGAGTTCTAGAAATTATTATAATAGATTTTCCTAATACAATGATTATATCGTCAGCTTGGCCTGCCATAACAAAGTACCATAGCCTGAGTGGCTTAACCAACATTTATTCCTCACAGTTCTGGAGGTTGGAAATCTAAGATCAAGGTGCTGGCCAGTTCATTTTCCAGCGAAGGCTCTCTTGCTGGTTTGCAGATGGCCACCTTCTGGCCACGGTCCTGCATAGCCTTTCCTCTGTGTGTGTGCCTGCTTTTTAGAAGGACACTAATTCCATCGTAGGGACCCCACCCTCATAACCTCATCTAGCCTCAACTACTTTCCCAAATGTCCTATCCCCAAATACCATCACATTGGAGGTTAGGACTTCAACATATGAATTTGTTGGCGGTGGAGGGACAAACACGAAGTCCATAGCACTGACATATACATTTGTGCACATGGATACTTGGATGGTTTATTTCCCTTTGAATGTTAGCCATTCAAGTCAGTATACCTGCTGCATATCAGAAGAAACCCTCAACATAGATTTGGAAATGGGATTTTACCTAAGTCCAAGGTTCTCGTTCTCCATTTCAATTCTCTGGTATCACATTTTCATTTGATCCTTAAAATACACCACATTGTCAGTGTTTGTATAGCAAGGATAAAGCAGTCATGAGGGAATCTGAAGTGATATTCAAAACATTTAATAACTGGTATAGATGTTGCCTAATCAGAATGCACATGTCCACAGCGGTGGGGCAAGGCCCTGGAGCCCTGCTGGTGTTCTAGGATGGCAGGGAGGTGGTGGGAAGGGTCACTTGCGAGGAGAGGTGTTAAGTCACTGTTTGCCAAACACTATGTAAATATTTCAGTATTTTAAAAACACTTACAGCAGGATTAGAATGTACTGGCAGAATATCAGTTCTCAGTATAGCAGAGAAATATATTGATGAATTTTCCAAATGTAATGAGAGTATTTCATTAACTGTAAGTCTCTGATGTTCTCATATTGATGAAAAGAATAAGAAGTAGCTTTCCCTAGGAGTCTATAATCTAAGTATTGAATAATCCTCAAACACATATTTGTGATAACCTCTTATTTTGTGGTCCTTATCTGATAAAGCACCACTGCAAATAGAACCAGCAAAAACTTTGGTATAGTCCTTCTGTGTGGAACACCACATCTTTTTAGGCCAGCATCACATCCCCTGCCTCTCTGGCACACCCACACCACCCCACTGCTCCCTACATCACTGCAGAGGAAAACTCACGCAATCAGATCAGGCCAACCACGTTGGTAGGTGAAGCTGATGGCCACCATGCTGGGAGATATAAGGGGACCAGAGAAGGCCATCTGTTTCTTGACCCCTCACACTTCCCAGAGGAGCCTCCCTTCCTTGGAGACTTGAAACTTGTTCTGCCTTTTGGGACATTTTTAAAAAATGCAAAGCTCCTTGGAAGGATCCCACTTGTGACATTTGGAGTAATGACTTAACTAGTTGCTAAAGATTAGTCCAAAGTCAGCTGAGAACAGGAGAGGATGGCATTGAGCAGGGACCAAGAGGAAGGGAAGGACCTTAATTAAAGAGAGGCCATGAGAGAGCATCAAGGTTATGTATGTTTATGCTCCAACCCAGAGACATATGAAGTGGATCACTCTAAGGTAAACCTCTATTTGTTATTTAGGAGAAACACTGTGAGACTGCCAATTAAAGTGCATGGTATTTACATTACTAAAAATTTTCCTAAAAGTTGCATTCATAATTTTTGTAAAAAATGCAAATTCTTAACTTTCTGTTGAATATAAATATACCTATAGTACAAAATTCATAAGTGTGCATGCCGCTTGATGAATTATCACAAAACGAATACTCCTGCATAATCCGGACCAGGTCAAGAAATAGAACATGTCTACCATTTTCCTCCTTTCTACCCCTTCTCCTCCTTTCCAGCCACTACCCTCACTCTAATCATCACCACTCCAACTCCCAACAGCATCTATAAGTTGTGCCTGTTTGGGGACTTGACATAAATTGAATTACACATAATCTGTTCTTTTCCGTGTCTTCTTGCTTTTGCACAACATTACGTTTGTGAAATTCATTCATATTTTTGCACGTGAAAGTGGATTTTAATTGCACTCTGAAGGCTGGCCACATCAGTAGATTCTATGGTAAATCTTTTTTGAAGAGTAAAAATAGTATTTTTTTCTTTTTCAAACATAAAACATTCACTGCTCTCCTATACTCTATCTTCAACTTATGATTTCGTTACTACAGCCATTCTTAAACATCAGTGTGCATTAGGAGTCGGATCCCCGGAAGGGCTTGTTAGCATACAGACTATGGGGCCCCAACTCCAGAGCTTCAGTTCCTGAAGGTCTGGGGTAGGGACTGAGAATTTGCATGTCTAACAAGTTCCCAGATGACACCCCTGCTGCTGTTCCAGGGAACACTCTTTGAGAGACATTGCCTTAACATATACTGAATTTGTATCTATCTGCATGCATTTCTTTTCTGTGTCTAAGTCATCTTTCATTTAAAGTAGGATTTTTGGAGAAGCATCCTCACATGGACTGCCCATGGGTTTTTCGCTGCAGAGACAGCAGCCTCTAACATGTGATGAGGAAGGATGCACAGCTCTATGAGTGACAGAATCTGGGAGCTCCCCGTCAATATGTGGAGATATAAGAGACATTTTCAAAGCATCTCTCCTTCACATTAGATTTATTGGGTCTTACTGTTAAAAATCTGAAACTCTTTGGTTGGCATGCATTCAGAAGAAGAACAAAAACAACAACAACAAACGAACCTGTGGAATCAAGAAAGGCTCCGGTCATATCATTACTGATTGCATCAAACCCTGCAGGCAAGAACTCCTTAAGAACAAAGCTTAAAGACTAAAAGTAATAGACAGTCTCTCCAACACATTCTCCTCAAGCTAAATCCAGACACTGTCCAATCCATTAGCCACCAGCCACATGTGGCTAGTGAGTATTTGTGATGTTGTGAGTCTGAATGACACATGCTGTAAGTGTAAAATACACACTGAGTTTCACAGACTTACCTCATACACATACAAAGAATGTAAAATATTGCATCAATAACTTATTTTTAGTTTTTTTTCTTCAACTTTTATTATAAGTCCTGGGGTACATGTGCAGTATGTGCAGGTTTGTTACATAGGTAAACATGTGTCATGGTGGTTTGCTGCACAGATCAGCCTATCACCCTGGTATTAAGCCCAACATCCATTAGCTATTCTTCCTGATGCATGTATCAATAATTTTTACGTTGACTACATTTTGAAAATATTATATATGGATATAATGGTTAAATAAAATGTATAATTAAAATTATTTTCCTTGTTTTTTTTCTTAGTGTGCCTTTTGGAAAATTTAAAACTACATATGTACTTCTCATTTGTGGTTCACATTTATTTCTACTGGACAGTGCTGTTCTAGATAATTTAAAATTAGCCTGATTTATACAAATAGTTAAATACATGTTTATTTGAAGGGCAGAATTAGGAAGATGGAAAATTATAGCTTGCCAAAGGATCATCCATTAGAAACTAGGAAATCTAATTTGGCTTATAGTGAAGTATTTGCAAATGGTGACAGAAATGACTGGGAAGAAGCCCTAACTAGAGATTGTTCTGAGAAGTAATGGGAGGATGAAAGAGAATGGTACATTTGTAACAGCTACCCAAACTACCTTACACCGAACAATACCCAATGGTTGAAAATTTTTGCTTTCTGTTGATTGGACCTAAATTTCTTAGTCTGATATTCAGAGTCCTCCATAATCAGGGCTGTATGTCAGCAAGAAATTAATGAGTGGGTGATGGATCCATCATTTAAGTCAATTGGGTTTATTCATTGTACCTAAAATAGGTCTTCTGATGTCCTTCTTCTTTTTCCCAACTAGAATCGCTTCCATTGGCACACCCTTCACATCCCAGCCCAAATCTCATATTCTCAACCCACATTTCACAGACAACTCCAAGTAGAGATGCTCCTCAATCCTAAGCTCCTTAGTATGTTTCAGTGTAAGACTTTTTTGATACTTATCATGATCTGTCTGGCTTTCTGTGCTGCCCTGCATCCTAGTTATATGGCCTCAGGTCAGCTGTTATTGCTCTGTACTTCACTTTCCTCCTTTGTAAAGTGGGATGGTAATTGTATTTATATCATAGACGAGAGTGGAAGGCATGAAAACATGTGCAGTTCTTAGAATAGAAACTGATGTATAATAAGGATTTGATAAATATTAGCTGCTAACATTATGTTGCTGATATTAGCTATGCAGCACATGTTTGTGTATCTCATATTTCCATCGAGATTATAAATTCCTTGAAAGGCAAGAACAATAATATTTTCTTTTTAATATTGCATAATGTCTTAAAAAAGTTAGGACCCAATAAATATCTGTTGATGGCCATAAGAAATGTCAATAAATTTTAATTGGTACCTCTGTAGGCCATACTGTGTACTAATCACAGGGATAAAATGATGGACAACATAAATACTGTCTCTCCACTCATGAAACCTAAATTATAGTAGGGGAAGATGGATAGGAGGAAAAGATGCAAAGAACAACAGAAGAAGATTTACATAGTTAGAGACGGCAGTGAGTGTTATAAAGCAACACACAGGGGCTGAGATGGAAGTTTAGTGGAGGTGGCTTTACCAAAAAGATGACCAGAGAAAGCTGCGTTGAGGCAGAAGCACAATGAGAGGAGCGGGAGAAGTGTGAGCTGAGACTGGAGAGACAGGGAAAGTCTGCAATGGAAAAGTGCAACTAACAGCTATGGTGAGCTATTTGCATTTTACTTGGAGGGAAACCTGAGGGTGCTATGGGCATTCAAGGAGTGTGCTGTGATCTGTTTACTTTGCTTTGTCTGGTAATAGTGGTAGACGTTTTACCCAACTTAAGAAATGAAATTATCTTTAAGTGTAATGTATTAATATGAACATGACCTTTGACTTATATAAAGGTTAGCTAATTTATATAGGGTTCAAACATAAACACTTAATCTTGGGCTCATTAAAGCCAGCTATCTGTTTAACACGTGAATGTGTGAACTCCAAAAACATAATTAGTTATCTGCCACTAGAAAAAACAGTGAGCAAATTCATGAATCAGGGTTCTGCCTGGACCTCCATTGTGACATATTCTCAGTTATTAGTTTAGGTAAAGACCCTGTTGCTTCATAACAGGTGTCAGTTTTGAGGGAACGACTCTAAATATGATTTTGGAATAAGAAAGGATGTAAATAATGAAAACATAATAAAAATTATAGAGTGAGTCTGCTATAAAACACAGAGCACGCAGAAATCAAAACATACTATCATTTAGTTCTAGGCATCACTGACTTTAAAAACAGCAGACAACTCGAAACATACTATTTTCCTTGAAAACAGAAACGATTTTACAAAGCCAAGTATTTATCATTCACTTTTTTCCTTGCTGAATTAGCAGACATTCAAAAAAGCCTTAACTTATGTGTATGTGTGTTTCCTTTTTCAGCTAAATTTTTAAATGAAATAAGTTTAAATGAAATACATTTATATGTATTGATGTTTCAATACATATAATACAGACTGATCACATTGGGGTAATTAGCATATCCATCATCTGGAAGATTTATCATTTCTTTGTGTTGGGAACATTCAATATACTCCTTCTGGCTATTGAAAACTATAAGGTAGATTATTGTTAACTACATTCATCCTATGATGCTGTAGAATGCTAGAATTTATTTTTCTGATCTAGCTGTAATTTCATATCCTTTTAACAAATCTCTTTCTATTCCTGCCACTTCCCCCTACCCTTTTCAGCCTCTAGTATCCTATTCTACTTTTTACTTCTACAAGATCAACCTCTTTTAGCTTCTGCCTGTGAGTGAAAACATGCGGTGTTTAATTTTCTTTTCCTGACTTATTTCCCTTAACATCATGTCCTCCAGTTCTATGCATGAAAGCCACGAATGACAGGCTTTCTTTTTCATGGCTGAATAATAATCCATTGTGTGTTTATCATGAGCAGACTCATAAGGAAAATAAACCTTCACAGAAAAGGGAGTTTTCGAAAAGTCTCTTCTCAAATCTATTCTTTTGAGATCAGACTAGATCGGGCGCATTCAGGGTGGCGTGGTGGTAGACGCAAATCTATTATTTAGCCTTCAACTTGTGTGGCTTCAGGCATGTTACCCAACCTAAGTCTTGGTTGGCTAAAATTAGAGAAAATTAGGGAAATACTAACAACATCATCCATCTCTGGAAGATACTGGGCAGCTGTTCAACCAACGTGTTCCCCCAGAGTCTGAAGTAATCTGTTGACTCCATCTTGAGAGAAGACGCCGGGAAAGAATCTGGGAGGGGCTCTGACCACGGACAATAATGTGGAGAAGAGGGAGATGGATGTGAGGAAGGGTAAGCTTGAGCTGGATGCTTGCTGGTGTTGACTTGCTTCTCCTCCTCCTGATGCTGGTATATATCAGTGTTAGGTGATAAATCAAGTAGTTGGATATCCAAGTCTTCTATACTAGTCTACACCAGGATTCTGCTAGGAAGAAAGCTGCAGGAAGCAGGAGGCTGGAAGTCAGAAGCAGGATGCAGAAAGCTGCAGGACTGATTTAAAAAAAAAAAAAAAAGGTTTCTAATTTTCCTGAAACCATGAAGGAAGATTCAGGGAAACCCAGAGCCTGGTACTTGGAGTGGTCTCAAGGCTTTAACCATCTACCCTGAGGAAGAGGTTGAAAGAAATATTTGTCTCATTACATATTAGTCTGTTTTCATGCTGTTGATAAAGACATACCCAAGACTGGAAAGAAAAACAGGATTAATGGACTTACAGTTCCACATGACTGGGGAAGCCTCACAATCACGGCAGAAGGCAAGGAGGAGCAAGTGACATCTTACGTGGATGGTGGCAGGCAAAGAGAGAGCTTATGCAGGGAAACTCCCCCGTATAATACCATCAGATCTTGTGAGACTTACTCACTATGGCCAGGACAGCATGGGAAAGACCTGCCCCCATAATTCAATTACGTCTCACCGGGTCCCTCCCACAACATGGGGGAACCTAAGATGAGATTTGGATGGGGGTGTAGCCAAATCATATCACATTAGGTGTTTAGGATAGAATTCAGTGAATATTTAGTAATTGATTCTGCCTCATTCCGTGTTTAAGATAGATGTGGCTGGCACAGAAAACATTTTTGGGTGGTTTAGGTAATTTGAAACAGTGTAATGGGTTTACATGCTTTTTGAAAACCTTAGATCTTTATGAGATCTTAATGAGTCAGGCTGGGAGTAATGTCACCTTGCACATATTTGTGTTGGTTCTCAAAACAGGGTATGTGTGCATGCATGCACTTGCATGTTGTTTTGAGCACACATATATGTTTATGTGAGTGTCACGGTCCCTTATGCCTGAGGAAAATAATCTGTTTTTGCCTTTCCATTCTAATTTGACACATCTGGTGCAAAATATCAGGGCTAATTCCAAAATGAAATAGGAAGACAATCTTCTCATTAAATGCCATCAATGCTTAAACCTTGTCTTTGTACTTGATTAAAAAATGTTCCAGTCTTTGCCACTAGCTAGCCAATTATTCCTTTTTTCTTATTAAGGAATGCAGCAGTTGAGACATCTTCCCCTGTGCTCCTTCTCTCTCTCTCTCTCTCTCTCTCTGTGTGTGTGTGTGTGTGTGTGTGTGTGTGTGTGTGTGTGTCAAGATAAATATATCCTCCTAGGAACAGTGGCAGAATAGCTGACAACAAACGTCATTAGAAAAGAGTCAGGGCAAAACATCCCTGCTTGTGAAAACCTATTGTCAAAAACTAAGATAGGCTACATCTCTTTCTGAAATTTGAGAGAATGTTTTTCCAATACCACTCCATAACTACAAATTCAAGAAGGCCAGACCCTATTTTTAAAAGGTACTTTACCGTTGCCTGTTTTGTATTATAACAAAGGGTATGATTTCTTGAAATCAGAACTGTGTTCTTGAGTTCTTCCAGATTAGATGTGGAATGGTTTCCCAAACTGTGTTTTGTATGATTTTTAAAAAGTTCTACCAACAAAAAGGGGGTAGCAAGCAAACAAAATTTCAAAAAAATCACATTTAGTCAATTACTGTGGGAAATGCCCCATACTTCCATCTCCCCTGAGCGTTTCAATTCATGTTAGCATGGTGAAGCCTCTGAGTTCTGTATTATGGAAAATCGACTTAACTTTGCCTAATTTCGTAGTTTCCAAAATGTTTTGACTGACTGCTGAGCTCATTTATCAAAGAACACTTATTAACATCATCAAAGATACTATAAAATTTTAAACATGGGGATATCTGAGCAAGAGCCCCACCGTGTTGCTTATAGATCTGAATTCACTTCAGAAGAAGTACCTTTCTCCAGCATTTTTGCCCAGTAAAAATACAATGATGTGCCATTCTACATGAACTATTATCATAATATCTGTTTTTCAGTAGCCACCTCTTTGTTTAGTTGTTGTTTTTGTCTTTTTTGACAGGGTTAAAAAAGCAGGTCCACTTTATTTACAATGATCAGTTGGTGACACATGGATCTTTGAGCTTTCTGTGGCCTTGTGGAGACACCTGGGCAGAGGCCACTCCTGTTAGGTTAATACACCCTCCTTCCTCATCCTGCTGTAAGAGTCGGGCTGCTGTCAGAATCCACCTGCTCTGAGTACAGTCCTATCTATTTAGTGTCAAAAATACATAACTTCAAAATTAACTCTGGAAATACTTTAAGAGTAACTCTTAAAGAACAGTATTTATTTTTAAATTCAAATATTAATGTGTATTTGAGTCCAATGCACATTAAAGTTTGAGAATTACTGAGTTACTCTAGATGATATTTCATAGAAAAATAGACTACACTTAACTAGCAAATGTTTTGTGTTTAATCAGATTGGTTAGACATGCCACCTTTTGTGGAAATAATCTAAAGAGTTACTCCAAATATTATTTTTATACTAATTAACAAGAAGTGACAGGGTCAGAAAAATACATACTCTAAAAATAGTACACTTTGGGGAGTCAAAGTTAAACACTTAAAAATGTGAGTCAGAGATATTATGATTTTAATTTGTAGACAGAAAAGACTTCATGCATTTTTGGTTGGGTAAGTATACATCTTGGGTTTCTCTAGTACCAGTGAATCAGGTCAATTCTGGTATTATTATTATTATTATTATTATTTTTTTGGGATGGAGTCTCGCTCTGTCGCCCAGGCTGGAGTGCAGTGGCACGATCTCTGCTCACTGCAAGCTCCGCAGCCTCCCGGGTTCACACCATTCTCCTGCCTCAGCCTCCCGAGAAGCTGGGACTACAGGTGCCCGCCACCACGCCCGGCTAATTTTTTTTTTTTT
>NW_012112808.1:2340534-2439320 GCF_000951035.1 Colobus angolensis palliatus | reverse complement strand
TGAGCTCCTGACCTCGTGATCCGCCCGTCTTGGCCTCCCAAAGTGCTGGGATTACAGGCGTGAGCCACCGCGCCCAGCCAATTCTGGTATAATTATTAACAGCTCCCTGCGAATCACTCAAAAACTGTGCTGGTTTTGAAGATATATGATTACTTCTATTAGGTGATGCCCACAACAGCATTCCAAAATATGTACTAGGGACCTTCCATTCTAGGTCTTATCTACAAGAGAATAAAACACAAAGCAGGCAGAAAAATCTGTGAAAGGCACTAACGGAATGTCTGGTATTCAAGCAAAGAGACTCGGTTACCAAATCTCCGTTGGTGAGTGGGGCTAAGTAGAGATTCCTCAGGTGTTTCTGCCAGCATAGTTTACTCCGGTTACTTTTCAATATTCAACTGGTGCACGCCCTATGGTGTACTGGAGAATGCTCATCTTGATGGTCAGGGGCTGGGCAACATCTGTTGTTAAATATTTTGAATGTTACCTGTTATTGAACCTCTCTAACCTGCATTAGCATATCAATAGATTTCTTGATTTGGTGATGATTCAATGACATATGACTGTCCCACCTGGGGTAGTTAGGGTTTTAAAGCCAGCAAATAAATTTAATAACAATAATTGTAAAAAACAATAATGCTGCCAACTCTTGTTGAAAGTTTACTATGTTTGAGAAGCTGCTGTAAGCACTTGAAGTATATTAACTCTTTCAGTTTTTGCAACCCCATGATATAAATACTATTATGGTTCCCTTTTTTACACATGAGAAAACTGAGGCACAAGCTAAAAACATTACCTAAGGCCACACAGCAGTGGTGATGTGAATTTGAAATAAGTTGAGACTGATAAAGGCTTCATGGCTTGGCCCAAGGAATTCAAAAATAAGGCCACTACATTTGAAAATGATCACAAGGATGCTCATATAAATTTGAACCTATTTGGACATAAATTTAGGTCCAAAATACTATGTTGGACAAAGGGATTGTAAACCCATTCAAATAATCTCCATGTCCTAGTCTAGATTTTGTTTTCAAGTCTTATCCACAAGATCTTTAGAAATATGTCCCAAGAGATCATGTAACAGAATTGGCTGTTACAAACATATTATTACAGCTATACTTAATCAGTAAGGAAAAATAATATATGCACATTAAAGTGTATTTGGAAGGGAACTACCACTTACCTTCCAATTGCCACTTAGGAATATTTTAAACTACATTAAACAGTAGATAAATATGTACTGCTTTAAAAGAAGTTTATTATATTCTCTTAGAGGGGAAGAATATCCAAGTCTGAAAGTGAACAAATAGGAAAAGTCTTGGGCTTGAATTTACCTTTTGTATTTCTGCAGTGTGACATTTTTGGGAAAATTTACTTCTGAAACAAGAGAATTCTGAAAAGGAATTTCTTTTATTAGGAAGCCTTAATAATATTAAAAAAACAAATTTGGGAAAGTGGCTATAATGTTAGAATTAAAAGTGGCCCATTTTCTATGATAGGTTCTATCTCCAATTCTCTAGTTAATTCTTGTGGAAAAAATTTCAGATAATTTCTCATTCACACTTTCTAGAGTCATGTGAAGTCTCTAATTTTTTGCATGACTCTCAATTAAATTCTCCAAGAAACTGTTAAATCATCAACAGCATCACAGACACTGTTATGTACACACCATTTTATTCCTTTTGATTAAATAAATATGAGGACCTACCAGGTGCAAGCCACTGTGTTGAGCTTTGTAGAGAACATAAAAATGAATGAGATTTTGTACCTGCTCTTAGGAGATCCACATTCTAGTGAGCTAGATATGTATGTAACTAATATTGATACAAGGTCCATGATAATATTTAAGGTTTACAAACAAATTTATGAGAAGCAGGATAGTTTACTACTCTATGGGGTGAATTGTAATGAAGATGGGAGAAATCAAGAAAAGTGAAAATATGCATGCACCACCGCCCTCACCTGTATTATCTATTATAATTTCTGTCATTGTAATGTTTGCTCAGATAATTTGTGATGGAAGAAGGAAGGATGGGAGCGGGGCAAGGATGGAGTAAAGGTTCTAGTTAGGGTAAGAAAGATATTGAGATTGACTGTGAAAAATGGTCAGGATTTTCATGTACAGAATAAAGAACAAAATGGATGTGACAGCGTGAGGGCAGAATGCTTCAGACCAGTGGCACTTGGGAAAGGACAAATAACTGAGTCGGGCTATAGAGTAAGGTACATGCAGGGTCTAAGGAAGCACAAAAGGACCAGGAATATCATACAAAGTGGTTTGGGTTTTACATGTAGTCGGGGGCATCATTGGAGGTTTCTGTGTACTCATTTCACTGTAGTCCCTAGCTTAGGGTCAAGGTCATGATGTGGACCAAGCAGCTAGCTCCAAACTGCCCTCCCTGTTGCCGTGGTTCCAATCCCTCCTCACCTTGCACAGTTCCCAGGGTTCCCATGACACCCTCTGCATTCTCTGGACACACCTGTATCCTACCTACTCAGGCAAAGAAAGTCCTGTGCTCCAAATTCATGATGTGGGAGGCAGCATGGTGGATAGAAAATGCATGGGCTTTAGGTTCAGACAGATTTGGGTTCCAAATTCTGGTTCCAGCTTTTGGGAAACTGATTGAGCTATTCAAACTTTCTGAGCCTCAGTTATCTGCAAAATTGGGATAATAACACTGGCGACTTTTTAAAAGCGATAATGAGAGATCACACTCATTGAACTGTGGAAAATCAGAAAGAACAAAAATAACAGTTGCTGACAGAAATATGAACTGATATAGCCTGTTGGGAAAGCAATTTGGCAACATCTACGAAAAACACATACCCCTTAAAACAGAACTCACATTCCTGGAATCTTTCCATACAAATAAGAGCATCAGCATATAAGGCTATGTGTGCAAAGATGTCTATTGCAGCATAGTCTATGTGGCAATAGAGTGGAAAGAAAGTGCTTGCTTATCATAGGAGAATGGTTGAATAAATTATGGTACAGCCAAACTATGGAATATCATGTGAGCTTTAAAATGGATTGATTAGATCTTTGCAAAATGACTGGCAGAGATTTCCACCAAGTTTGGCTGCCTGTAGCAGAGCAAGATTTAGCAAGGTATGTGGAATATAACACAATATTTGTAAAATAAACATATATATATATTTAATAATGACTAAAAAAATTGAGCCTCCTACTGTGTACCATGCACACCTTGAAAGTCTTTAAATGGACTGAATCACTTTAGTGCTGAATATTTTTGAGGTAGGTGCTATTATTGTTCTTATTTTACGTATGAGGAAACTCAAGTTGAGGAGTAGGAAGACTAAATAATTTGCCAGAGGTCACACAGCTTGGTCAGGGTAGGATTGGAATCTGGGCCCAGGTAGTTGGAAGAAGAGACCAGACTCTTAGTCTGTGTATTTTACTCTCTGAGTGATTGAATGGTGAGGAGTACATAAGCAACAAAAAGAGAAAAATTGCATTAAAATCATACATTTTACATAAAGCTTCGTATGTTCATATATTCAGAAAGAGATGCATGATAGTCTGCAAAATGAGAATGGTAGTTATCTCTGAGTGCTGTGATTACATGTAATATTTTTTACTCTCTTCCATTATTTGTATTTTCTGCAATAAATATATTAATTAAACAATCAGAAAAATAAAAAAACTATTCGTTGTAGAAAACACACAAATTTGCATGCATTCACATTTACTAAAATTTTCTGACCAAAATGATCATGATCATTTTACAAGGTTAAAGGGATGTTTCTGGTCAGTATGGAATTTAAAACTGAAACCACAGAAACAATTCAAAATTGAGACTGGATAAGAATTGTAAACATTTATTTACTGGAATACACAATTAAATGATGATAGACTGTCAAAAGATGCAGGAAGAATTTTTAATGTACTGTTATATTCGAAAGACAGGTTCAGATTTGTATGCATTGCAGAATACCCTAAAAAAGAAAAAACCCTCCATGTATGTATGAGGTTAACTAGAAAAACACTAAGAGTTTATACATCAGCATATTACATATGCTTATTTCTGGGTACTGGGGTTATGAGTGATATTTTTGCTTTCTTCTTTTGCTTATTTTTTTGTGTGTAATAAACACACAGTACTTTTAAAATAAGAAAACATGTGTAAATAATAAAAATATTTTAACCTTTTCCCTCATAAATCAATAAAATCCAGGAATTTGTCCTGAGGAACTGATCATAGATACACACAAAGATTTATCCAAAATGTAGGCACTGCATTTCTCTATTATTTATACTAGGAAGAAAACTGTAAATAACTAAGTTGTCTAACAGTAGGGCACTGGCTATGTAAACTGTGAGACAACCAGATGATAAAATATTACGACATCAATAAAATTCATGCCTTTGAAGAACTTTTAAAGACATGGGTAAATATTCACAGTGTTATTGTTAAATGAAGAAATAGAATAAAGACTTATTTTCCTACAATTTAATCCTTAAATGGAAATGGCTATGCTTTCATTCTTATTTTTTTGCATTACAAAATATTTTACGATAAAGATATATTATTCTTTTAAGCAAAAATAATTTTATATTAAAAATATGATAAATACTACCTTTTAAAGAGATTGCATAAGCTTAAGTAGGTATTAGCTATGGCAGTTAACAGTAATAAAATCATTCTCCTATCCTCACTTCCCACACACACACCTTCTTCCTCTCTCTTTCTCTGAGTCTCAGGTTACCCTTTTGAGAAATGAAGACTACATTGTTATAAATGTAAAGCATTGTGTACAGGAGACACTCAATGCATCTTACTTCTTTCCCCTTCAGTATACTAGCAGAGGACGGCCACTTTCATTCTACACTTAAGGCTCCTAATATCCAAGAGGGATAACTCAGGGATGCTCAAGCATATTCAGACCCTCTATCAATGCAGATCCAGGGCAGAGGACAACCTTGTCCTCGCTCTGATGAGTGAGAGGGTGAGGACGCTTGGTGGGGGATGGTGAACACCAAGAATGGGAATAGGACAAAGAAAAATTAGCCTGGAGAGTCTCGAGAGGAATTTCATTGGCGGCCTTGGTTTTGTTTCTCCTCAACAGTTCAGGCAAAGAACAGAAACAATGCCATTTTTCAGAACAATTTTGAGTCCACACCACTGGCCAGGCCTACAGTGCTCAGTGGTTGGAATAATTTGTGCTCTCATCTCTTGCACATTCCTGAATCCTCTTCCTAGTATGTAATCTTTCTCTTTCGTTCACTTTGGCAAGGCTGACTCTTGGCGCTAGCTTTCCCCTTTTCCTACAGTAATTTTGACTTCTAGGAGGTTTGAAACTAGATTAAGGGTTAAGAAATCCTTTGCCAGGTGACATCCCATTTCAAAAATACCAAAAACAGCAATTGTATGACTTACACGGTGTTCCAAAGGAATACAAGCTCAGGTATGCACCTGAGTATTAATTGATTTTGTTGTTAATATTAATGAGCATATGATGTGGCCTAGTTGACCTTCAAATTTAAATTAGGTACTGATTAAATAATAAGGCAGGTGAATTAAGATGAGTTTAAACAGCATTTTATTTTCCCCCAGAAAGCTGCCTTGACCTTGGCTCTGGGTGAAAATAAGCTATTAGAAGTGTTGAAAAAACTAGAACAGAGCATATTCTTTATCTTAAGGAGATTGACTATATCTTAAATAGCTATAATAACAACTTCATAAAAGTTTCATCTGGAGTACTTGACATTCCTATGAATTTTACTTCTGTGTTTATATGCCCCTTTAATATGATTGCTTGTATATTTGTTAACTTAAATAGCCTTAATACTTGTACTCCTAAATTTGTTTTTAAGGATTTAAAGTGCAAACTACCATTAAATCAACAGAGTATTTTTAACCAGTAGAGAAAGAAGTCCTCAATAGATTAGTACACATCCTATTTCAGAAATAACCCTCAGAACGCCTACCGACCCACAAATCTTTTCCCAGGCCAGCTTTACCTTGGAGTTACTTTCAATTCAATCCTGGTTGCCAAATCCTTGGCATGCATTCCGGATGAATTATTCATCAGCATTCTTCCTGCTAATATCTCATGCTCCCAGCTCAACTCCTGCCCACCCTATGGCTGTAAATGACTCATTGGGAACAGGTGTCATCAGTGTGTAGCTCACAATCTAGCTCCTGATCCATGAGCCAGTCGGTTGCATCTCCTTCTGTTGGCAGCTGGCACAGTTAGCAAGTACATGGGGGTAAGCAGGCAGCAAGCATGGGTTCCTGGTTCCCAGTGGAAAATATGTCTCGAACATTAAAACAAAACTGCTGGCATAGAGGACACCTGGGTTACAATACTTCCTTTTGAAATTCTTCAACTTTCACATGACTGTTAGAATTTTTTAAATATCTGGTCTCCAAAGTGACATTAGCCATCTTATTTTTTATTTATTTGTTTTCAATCCTTGCACCCTAGAAGATGCTAATTTCCTGTGGAAACCAAGGTTATAACAAATGTAAAGCCAGCCCACTAACAAGCAAAGCTGGAAATAACCAAATGAGTCTCAAAATTCTTGGGAGTTATATTAGAAAGAGAAAAAAAGACCTGTCCATAATATCAGTGATTCTAAAGCCCAAGAAGATGCTTGGTCAGGATCAAAGTCTGAAAACAAACTCAAGAGAGCAAGGGCTTCTTCAGGACATTTGATCAGCAAAAATGTTCTGCCACTTAAAGTGGAGAGTGTAATGAGCATTTCTATAAGCAATCTTATAACTGCAGAGCTCTAAAATAGCCCAGATGTCACAGAGAAGAGATATTTCTGCATGAAAGCTAATAATGGAGAATGTTTGAAATGAATCCTCAACACATATGACTGCCTTTTGACCTTATCTTGACCTCAATCTTGAAGGATTTCAATTGATTTTTTTTTTATTCTAAGCTAGGTATCTATCAGTCAAGACAATAGTTCCAACAGCATTAAACACTTGTTCTAAGCCGGTCTAAGCTTTGAACTGATAATCAATGAAAAACAGTGGTTTTCTGTACGTGCTATTTCAGAAGAAAAAGGCAAAAATCATACCCTAGGGATTCTGTTTTTAATTGAAAGAAGACTGTGTACTAGTGTGGATTTTAAAACATTTCTATTTTCCCTAAGTAAATAGGTTAATTGATATTAATGGCTTATTTCAGTAATACTCATAAAACTTCACATTTAGTCTTACATAGGAACTGCATTTGTGATACATAACAGAACTTCTTCATGGAGTTACCATCATTAAAAGTTTTATGTTAAAAAAATCCTAAAAGTATTCCAAAAAATAAATCCTGGCATAAGCAATTAATGGTGTGAGTTCCTAAAAGCATCAAGAAACATCACAAACAGTGTGCTTCTGTGAAGGTGCGATATCTCCAAACTAAACAACTCAATGGGAAAAATCCCACCCTGAAACACGGTCACATTCAAATTAATTTATCTCTCTTTCATGTTTCTTAAACTCTGTCACTCAACTTCATGACACTTTAAAAATTTTAGCACAGACTAAATGATTGGTATGACCAAAATTTTTGCTTAAGATGAACACCACTTTCTGTCTTTTCACTCTGATCGCATTTGATCAGATTTATTTATCTCTCTGAGATGAACTAGAGTTTCCCATCAGAGCCTATGTGGGTATTTGACATCAGTTATATTTTTAGATATACTATGTCTTAAAAAACAGTTAACGTGCTCTAACTGAAAAATACTTTATCACTAAAATATGCCAATCATCATCTGAGCCTTCAGCAACTTGTAATCTTTATCCTGGTGGAGGGTCTTGCCTCAATGTTGACGGTCACTACTGGCCACTCAATGTTGATGGCCACCACTTGGTTGCTCAAGGTTGAGGTACTTATGGTAATTTCTTTCTTTTTTTTGAGATGGAGTCTCGCTGTGTTGCCCAGGCTGGAGTGCAGTGGCATGATCTTGGCTCACTGCAAGCTCCGCCTCCTGGGTTCACACCGTTCTCCTGCCTCAGCCTCCTGAGCAGCTGGGACTACAGGTGCCCGCCACCATGCCCGGCTAATTTTTTGTATTTTTAGTAGAGACGGGGTTTCACCATGTTAGTCAGGATGATCTCAATCTCCTGACCTCATGATCCACCCGCTTCAGCCTCCCAAAGTGCTGGAATTACAGGTGTGAGCCACTGCGCCTGGCTAGCTATGATAATTTCTTAAAATAAGACAATGATGAAACTTGCCACAATAATTGTCTCTTCCTTTCACAAAAGATTTCTCTGTGGCATGCAATGCTGTTTGATAGCATTTTACGCACAGTAGGAATTCTCTTAAAATTGAACTGAGTAAGGCCAGGCACAGTGGTGCTTGCCTGTAATCCCAGCACTTTGGGAGGCCGAGGCCGGTGGATCACCTGAGGTCAGGAGTTAGTGACCAGCCTGAATAACAAGGTGAAAGCCCATCTCTAAAAATACAAAAAACAAACAAACAAAAACAAAACAAAACAAAAAAAAGCTGGATGTGGTGGTGCATGCCTGTAATCTGAGCTATTTGTGAGGCTGAAACAGGAGAATTGCTTGTACCTGGGAGGAAGAGGTTGCAGTGAGCCAAGATCGCACCATTGCACTCCAGCTTGGGCAACAACAGCGAAACTCTATCTCAAAAACAAACAAACAAAAAATTGAACTCAATACTCTCCAACCTGCTTCCATCTCAAGAAGCCACTCTCTTTTTTTAATAAATAAGATGCAACTTCTCATTTGTTTAAGTTTCTCATGAGATTGTAGTTCAGTCACATCTTCAGTCTCCACTTCTAGTTCTCTTGACATTTCTACCACAACTTTAGTTACTTCCTCCACTGAAGTCTTGAACCCCTCAAAGTCATCCATGAGGGTTGGAATTACCTTATTTCAAACCCTTGCTAATGTTGATATTTTGACCTTCTTTCATGAATATTCTTAATCTAGAATAGTCAATCCTTTCCATATTGTCAGTTTATTTTGCCCAGATTCATCAGAGGATGACATCACTATCTATGGCAGTTACAGTGTTAGAAAACATATTTCTTAAATAGAAAGACTTGAAAGTCAAAATTACTCCCTGATCCATTGTCTGCAGAATAGATGTGTTAGCAGGCATGAAGACAACATTACATTCCTTGCACATCTCCATCAGAACTCTTGGAAGACCAGGTGCATTGTCAATAAGCAGTAATATTTTGAAAAGAATCATTTTTTTTCTGAGTAGGTCTCAACAATGGGCTTAAAATATTCAGTAAACAATGCTATAAACAGACGTGCTATAATACAGGCTTTGTTGTGCCATTGACAGAGCACAGGTAGGGTAGCCTTCGACTAATTCTTAAGAGCACTAGGATTCTTGGAATAGTAAATGAGCAGTGTCTTCAACTTAAAGTCACCAGCTGCATTAGCCCCTAACAAGAGAGCCAGCTTGTCCTTTGAAGTCAGGCATTGACTTCTCCCTTCTAGCTACGAAAATGCTAAATGTCCTCATCTTCCAACAGAAGGCTGTTTTGTCTACATTGAAAATCTGTTGCTTAGTGTAGCCACCTTCATCAGTGATCTTAGCTAGATCTTCTGGATAACTTGCTGCAGCTTTTACATCAGTACTTGCTGCTTTACCTTGCACATTAATGTAATGGAAACAGCTTGTTTCCTTAAACCTCATGAATCAGCCTCTGCTAAGGTCCAACTTTCCTTTTGCAGCTTTCTCACTTCTCTCAGCATCAGTAGAATTGAAGAAATCTAGTACCTTGCTCTGGACTAGGCTCTGGCTTAAGGGAATGTTATGGCTGGCTTGATCTTCCATCCAGACCATTAAAACGTTCTCCTTATCAGCAATAAGGCTGTTTCAGTTTCTTATTATTCATGTGTCCACTGGAGTAGCAATTTTAATTTCCTTCAAGAACTTTTCCTTTGAATTCACAACTAGGCACAAGAGGCCTAGATTTCAGCCTATCTCAGATTTCAACATACCTTCCTCACTAAACTTAAACATAGCTAGCTTTTGATTTAAAGTATGATTTAGTATGCAACTCTTCCTATCACGTGAACACATTGAGGCTATTGTAGGTCTACTAATTGGCCTAATTCCAATATTGTTGTGTTTTAGGGGATAGGGACACCTGAGAAAATGGAGACACACAGGGGAATAGTGGGTCAGTGGAATAGTCAGAACCACATTTACTAAGTCAGTCCACTATCTTTTATGGGCATAGTACATACCACCCCAAAACAATTATAATAGTAATCACTGATCACAGATCACCATTACAGATAGAATAATAGTAAAAAGGTTTGAAATATTGTGAGAATTATCAAAGCATGACACAGAGACATGAAATGAGGACATGCTGTAGGGAAAATGGTGCCGACAGACTTGCTTGATGCAGGGTTCCCACAAAACTTCCATTTGTAAAAAATGCAGTATTTTCAAAGCACAGTAAAATTAAGTGCAAGAAAGTAAGGTATGCCTATATTACCTTTTCATCTGGAGACTTGCCAATGAACCAGGAGAGAGAGAGAAAAAAGGACTATTTTGTTTTCCTTTAGATATGTATTTTTTAATTCTAGCATCCCCACATCAATGTCTCCACTACTTCTTCCTTCCTCAAATTGACTTCTAAAGAGTAAATTTTTTTTTTTTTTTTACTTTTTCTGGAAATACTTGGGTCAGCAACATTTTCTCAGAGTAACTGTCGACAGAATGGGGAATGATGCTCTTGCCAAAGATTTGTTTCTAAGGATGCCTTTCAAACATTTCTTTCTTTTTTGAAAAATGGTGCTCCCTGGTTGGTGGTTCTCAAATGCCACTCTTTCAAACCTTTTCCTGATGAGTGGCTATAAAGAGCAGAACTGACTAATTCTGGTGTTTTAAATAAACATCTCTAAACATAATTTCTCTGGTCATTCTCTCATTTCATAAATAGTTATTTTCCAAAGGAACAAATGTAAATGTTATATATATATATAATATATATATATAATATATATATAATATATATTTTTTTCTATAAAGGCTAGATATGCAATAAAAGAGAGTAGGTGGGATAGTCGATTGTATTGGAAACAGAGACACTTAAGAAAACCTAGTTACATTTGACTTGCTGCCTCGTTTTTCCATATAAACAAGCCCAAATAGTCTAAGAGTCTGCAATTATTAGATGTAGTTAGTGGCCTCATACCTTCATCTTTACAGTCTTCCACTGCCTCTTCTGAAGTGGGGTCAGGCACCGTGACAGTGTTGACACCATCTATAAAGCAGAAAAAGAAACACTGCCTCAGAGTTCATCCTTCCAGAAGTCAGGCTGTGGCTTTCCTGCCCTGCACCCCCCTCCACTCTCCACCAGAGAAAGCATGAGCCTGTAGCACACTTAAATACACTGAATGCTCTTTGAAGGGGCTAGTGGTTTGGGAATATCTTTTATAGTTAGTGAAACAGGAACCTTCAGTTAAGTCAGAGACCAGTGGGCTACAATCTATTTTTTGGTGAAGAATGCTACTTGTTGCTAGTAGTATCCTTTGGCATTTTGTTTCTTCCTCATTCCTCAAAGGATGGTATATTATTTTTCTTGGTAACAGATTGTGAAAGAAAGCATATCCTTGCAAGTTCTTACAAAGTGCTTTTATGTGTGTGTTTGTAAAGTTTGTTTTTTTCTTAGCACAGCACTTCTGCTCCGTTATGCCAGGCTGTCAAACTGCGGGGAGCAGCTCTGATGGCTGTCAGCACAGAGGTCAGGAAGAAGGGGAGCATTTGGCACAGGGCACCAGCAGCCACCAGGAACTTTCATGTCACCCGAGAACAGAAGGGGAAAACGGGGACTAAGGACATGGAACTCTCTGTTCCCCTCACAGCACCAATTAACTGCATTAGAGTAGACCTCTCTTCTCAGTGTCATCAGCCCCTAGTGACTCTAGTCATGTTTGGCCTCCAGGATAAGAGCTAACTAGTCTACTCCCTCCCATTCAGATAGTAAATCTAGACAGGCAGGATTGCTAAAATCATTTGCAATGTTTAATACCTGATAACTGGAAAAGGAATATACATATATACACACACACACATACACACATACACACACACATATTTTGGACAAAAGATGGGCTAGAAAAGATGTGATCTGTGATTTGATTCCAAATGTGTTAGTTTTTATGCATACATGAGTTATCTTTAGTTCCATAACCCTGTTACTATAGAAAAAAGTATAGAGTGCGCATGTGTGTATATATATATACACACTATATATATAGTTTATATGTACAAATATATGTAAACTATAGCGTATATATAGTATACATATATAGAGTGTATATATAGTTTTTCATGTAGTAGCAGGGAATATGTATAGTTATACAGTTATATATAATAGTTACATATAGTTATATACATATAGTATATATAGTTTACATGTATAAATACACTATATATAAACTATAGAGTATATATCATATACATATACATATATAGTATGTATATAGTTTTTCATGTAGTAGCAGAAAATATGTATAGTTATATACTTATATATAATAGTGATATATACTTATCTACATAGTTATGTATATATGTTCCCTGATAGTACATGAAAAGCTATATATATATATACACACACACACACACACACACACACACACATTACATATGTGTATATATACTACATGGACTCTATAGTTTACATATAGTATATTTATACATATACGGTATATTTATACATATAAACTATATAGTACATATGCACACACACACATATAGTTTTTTATGTAGTAGCAGGGTCAGGGAACTAAAGATAACTCATATATGCATGAAAACTAACACACACTTGGAAGCAAATCACAAATCACTTATTTTCTAGCCTATCTTTTGTCCATGATGCATACACTATTACTTTCAGGTCAGGTGTCCTTTGGAACATAATTCTCTGTCACTATCTCATCATTTAGATCTCATTTTAACTATCACTTTCTCAGAGAGTCCGTCCCAAACCCAGACACTGGAAAGTTGCCTTCTGGGCATTCCCTCTATGTTTCCTTATTTCTCAGCAAGACATTTATCACTATTGATGTTTTTATCATTTTTATTTGTTTATTGTTTGGAACCCCCACCAGAATATAAATTTCAAAGAAACAGGGATGTTGTTTTTATTGATTGTTTGTTTATTCAGTGCCTGGAACGGTGCCTATGACACAATGAACCCTTGATATGTACTTGTTAAATTTTATGAAAGAATATTATCTACAACTTTGATCTGATTTGGTCATGACAACAGTCAAAATTGCTGGATTGCCCTGTTTTAAGATTGTGTTTTTTCATGACGTGTAAGAGGCCTGCAGAGCTATATAATCAAAACTGAAGCTGGAAATTAGATTGAATGAAAATAAGATACTTTTATTTTGGAAAAATACCAGCAGGTCAAAAGAGCTTTAACGACCCATAACCACATCTTCGATTTATCTGAACTCTGATTAGGGAGGATATGACATGAGCAGTGTGAACGTAACAATGTATGTTGATGCTGGCCAGGATTATAGGTGGACTCCGCCATTGGCCTCTGTGCCAGCCGGCAAGCTCACTTGGAAGAGCAAGGTGAGTCACTCAGTGATGCATTTAGCACTCCTCTTCACATTGAGAAGTGCCCCTATTGTTGTGACAACGCTGTCAGATTCAAGGGCTGGAGAAGAGCGCTTACATTCCACCACTCCCTTCTCGTAGGCAAAAGGATCTCAAATCTACAAACTACTTATTCTCAATTGGTTAAAGGGAAAAGGATGAATAAATCAAACACAGGCAAATGTGAGTGCATGCATACATGTGTGTGTGCGTGTGCGTGTGTGCATGTATGTACAGGGATGGGAAACAATCTTTGTCAATAAGGACAGTTCGGGGCTGGGTGTGGTGGCTCACGCCCATCATCCCAGCACTTTGGGAGGCTTAGGCGGGCAGATCACTTGAGGTCAGGAATTCAAGACCAGCCTGGCCAACATAGTGAAACCCTGTCTCTACTAAAAATAAAAAAATTATCTGGGCATGGTGGTGGGTGCCTGTAGTCCCAGCTACTTGGGAGGCTGAGGCAGGAGAATGGCTTGAACCCGGGAGGTGGAGGTTGCAGTGAGCCAAGATTGCACCACTGCACCCCAGCCTGGGTGACAGAGCGAGACTCCGTCTCAAAAAAAAAAAAAACAAAAAAAACAATTTGGGACAGAGTAGTGAGTGAATAAAACCTGTGTAACCTCAACAGTCACAGAATGACCTCAGCTGTCGGCAGTTAGTTGACTAATAGTTGTCAGCCCCAAACAATAAAAACAGTGACAGCTTTTCACTCATCTGCTATGGAGCGTAATGTGTGGGTTGGGGGTGGGGGAGGGTTGGGTAACAACAGTTTTCTGCATCAGAAATTTATTTCATTGCAAGGACTATGTTGCAGCAAAGGACGCCGGCCGACCCAGGTGCAGGTACACAAAGTCCTTGCTGCTTTGCTTCAGTGCTTTCTCTGATTGGCCTTCTTCAATTCGTCTTCCAGGTTAATAATAAAAGCTTCCAGAACCCTAGCAACATCTCCAAGGTTAATGCACGAATTTTACAGCGAAAAATACTTATCACACTACCCGGTTTAATTCCAAGAGTTCAGCATATGGCCTAGGATGTGCTTGGCAAACGGTAGGGCTCACTGTTTCAAAAGTGGCCCTTCATGGGCCTCATTACAATTGGGAGAATAACTGGGAAACTAAAGGGCACGGGGATTTTTATTTTTATTTTTTTGTTGGTTATGTTGGTAAGTGAATGATTGTGCCTATCTTTCTTTTAAAGGAGAGCGTGGCTGAGTATGAAAATGGATAGGAAGAGATAATAAATCACAGGTGACTTCAATCCCTTTTGAGTCTTAAGTGCTATTTTATTTAAAAATGTTCAATTTATAATCTACAGTGTGGAATCTGTAAACTTTCCATGGACACATCTGTCCTTTAGTGAACAGAGGGGATGTCAGGAAGGGTTTAGATCTTACTTAGAGCTCTGTGTGTGGGGGAGTCCGGCCCGTCGCACCATCTCCTACAATATGCAGAGAAATAACCTGAAGCATAGCTCTTCAAAATTTAATGCAATACACTAAAGAACATTCTACTCGCTGTACAGGGCAAGCCTCTTCTTCATTTCCTTTAATCAGTTTTTATTTCATTTTTTCCCTCAAGCTAAATGTACAAATTTGAGCTTACCCTAACTCAGCCAAGCTCTGGCTTGGCACTTCCAACTTCCGCCCATCCCTCCTAGAATTTTGCCAGGGAAACTGTTATAGGGCAGAACATGGAATTGGTGAAGGATATGTGAAAATGTACCACTGTGTTTGAAAGCACAGTCAACTTATAGTTATCGGAGATGGTGGCTTCCTGAGGGAGACCTGAGTGAACACTGGAATTCATCTGGTGAAAGCTATAAGCATTTTCAGATAATAATATTGAGTGAAGTTATTGTTCACCTCTGCAGATAAGGCCTAGGCGACTTCTCAAAAGCAATCCGAGCCTACCTGCGTCTTGGCTCTGTCCTTCCATTTCTTCTACACTTTGCTTTTCCTCTGGACCATTCTCATCTTTCAAGAAAACCACAGAGGAAAAAAAAAATATGCATCAGGTCAATTTGTGAAATATCTCTTTATGGCTAATATGCAGCACTGAAATTAATTGTAAGCAATGTAGCATGACTGCCCATAAAGCCAGGCAGAGAGATGAATCAGAGGCATGAAACAGAAAAATTACCTACATAAACAGGTGCATTTATACTCATCCCTTCTCACATGATTTGCTAGATGAAATGTTTAACTGCAGTAAACAAAATTCACTCAGTGGTCCTGGTAACAAGTCTCTCCTTGCTCGGCATTTCCCAAAATATAATACAAACTGCAACTCCAGTCCACTTTTCTCCCTTGACTTAAGTAACATGCACTGTGTAAGGAAGTCTGGCTAAGTTTCTTGCCCTTTACTTCTCTGTGTGATATATGCTGCAAAAAAGGGTCAATTTTCACTTAACTTGCATATGGCAGTCTAACATACCTATGCTATAAAATATTTTGTCTTGAACAGATTATGTTGGTTGAATTTGTGCTATCATATATAATTATATGAAAAATAACTGGTCAGGTACAATGAAGGCTGTATATTAGCAACTTTCTAAAACTTTCTTTTTTCTTATAATAGCTACTATATCTGTGGATTTATCTGTGGAAATAATAAACCTTTTGAAGGTTAAGTAGTTAAGTATAGGCATGATTTTATAAGTCACTGCTGGGAGGGTCTCCCAATTGCTTTTGGTTTGGAAAATGAAGCAAATAAAAATGATGAATTTATACAAAGACATAAGAACAAAGTATAAAACATATAGTGAAGTACAGAAAATAGAAGCAGAAGTTACCAAACTATACTCAAGTGGGTTACAGATAGCTACAAATGCTTTGTCTCTGAAGGAGTGGAGCCCATTCCTTCTCTTTAAGTCCTGACTGGCTGTGAAACTTCTTTAGACAAATACAATGGAATATGATGGAAGTGATATTCTGGGACCTCCAAGCTACCCTTCGAGAACTGGCAGTCTCTACTTTCTACCCCTGGGAAGCCAGCCTCCATGCTGTAAAGAGGCTGAGGCTGGCCTGCCAAATAGAGGGAGACACACGGAGAGAGAGAAAAGATGTGTGGGGAGCATGAAGGGACCTGTGAGCCAAGCCTTCTTGAACCTTTCCACCCAGCCAGCTGCCAACCAAATGCAGCTGAGCAGTCACCTCAGTCAGTGTCACAAGGAGCAGAAGAGACATCCAGCTGAGCCCTTTAAAAATTCCTGACCCACGAGCAGGTCTGAATCACTTAACGTTGTTTTGCTTGAATGCTTTGACCCGCCATCTTCTCCTCCTATCAACTCTTAATTCCGAGGCAAGAGAATCCTCCCAAGAGGAGGCCACTAGTAGCAGAGCTGAAGCAAGAGCCTCAGAAGCAGTGGGGAAGCATTTCACCTGCAGCTCTGAAAAACGACCTATTGAAGAAAGTTTCAGATGGGGAAACATTTAGATTTGACCTAAATGGGGAAAAAAAAAGTTTAAAATAGAAGGATAAAAAAAGAAAAAAGAGTTATACTCTGAGGCTGGTGAAGAATGCAGCCAATAAATATATGTACAGGATCCCCTGTGTTGTCTTAGCCCTATGTCGTTTGTGATGGTGAACATAATATAACTAATTTTTGTTTTCTTTTGTTTTTTATAGACACAGAGTCTTGCTGTGTTGTCCAGGCTGGAGTGCAGTGGCATGTTCACAGCTCACTGCAACCTTTAACTCTTGGACTCAAGCCGTCCTCCCACCTCAGCCTCCTGAGCAGCTGGGTCTACAAGGCACATGCCACCAAGCGTGACTAATTTTTTATTTTTTTGGAGAGACGGGGTTTTGCTTTGTTGCCTAGGCTGGTCTTGAACTCCTGCCCTAAAGCAATCCCCCCACATCAGCCTCCCAAAGTACTGGGATTACAGGCATAAGACACCACTCCTGGCCTGAATATAATACGAGAACCTGGGGTGGCTCTGTATGCCACTTAAATTCAGTGTCCTAAATGGCATATTTACAAGTACCACATGATTATCTGACATTTTCCCTGTTCTGGTTCTCCATGAAGGAAAGGCCTTTGCTCTAGGGAGGAAATAGTCACTTCTGCTGTTCTTGCTGCCTTAACAAGGCCAAGTTGGTGCAGGAGCATGTGGCGAAAACTTAGCCAATATCTGTCCCTTTCCTCCCACCAAATGGATTCAGAGTCAAGCAGGAAAAATCTGCCAGCTTTTCTGTCTCCCTCAACAGACAGACCTTTTAACACACTTCACAATAGCCCTGAAGTTTGCAGGTTACAAGTTTCCTTTAAAATTAGTCTGGTTACCACATCTTCTACAGAGTAGAGGTAGGGAGATTTCTTATGAAGAGAAGAAGATAAGAAGGGAAAGAAAAACAGAAATTAAATTACAGAAATGTGAGGAATTGGTTCTAATAGTTGTAAATGCATAAAAAGGAAATTTATGGTCAGACCCCGAAATCCAGCTTTCTGATAGTAACAACCAGTCTGGCAGTTTACCTAGTCTACTGCTTCTGGGTTTTTATCCTTAGTTCCCTTGTGTGCCACCCCCCCTCGCTAGAACAGACATCTGAGTGGCATGCTTTTGTTTTCTACTTTGAATCTCAGTGGCACAGTTTTCTATTTGCAGTATTTCTGCCCTTGGGAAGCAAACTCAAGAAACACTTGGCACGTTTATCACAGAGCGAATGCTTTCTAGAAGAATGCTGGATTTGCCATTCCAGTAACATGCCCTTAGATAAAAAGGTCCAGTTATATTGCTTTCCTCAATTTCCAAGACAGTGCATCCTCAAATCCAGCAGGGGGAACCAATGTAGAAGGCTTATTTTCCAAGCCCAGCGTACGCATTCTTGGGCAATTAGATTAACATTCATTTCATTCTTTTAGAAGGACATTTTGGCTGGCTTAGAACTTTCCATCCATTTTAAATGCTGCAAATGGGTGAGTTCTTAGTGAAATAGGGGGCTTCCACTGGTAGAAAAAGCAAGGCACATTAACACAGTTACCCGTAAGTCTTTGATAAGGACAAGCTTTCTTTTTATCAGCCTTGTTTGTCTAGCTATCGTCACAGGAAGCACATAAACAATAAAAAGTTAAGTAGAGGGATGTGTAAACTTGAGGTTTTTAGAAGGGATTTTAAAAGGCTTGCGATAAAGGTGAAGAAATACAGGGAAGTGCGAGGCTATTTTGTTAGCTTAAATAATGTCACATAGAAGCTAAATGTTCTTAGTTAATATTCCTTTAAGATCACATATTTACTTCAGATGATAAATTTCCATAGCATTCATGTTGAGTGCAAGATAACACTTTACTTTCCCATGCTGAAAAAGCACAGAAACCTGTGAGAATTCTACTGGTTGTGTCCTTCTGATTTCTCCTATATTAGTACTCTGCCTCCTACTCTTTCAACTAATAATTATCGAGTGTGTACTGTTTGCAAGAACATTTCAGAAATTCTATAGAAATAAAATAAGAGGCTCCTGCTGCAACATGACTATGATAAGCAAGCCATCCATGTTTAATTCTACATGGGAGAGTTTTGCAAGGGCAAAATCTCAACCACATGATCACGGATTGCTATCCTGATCTTTGTAGTTCCTTTTGTGAACTCTACATGGTGATAGGAAGATAAAGGAGACATAAGTCTGAACAAATCCATCCCTATATGGGGGAAACAATCTGATGTGTACTTCCTGCTGGTATACTGTTGTCTTTTCTTCTAAAGGTCTATAGATTTCTGGGCACAGACAGACACACATATCAGTGTCCTCCCATTGTGAGCAAAAAATATTTCCACGCCATTGATGTTGGACTTGACTGTGGGACTTAATTTAGCTAATGAAATGCTAGTGGAGAGAATGTGAGCAACGGATTTACATGTGCTGCATAAAAGGATTTGTTTCTTGTGTTCCTGACATTGCCATGACAAGAAGATGCCCCTGTAGCTCCTGGCTTAAGGAGGATGAGAGATACATGGAGCAAGTTTGAACCCAAGTTACTGTCTAGAACTGAACCCAAGCAACTCACAGCTTGCAGTAGAACCACCCCACTGAGCCCAGCCTACATCAGCTGGACCACAGTTATCTTATAGCCCTGTGAGCATGAGAGTAAACATTTTTGTTGTAGGGGACTGCATTTTGGGGTGATTTATTGCACAGCATTATTATGGCAATAACTGATTAATACACATAATATATTTATTTTTCTCAGCTCAGGAAGGCTTTAAGTTAACTTTAAAAAAAATTAGCTGTCTCTTATAAAAAAATCCAGTCTTTAATTTTGTATTTCCCCATCTATATTTTCAACTCATACGTTTCAAAATTCTCTAGAAGGTACATATTTGAAAAGTAAAATTGGCTGACATAACAGAGGAATGCTCTTAAAGGGTCTTCACTGCCATCAATATAATGATGTTTATGTTTTATTTAACTATAGAGCTATGTGAGCAACAGAATAATATTAGTTAATACCAGCTAACACTTACTGAATATTGCATATGTTCCACTCAGTGTCTAAATGCTTTGCAAAGGTTATCAAGCTTCATTCTCATAACAACTGCATGAGGCAGGTATTATTATCTGCATTTCATGGATGAGACAACTGAGACACAGGGGTGTTAAGATTCCACAGCTAGCAATTGATGGCAGCAGGGGACAGTTTCAACCCAGTCTTAGCTGATGTCGGGGCCTACGACTGCCTACTTACAAATGTAAGTATTTCTTGTCTGGGTAAGATACGTAAATTATGAATCAGCAAAAATGTGGGAAATGATAATCTCATCTGGATTAATTCAATTAACATTGAACACCACAGACATTGAGAATCAACCCCTCTGGCACTCGTATCAGGTGAATGCAGTGCTACAACTCTAAACTTTTGTGTTTAATGCTAAAGGCATTTTTATTCTGAAATAATTTTAAGCAACAGAAAGTTGCAAGAACAGGACAAGAACTCTTTTTCTCCTGGGCCATTTGAAAGTAAGTTGCAGACATAATCACTTCCTAATCATGCCCATCAGCCTTGAATACTTTAGTATATATTTTCTACAAACAAGGACATTCTTTTTCATAACCACAATACAACCATCAAGATCAGAAGATTAACATAGATGACATTCCTGCTATCTAGGCTACAGATCACATTTGTGTTTTTCCGATTTTCAAGAATATCCTAATAGCAATCTAGGATCATACAGCATCCAGTTGTTGTGTCTCTTTAGTTCACAGTGGTCTGGGACAGAGAAGCCCTTCTGACCCTGTCCAAACTCTGTGCCCCCTCACCACCATCTTCCCTCCAATGCAAACCTACTTTAAACCTACTTTTCTTAGCCCTGCTTAATGGCTTTAAGAAGAAAGGAAAGAAGGAAGGAAAGGAGGGAGGGAAGGTTAGTTCCAAACCTTTACAAATTTTGTTCAGGAGATGTCATTAGCTGATAGATCTATTTTAATAGCTTACTCTTAGAAAAGTTTCTGCATTGGCTGCCTCATTATTTTAATGAAAAGCCTCATGTGCATCTTTTAGTGCAGATAAAAAGGTGTGCAGTGAACAGTCTCCACCTAGCAGGAGTCATAGCTGCTGCTTCCTATAGGTGTCTCCTTTGCACCAGGCCTTTACATGCTCACACACTTCACACACATAACCATGAACGTCGCAACCATCCTATTTGACTTTATCTCCATTTTTGAAGATGAAGAAATCAAGCTTGTGGGAGATCAAAGTCACTTCCTTGAAGTCACACAGTTCGTGGCAGAGCTGAGACTTAAACACGGGTCCAGACCATGCCAAATCCTGGAGTCTCTCTTTCTTGCCCTGCAGATTCCTAAGACCTCTGCTCACCTGCAAGAGCTAAGCCGTAAGCCCTCTGCAGAGAGATGTCCCTTTTTTTGTGGTGTCCTGGCACTCAGCACAGTGCCTTATCTGTTAAGGGCTCCATAAACACATGTCAAGGGATTAGGAGAGAAATTTCATTTTCCCCCAAGGCGTGATTATTTTTTTCCTTGAATCATATTTCAGTTCTCTATGCAGATGAAGTATGGTATCTATCTCAGCTTCTGCTTGAATTTCATTAAATTGTGGATTCATTTAAACATTTCATGTGTCTTTGATCTGAACTAATGGTTCCCAAAAAGCAAATGGTGAAATGTGGGGAGCACAAGTATTAATAGTTAGGATCCCTCTGTTTTCGCTGGTGCCAGCTGGGGCCATCCTCCATCCCTTTTCTCCAGGGTGGTGGCAATGACTTCCTGATATGTTTTGCTGCTTCAGTTCTTTTCTTAACACCTCTTCTCAGCCTAGAAGCTGGTTTGTTTTAAAGTGTGAGGCAGCTGATACCACTCCCCTGCTTGAATGCTCTGATGGCAGCAAGACCCTGTGTGGTGGAGACCCTCGTTGTTTCTCTGCCTTCATTCATTATCTCCTAGTATCCTGCTGGTTTAGTCGCTGCAGCCATGCTGGCGTCTGTGCTGTTCCTCCAGCATACTGGGGTCTCTTCTCCCCAGGCCTTTGCATTGCCTGACCCCTCCACCTGGAGTGCTTTCTTTCTAGCCCCTTCAAGTTACTGCTTAGATGTCCCCTTTCAATGAGATCTGTGCTGAACCTTCCATTTAAAATTGCATCACCTCCCCACCCTCACGCACTCCATCCTTCTCATCCCGATCAATTTTTCTCTTTGGTTCTTCAGTTGTCCATCATCTTCTAATACATCGTGTCCTCTCATTTAGGTAGGTATCATGTTCACTGTTTATGTGTTCCTGCCCCTCCCTGAACGTAAGCTCCCCCGAGGCAAGGATCTTTGTCTGCTTTGTTAAACGGTGTTTCCTAAGTACCTGGTAGGGGTTCAATAACTATTCCCCAGTTAATGAAATACGCTCTTGCCTTACCTGGACTTGCCTGGATAGTTCACAAATGAATCAGGAAAAAAAGAGATAAATTATCTTCTATTCCAGGATCTTTCAGTTACTTATGAAGCGTGAGGTTCTATTCCAGGATCTTTCAGTTACTTATGAAGCGTGAGGTTCTATTCCAGGATCTTTCAGTTACTTATGAAGCATGAGGTTCCACATGTCATTCAGAACAGAATTTTTCAAGGATGGTGGCCCCGACATAAGATCTCAGGACCTTGTGATAATACACCCATTGCCATTGCCACTTGTCTCCTTATCAGAGCAATTAGCTAAGAGAAGGAATCGCCTCCCCAGGCACGGGCAGATTTTGTATGGAACTCGTTTCAATATAGTTTTCTAGACTAATGACTTACAGTCTTCTGGGAAGGTGGTGCAGCAGGTGTAGGCAGTTTGGGGAAATGCTGGGCAGTGCTCTCCTGGCTGCCAGTTCTACCCAAAATAAACTCAAATAGTGCTGCATCCATGCCCCATTAACAGAGGGGGTGCAAGACTCGCAGGTTAGTCTTCAAACATTAGGACGGACAAGACAATCGTGTCAGCCCTATCTCTATCGGTGTGTCTCAAAACAGTATTGTCCATGTAGAAGGAAGAGGAAAAATTGAACCTGTAACTTTTTAAGCCTGTGTGCCTGTTAATGGGGACTTCAGTTTAACAAGATGTGTTCAAAGAGAGGAAATGCATGAGACTGTAGGTGCCACTGGGCCTTCCATATGTTTTGTGTAATGGTAAGCAGAGAGACAAGTGCACAATAAGGAGCTCAACACATACCTGTGGAAGGATTGAATTTTGTAGCATTTCAACATTGAAAGTATGACCCAGGCATACCAAAACTTGCCATGGCATATCTTGGTATAAAAATAGCACAAAGCAATGCACCAGAGAGCTATTTTCAATATCACACATAGCCTCTTACTAGATAATATATGGTTCTCCCATATGGCATGTTAATACAAATACTTTTACTCTGATACCGTTAGTTTTTAATCCAAGGCTTTCCAAATACTTTATAAACACTATTCATGAATGCGTGCTTCCCTGGGGAAGTTGCAGCACCTTGCAGAGATACAAAGCATCCTGTACACAATCAATGACTATTAAGGAATGACAATAATAGGAAATATATTCATGTGGTTGTTTTTTAAAAGTAACTAACAAATGAGAATTAAGTAACTTTCCCAAAGTCTTCCAATGACTTCATGGTACAACTGAAGTTAGAAATCAACTTATACTGACATAGTTATTGTACTAGTTGATCTATGCTTGCAAATTGATGATAAATTATGCCAGTTCTCAGATATGCACATAACCTGGTGTCCACTCTATAACTGGGAAAATCATGGCCAAAATGAGGTTAGCATAACAGTATTACAATAGGATTTCCTTGTTCTCTCCCTTTCTCGCTCTCTCTGATAAAACAGCAACTACATTTTTTTTCATTAAGCCTTAAGTTTAAAATTTCTTCTAAAAATTACATTTCTCTGTATTGTCATTTACATTCCTGAATCTACATAACCAGTGTGCCTACACATTTGTTTAAAACAGGCACACACTGTGCTCTGTGCAGATGTTAAATACAGAACTGGCAAGATGAAACATTTTTTTTCTTTGCTTTTTTTGCTGAAGAATGGAAAGTATATAAAGATGTTCTTTAAATAGAAGAATCATCCCATGAATAAATTCAAAAGCTGTTATATAGCTTTGTCATCAATTAATGTTTGTTGAGTACCTACAATGTTCAAGATGCTAGAGAGAGAATAAATTAGGCTATTCAGGAGACAAAAGCTGTTCCCTCTAGGAGTTGACAGAAGGGAGAGGAATGGAAAGGTTTCATGCGATGTGTCTGCCTGCACAAAGTGAAACTGAGGCTAGAGATGATTATCCAGAGAAAAATAAAAAAATGTTGTTTCATATATGTAGGTATGAATGAATGTTGGGTATTTTTGCTGGATGAAAGGGGTAAGTGCTTCAATTCTCCACTTGGCATTGCCCAAATGGCTCTTTGGGAGGTCACTGACTGAAGATATATATGTGTGAGTTCCAGTGTCTGTCTGGGGCAACTCCCAAAGGGAAAGTCTCCTTCTCTCTGAATAGCCTAATTTATTTTCTCTCCAAGGTCTAATTCAATACACATATATCTGAGGTTGTGCGCAGCCCCGTATTATCATGGGAAGCAAAAACCAATTCTGTGTTTCTACCACTTTCTTCCTTTAAAATACTTGTTCCTTCTGTATTGAGACATGCTCTTTTAAGTAGTAGGAATCAAACTTTTAAGATGCTGATTTGGAATTTTGAAGTTCAGGATGAAAGAAATATATGGGTTTCCCATGATTTTGTATAAACTTTTTCCAAAAATGTGCTGTTGCCCTCAATATGATCCCATAGATGATAAAACTCAACACCCACACCAAAGCTGACTGACAAGTATAAAAACAAGAGGGCTGTCTATGTGTATTTTAGCTCTCTTTAAATATTACAGATTTCCAGTAATAGCATTGTTTAGCCAAATGTTTTGCTAATAGCTATTTGACATTGTACCAACCAGAATAAATTTCAACATATTCTCTTTACTTCATATGAAATTAATTTGCAAGTAGAGAAACCACACACCTTCAGGCAGATTAGACCAAATGTTTTGTTTGTGTGGAATTTTAGGCACAGGAAGCTGTTGTCTAAGATCTCCTGCTTTCCTTCTAAAGGAGTAACTTGGAAATTACTTTATCTGGAGTACTGGTCCTCAAACTTCACTGTGCAGTAGAGGCCCTTGGAGGGCTTCTTAAAACACAAAGAGTTGGGTCTGGTTCAGTGGAGAGGGACAAGGCCTGAGCACTGCAATTCCAATCAATTCCCGGGTGATGCTGCTGCTATGAGTGTGGCCCCACTCTTTGAGAATGATTGTTGATATGGTTTGGCTGTGCCTCCACCTAAATCTCAACTTGAATTGTATCTCCCAGAATTCCTATGTGTTGTGGGAGGGACCCAGGGAGGTAACTGAATCATGGGGGCTGGTCTTTCTCGTGCTATTTTCATGAAAGTGAGTAAGTCTCATGAGATCTGATGGGTTTATCAGGGGTTTCTGCTTTTGCTTCTTCCTCGTTTTCTCCTGCCACCACCATGTAGGAAGCCTTTCACCTCCCGCCATGAATCTGAGGCCTCCCCAGCCAGGTGAAACTGTAAGTCCAATTAAACCTTTTTATTGTTCCCAGTTTCAGGTATGTCTTCATCAGCAGCATGGAAACAGACTACTACAATTGGTCTAGGCTCTAGAATAGTAACAGGTAAAAGTAGAAAGTATGCTGCAATTTATTTTTGTTAATTACATGTGGCTATGAACAGCCCACTTTATTACTGTATTGTTCATTGTCCAAATTCTGAATCTCTGTAGCCATGAGTTGAATAATCCCTTATGGCTATACTAGTATTTGTAAGACAAAAATAGACCTTTCATAAAATCAATGTATAGAATTTACCTTTTCACTAAAATTTCACTAAAGATGATAATTTAATCACCTTATCTTAAAATAGATTCATCATTGAGTAAAACTTTGGGGAAGCTTCCTCTGTTCTGGACATTGTATCAGGTGCTGCAGACACAGGAATGAAGAAGTTGGGAGCCCCACCCGCTCCAGGAGGATGCTGGGGAGACAGATGAGTGAACACAAGCCCCAGCTAGGTACAGCTAACATTGTGCTGGAAGAAGCAGGGAGGGCAGCAGGTGCTCTGAAGTTAAGCACCTAATTCCAGTCCTGGGGGCGGTCAGTGAAATTTGCTCAGGGTAGGCACTGCCCCAGCTGAGACTTTTGTCACTGAGCATATTTGGAGCTCTCAGTCTCTCCCAGACTCTGTCTTTTAAAGCTGAACTGCCCACTGTGATAGCCACTAGCCACACATGGCCATGGGCACTCCACGGACCATGAGGCACATCCAAATTGAGATGTGCTGTAAATGTTACATATATGTCAGATTTCGAATATAGTGTGAAAAAACGTAAAATATCTAAGGAACAATTTTCATATTGGTTATCTGTTGAAATGATACTACTTTGATCTATTGGGTTAAGTAAAATGTAGCATTAAAATTAATATCACCTTTTTTAAAACGTGGCTTCTGAAAAATGTAACACAACACAAGCATTTGTAACTCATGGCATATTTCTGTTGAACAGTGCTGCTGTAGCGATAACTAGTGGGGAAAAGGGCTGTGGGGCTGAGTCCAGTGGGACAGACGGATACTGTAGCTGCAGCTGTCAAAGCCCTGGCCATTGTCCCTGGCACTTGCCTCTGATTTCTGTGTGCACCAGAGGCTTCTTCTCCTGAACATGCGGCCTGAGGGTTTTTTCTGGTCTCAACAGGATGCTTGTCCTGCCAATACTGAGGTGCTGGGGCGTTAATATCCCAGAAGCAGCCCTCAACCAATGATGGACAGGAGGGGCTGAACTAATACCCCTACCCTGGCATCTATGCCCCTGGAGTGGGACTCCTCGGAGCACATCCACATTGTTTCCCGGAGTCCTCCTGCAGGACTGAGTCTCAGCTGCCTGCAGGACAATCTACTTGTTCATGCACCTGTTTTTGTTTCCTCCCCTTCTCTATCTCACCTCACCGCTTCCCTACTGGCCCTTCCTGGGAATCACTCCCCAGATCAACTGCTGGCCCTTGAATCTTTGTCTTAGCGTGTGCTTGGAGGGATCTGCTCTCAGAGATTTTTAAACCAAATAATTACACAAATAAAGTATCCCCAATCATGATAAGTGCTAATGAAGGGAAATGTAGGTTGCTAAGATGGCTTCTAACAAACGAGGGTATTGGAGAGGCCTTCCCTGTGGAAGTGGCATTTGAGCTGATAAGCCTAAGGCACTTGTGAAACAAAATTAATCAGTAGGAATGAATGAGGTGAAAGGGGAAGAGAAGGATGAGCACTCCGGGTGGAGTGAGAAGCACGTCCAGGAACTCTTATGTGAGAAAGGCCTTGGCATCTTCGAAGACTTAGGAGGGGCCTGTGGGGCAAGAGTGCCGGTGGCGGGTGCTTCACAATGGATCTAAGTGGGAAATATTCACGCAAATGGAGTAGGATGAGTTGAGGAGAGAGGGAATGTTCCACTGGGTGGGGAACAAGCTCCAGAGGTGAGAGGGAGCATGTACATTTGGGGAGTCACAGTAATTTAGTATGGCTGGAGCAGACAACAAACGGAGTGGGCAAGGACTGAAGCCAGGTGAAAAATGTGGTCACATTAGAAAGGGTTTTGTGCTCTTTGCTGGGAGTGAGGCATGTCTACGGGGGCAGTCAGGAGCCATGGGTGGGTTCTCACTTGGCTGTTTTGTGGGGTAGGAATATGTAACAGTATGAAAGACCCACTTGAAATTGATTGAAATACTCCAGACAAGAGATAGCAGAAGCCTGAGATAAAGGGGCTGCAGGCGAGGAGGGAGAGAATAGGATGGACTGAAAAGAGATTCAAGAGATCGGATCAACTGGCTTTGGTGAGTGGTTGGACGGAGGTGTGAAGAATGAGGAATGGTGTCGGCCTCTACTGTAAAAGCTCTGAATTATCCTGAAGAACATTCTTTTTTTTTTCTTTTTTTGAGACGGAGTCTCGCTCTGTCACCCAGGCTGGAGTGCTGTGGCCGGATCTCAGCTCACTGCAAGCTCCGCCTCCCGGGTTTACGCCATTCTCCTGCCTCAGCCTCCTGGGTAGCTGGGACTACAGGCGCCGCCACCTCGCCCGGCTAGTTTTTTGTAGTTTTTAGTAGAGACGGGGTTTCACCGTGTTAGCCAGGATGGTCTCGATCTCCTGACCTCGTGATCCGCCCGTCTGGGCCTCCCAAAGTGCTGGGATTACAGGCTTGAGCCACCGCGCCCGGCCAGAACATTCTTAACAACTTAATAATACAGGTATCATGAATATTCTATTTTACAGGTGGAGAAATGTTGTTCTAGTCTCAGCAATTCTCCAAAGCTCCCATACCTAGCGGGGAGCAGAAGTACGATTTGAGCCTCCATCATTTGCCTGCTAAAGGCAAGCTGTCAGTCACCATGCTTTGATGCCACCCTGCATTCCACCCCAGCTGACAGCCTGGGAAAGCTGCATGTTGTGGAGTCTGGGAACAAGGGGGACATTCTGGCTTAGGGTGACCATGAGAAATGCAACAGAGATCTTTTAATAAAAAGTGAGGTCAGATCGATGAAGAGAAAAGAAACAGCACGGTAGAAATCCCTCAGAATAACTTCTAGAAAATTTGTATAAGATTTTCTTAAGTAAAATGTGCATATAACAGTCAATTTTAATACAGTTATGCTACTTCCTGATACTCCCTGTTAGCTTTTTATTTTTTCCTTTAGTGATCTTGTCTGGGTTGTTCATTTTGACAGATGGTCTGAGACGGTTGCTTCGAATATCTGTTCTCTTTATGTCATAAATAAGAATATAGCCTATTATGGGCCCTTGGGACCAGCCTAAGCAAAAGGAGAACTCTAACCCCCCTCATCTCCTTTCTGCATATATTTTGTGATTTCAGATCTATTGCCATTCCTTCTTCTCCTGCATATATCCAATATCCTCATAGTTTCTTTCTCATCAAGCTGTGCTTTTAGAAGGCATCAGCCGTCATTTTCAATTTAGGGTAAATTACTTTTATTTAGTAATGAACCTGTCACTTCTCTCATGACTACTGATAACACTCTAATTATCTAGTCTTCCTACCTATAACCACAGTTCTATAATTACTGTATGGAGCAGGGAGTGCTAAGACCTCCTGGTGTTGAATTTAAATTTACCCTCGATTTTTCATTAGATCTATTCCAAAAAGTCTTACTGGGGTCTTACTTCACTTTGAATAAATAAAATACTATGTGATTTTTTTTCCTGTCTGTTCACTTCCCAATGGTCTCTGTCTTTTCCCTGTAACAGGGCAATACCCCCTGACAGTGGATCATCTTGAGATGATAATCATGTTCTTTTTTTTTTTTTTGAAATGGAGTCTTGCACTGTCGTCTGGGCTAGAGTGCAGTGGCGTGATCTCGGCTTACTGCAACCTCTGCCTCCCAGGTTCATGCAATTCTCCTACCTCAGCTCCCAAGTAGCTGAGATTACAGGCACACACCACCACACCTGGCTAATTTTTTGTATTTTTAGTAGAGATAGGGTTTCATTATGTTGGCCAGACTGGTCTGGAACACCTGACCTCATGATCTGCCCACCTTGGCCTCCCAAAGGACTGGGATTACAGGCCTGAGCCACCGTGCCTGGCCCACATTCTTAATAGTCACCTGAAACAATTAGCCAATCAAGGACTAGGAAAACACTTTTCTAGGGTAGCTGATGTTATTTTAGACAAATCAGTGTAAGTATCAGAAGCCACATCAAAAGACAGATAGGAACATCTGTTTCCTCTCTCCTGGTGGCAGAGTAGGCCACAGACAATTATGCATTGCCAGTATATACAATTCTATAGGCATAAAATGACACATGAATCCCTCACCAAGGAGTACTGTAGCATGTTCTTTGCTCTTTCTGCCAAATCGGTCAATTTGTAGAAGTTTGCCCTCATCAAATGTCCTTTTTTGGATAAATTTAAAGGAATTCCAGCTGCCTTTTCTCCACAGAAATATGTTTGGTAAAAAGTATATCAGGCAGCCTTGTGATCTATGAAAAGAGAGATCTCTGCAAGTGACTGCACTCATTGAAAATGAGAATCGGTCTGTCTAATGGACATTAGCCTCATCCATCTCATTGGTTCTAAGGTCAGTCATTTAATATGCAGAGCCCCTCATTGGTTCTGGGATCAGTTATTTAACATGCAGAGCTCCTTATTGGTTCTAGGGTCAGTTATTTAATATGCAGATCCCCTTCCTCTCTAAACAGGTAGAGCCCCATGAGGAGGCAGTGGAGGTAGCAGGCAGCAGTAGACAGAAACAGTCCGATGGTGGAGGGATGATATAGCACTATCTATAAGGAAGACCGCAGGAGAACAATCTTACAGCAACAGCTTGAGAAAGGTTTTCAGGTCTTTCTATCTTCTCAGCAGTTTGCTTATAAGAATAAATTATTCTAGTTCTCCCAGTTCTCATTACTAATGTCAGATGATCTTACACTTGATAAACCCAATTTCCCTATTTTATGCAACCCAGATCTTTTGCTTCTAGAAATGTCTAAATGACCTTAGTTTATAACATTTCGGCTATAATAAGGTTTTCTTATGAAAACCTCCAAATAATGGTATTGTAACAAATGCTGTCTTGTGACATCAAACGTCAATCAAAAACATGTCAAGTTGGAGCAAAAGTTTCCCTGATCACATGAAAATGTTAGGATAAATACTTAAATATATGCATATACTACTTGAACCATTCAAATAAATGGCAAGTAAATAATTTCTTCAACAACTGGCCAATAAATTTTAAATCAGAATAATTTACAAGAATAAATAATTGTAAGAAACATTATGTATCCAAAATAAAATATGACCCTTCAAAGTCTGTCCTATTAAAGCTAACTAAATTATGACTTTTTGGTCAGTTTTAATTACAACTAATAATGAGTCCTATGAGGTAAACCTTAAGAGGGTTAAACAGACATGAGTCTGTTTTTATGATTACAAAACGAGGTGTATACCCGATTCACTGACCCTTTAAACAATTTATTTATTCATAGAACTCCCCACTCTTGCAAGAGTTTTCAAGTCTGCACGGTTTTCATGTAGGACCTCGAGTCATCAATTTTGTAGCACTACATGTTCGGGCATGGGAGTAAAAAAAGAAAGCAGCACTACTTATCTGGGACTACAAAACATTAGTAAGATGAACAGCTTTTAGTTTCTTCCTCCAGCTTTTTTTTCCCCCTGTTTTTCCCTCTTCTAGTATGAATTCATTAATCACACATACATGTTAACATGTTTTCTTTTCTCAACTCATGGGCTAAGTAATACATCTCTTACTAATGCCCTGGTAAAAATAAAACGTAGATTTTTTTGATTTTGAGAATTCTCATCCAAGAATTTTGATTTCACTTGCTGATAAAGACGCACAAAAAAGGCTTTTGTTTTGGTTTGGTTTGTGGAGAATTGAATGTCATTCACGAGGCACGCTGATGTTCTAGAAAACAGCAAAGCCATAAAAACCAAAGTGTGAGACTGGATTATTTTCCACATTAAAAGCCAACTCTGACACAAATTCCCATTGCCATAGAAAGCCTGTGTGGTGCCAGCATTTAGCCAGCAGTAAGGAATACTTACTGGCAGTCCGTACATTTTTCACTCTGCTTGTTGGAGAAGGTTATTGTTATTCACGTGATGGATAGAAACGCAATATGAGTTTTCTGAGAGACCGTAACCCTGCAGGTTCATAATTCTTCTCTGACAGTATCACATTAGTCATTTTAGTGACTTAATTTTTGAACCTGTTTCTGTCTCCCTGAAGGAATGAGAGAAATCCTATGTAAAATGTATCCAACCTGAAAAAAGGACTCCCAGCTCTTTGTCTGAAGTAAGATAAATTGGGTCTTTTAGGAAATGTGAGAGATATGGAAAGGAGGCTCTTATCATGGCTGGGTGGTATGGAGAAGCATATCTGAAATATTTCCAAGGACATGATGAGCACCTCTCTATGATTATTTTGGAGCAGGGGTCTGCAAACTACATCCTGCAGTCTTGTCTCAGTACAGCCTGCCAGCTAAGAATGGTTTTTATATGTTCAAAGGGTTGTGATAAAAATGAACAAAATATGTGGCAGAGACCACATGTGGCCCGCAAAGCCAAAAATATTTCCCATCTGATCCTTTACAGAAGTGTACTGACCCCTGTTTTAGGGAGACCTGTTGAAATAGCAGAAGATAACTCAGCCTAGGAAATCGCACATCTGAACTCATTGCGGGGCGATTACCCTTGTAGTGTAGGAATTGACTTGATCCTCTGTTGGGATAACCTCCAACTGCCTCCTGTCCACCAGCCATTACTTTCTGCCAGACAGCAAAGTGCCTGCGTCTGACATGTTTTCACTGATTCCAAGACTTCAGATGGTATTGGAAAGGACTTTTGAACTTAAGTCAATAAGTGGGATTTAATATTTAAAGAGGTCTCAAAGAATCCAAAAGCAGAGACAGAGACATAGTTGGGATGTAGGAGTCTTGGAACAAGAAACTAAAGAGAATGCTGTTTGGGATGATGGTGGTTTTAAAAATATGCTCACAAATTCTCAGAGATTCCTCCCTTCGAGAGATGGATTTTAAGTCCCCTCCTCTTGCATGTATGCTGGGTTTAGGGACTTGGTTCTAATTAACAGAATACAACCAAAGTGATGCTATATCCTTTTTGAGGTTAGGCCATAAGAGGACTGCCACTTCCAGCCAGGACATGCTGTCACTCTCCCCCGTGCCTTGCTCTCAGGGAAGCCAGCTGCCATCTCATGAGGACATGCATCTTCTGTAGAAAGGCCCCCATAGCAAGGGAGCGCTGTCTCTGGCCAACAATCAGTGAGAAAAAGCCCAGAGCCAGCCTCCCCAAAAGTAGGGTGTGTGTGGGAAGGTGGGTGGTGGGGTGGGGAGGTATATGAGGACTTCGAGCTGAGCAGGCTCCACAAATATGTTACACAGATTTATCCCACCTTCTAATCAGCTGTGAGTGTGAAGAACCCAGCAGGAGTTGAACTAATTTTTAATATATTTTTGTCCTTTTCTTTTTGCATCCTCTTTTTAATTTTCATACATTTTATCTCTTCATGATCCAGCTTAGTGCATCTAATACTCCTTCTTTTATGGAAACTGATTTGTATCTTCTAAATCCATAATAGGGGAGATTTCCTTCCAAGAAACCCCAATATTGCCTAAAGAGAATTAACTCTGGCAAGTCAAGCTCTTCACATGCCACTCTCCCTTCTCCCTTTCTCCCTGCTTCCCCTCTGTACTTACTTTTCTTCTACTCTAGCTGCCCTCTTCCACTCATCCTCTATTTTCCCTGCCGTGTGCTCTTCAAGACACCACTGCCAGCAGAAAGCATCCCAACCTGCCTCCCTACACCCCCACACCCCTGTGCCTTTGGCTCAAAAAACCATTGGTGTGAAATGTGATTTCTTCTGACCTGATCAGGCCCTCTCATGTGTACAAAGGAGGAAATGGAAACTTATGTGAGAAGAGTTTCATAAATAATCTTTCTTGACACTTGGCATCAAAATATGTAAAGGTAGGGTTGACTATTATTTATTTTCATTTTATCGAGAACTTCCTATGCTTTAGAGTGATACTGTGATATAAATAATAAATATATGTTTAGTCTTCATCCTGGTACCTGGCACAGAGCTTCTAAAACTCTTGTAATTTCCTGAGTGATAGGAACATCATTTGTTTCATAAGTCACTTTTAATCATACCTGAGTTTAAGCTTAATAATCTAAGGTGGTTCTTTGTGGGCCCCTTGATAGCTTCAGGGTGGGGCTAATTGCCAGGGCCCCCAACCTTGTGACTAGAGAGCTAGAGCTTTCGGCCCCATTTCCTGACCTATGGAGAGGAGAAGAGTGCTGGGGACTGAGTCAGTCATCAATGGCCAATGATTTCATCAATCATGCCAATGTCATGGAACCTCCATAGAAAACCTAAACAACAGGGGTAGGAGAACTGCCATGTTGATGAATGCACTGACATGCTAGGACAGTGGCATGCCCCAACTCCACGGGGACAGAAGCTCCCGCACTCGGGACCCTTCCAGATCTCACCCTATGCACTGCTTAATCTGGCTGTTCATTTACAACCTTTCCAACATCCTTTGTAATTAACTGGTAGTAGTAAGTAAATTGTTTTCCCTGAGCTCTGTGACCCATTCCAGCAAATTATCAAACCAAGAAAGAGTCATGGGAACCCCCCAACTTTATGACTTTGTAGCTGGTCTGTCAGAAGTACAGGTTGCCTGGACTTGCCATGGGTATCTTGAAGTTGGGGAAGTCTTGTGGGATTGAGTCCTTAATCTGTGCCATCTCATGCTCACTCTAGATAGTGTAAGGCTTGACTTAAATTGTAGAACAACCAATTGGTGTCTGGAGAATTAGGGAATTGGTTAGTGTAAGGGAAAAAAACACATATTTGATGTCAGAAGTATAGAAATAGATCATAGTAGTGGTAGTCATTATGCATTATGGTAAATACTTTCCACGTGTTATCTCATGTAATCCTCACCCCCAATACTGAAAGGTATACGCTACACTTGCCTCACTTTTTATATAATGCAATTGGGGCTTCCCATGAAATAAAGTACACAAATTCCCACTGATCATGCGAGGTTTAAACCTGGTCCAACTGCCTTAAAATCACGTCCGGGTTCTGATGTCCATCTCCTTTTAGCATTCGGAAAACACCCTAACAAATTCATTGCTGTTTAGCACTGGCCTGAAATGACCTTCACCTCCCAAAGATCTTTGTTAATAAGGACAACAGAAACTGCTCTGCGGTAGATAGAGCTGTTTTCCAATAAACACAGGTCTGATATTCTGGGACCGATTCTCTGCCCAGGAAAAGGAAGATTTCCAAACCTAAATTACACACAGGCAGCCAATTCTAGAAAAAGAAAGGGGTTAATAGTCTTCCCGTAACTGTAACTACAATATTCTGCTTTGGAGAACAATGTTTTATTACCATGTCCACTACTCTGGTAGTCCCTAAAGAACTCTTTAAACAATGAGATTTATCTCAATTTAACTGCCCCCTCCACACACACACACAGGAAAACAAACAGTACACTTCACTTAAGAGAAATGATTTGCGGTCACGGTAAATTCCCATGGTTCATTTGCTTATTCGTTTATTCATTCACTTGGCCACCCACAAATATTTACTGAGTGCCTAGTATTTAAAAAATGCTGCTTCCCTAAAATACTATAAGCCCTTTCACTTTGAGAGGTAAATAAATATGAGACTTTATGACTGCATTTGTGCTCAGTATATTTTTTTATAACACGCTGTCTGCTTTGACCAGAGTTGAAATTTTATAGTACAAATTTTATAGTACAAAATTTTATAGTACTCATCTCTATTACCCTAGAGATGAGAAAGTGGCCAACAGCCAGTAATAATGGACTGTGTTTCAACATAAAGAGCAAAGTATTCTATAAACTAAAAAAGAAAGACATAAACAAACAAGTACATTCCAAACTTATGTATGTTACAATTTTCAGGAAACTTTTTTTTTTTTTTTTTTTTTAAATTTCTTTTCTTGGCTGAAACTTCAATGTTAGCTCATAAGGGCTTATGATTCTTTGGGCTGCCACCTGTTGAAAAAATAATTGCAGACTTACTGAAGGGATAGCAACAGAGAGATGGCCAAGAATGTTTCTACACAGACAAAACTAAAAGTTATAAAAAAAAGAATTTAGGGAAAAAATACACACAACAACAAAAAAGGAATTTGACAATACTTTTTCTAGGAAACTAGCAAAACTCTCTCCCAGCCTTAAACACAACTTTGTTGGACAGTCAGTTTGAATTCTACAACCAGATTACTCAAAAAGGCATTGTTTTCTGGATTTTTTTTTTCTATGAAGAGAAGAGGGACAATGGATATCTATTCCCCAGAAGAAATAATAATAATAATAATAATAATGATAATAGCTACCATTTTTGAATGCCTAATATATTCTTAAATGTCAGGCATTATGAATGGTTTTTTTAATAACACATTTTACTTCTAATCTTTGCCAAGTAAGCAGAGTAAGAACTATTATTCCTGTTTTACAGATGAGAAAACCGAGGCTTAGAGCCAGTCAGTGGTAGAGCCAGGATTCAAACCCAGATCTGACTGGCCTTGTAGCCTCTGTCCTTTTTGTTATGACACACTGAATGGTGCCTTTCCAACTGACTTTAGAAAACTTTCCTAACTTACTATATGCGAATACTCATTGTCATATAATTAAATTTCATGCAGAATTATATTTCAATTAAAATTTAATTAAATTTCTGGCATTTGACATTGACCATTCAATGTCCAATCATCGCTACCTTTTGTTTTAGAACCTTATTTGTTTTTTATTCCTGGTTCCAACAAACATCCTCTTTGCATTCCAATAACCTCCACTGAAGGCACCTTTTGATAGATGAGAGATGTGATGTTTTCATCATGTTTCACCGATAATCAACATTTGTGGTCAATGGAACTAGACTGCTTCAAACCTGTCCTTACCAAGATTCGTATTTGGAAATATAACACACTGTACAGTGAGTAAGTTGAAAAGAAAAACCTCAGGATTCAGCCTCCTAAGAACTATGTCTGAATCTCAAAATCAGGTCTTAAACCTATAAACTGGCTCTTCACATTACTTCTGGTATCTATTTTTTAAAATGCATCCTGAGGAAACCATGGCTTGCAAAATAACACTGCAAGGCACTAGTTATTGAAGCCTATTGCTGGTAAAGTGATTGGAAAGTGAAGCAGATGATGACATCCAACATTTCCTAATTTAAGGGGCAGTAGATAAGGAAATTGGATAGCAATTGAACACCCAAAGGGAAATAATTCCCTGTGGCTGCCAATATATAAACATCAGCCTTCTAAAGACAAGGTCACCAGACAATCTAGAGAATTTCTAAATGTGAACAGAAGTTCAAATTTCACCTTTGCTTGGGGCTGCCATTTAAAATGAAGCCACTCATAATCAGTACTACTGGCATTCCTTTGACCCACTGTCAAAACAGCTTGGATACACAGAACAACGTTTTAAAAAGCAAGCATGCAATTTTGTTGTTGTTGTTTTGTTTTTTGTTTTTTTGAGACGGAGTTCTATTCTTGTTGCCCAGGCTGGAGTGCAACGGCACGATCTTGGCTCACTGAAACCTCTGTCTCCCGGGTTCAAGCGATTCTCCTGCCTGAGCCTCCTGAGTAGCCGGGATTACAGGCACATGCCAACATGCCCAACATGCAAATTTTAAAAGTTGAATTCCACATTGCTTTCCAATGTACTCTCTTTTAGGCTAACAGTACTATTTACTTCCTATACGCCCTATTCTTAGTCACAGGATCCTTTTCCACATGTCTGTTTCCTATGGATAATCCCAGCAACAACATACAGTGGTGGCATTCTCTCTTTTGTTTTGCTTTTATTTCCTCCGCTGGTGTTTTCTCACTTCTCCCACCACACTGATTTTCAGTCCATACCCTTGCACTATTCACCTTCACCTACCAATGCTTCTTGCCTATCCTTCCCATTTATCCTGGCTGGGTCCACTTTAACTATAGCTTCTCTCCACACCTGCAGTCTTCGAGGTGGGGCTTTTAAGTAGTGTTAACGCTTTCCTGAAAGTCCCCTTTGATCTTTTATAATAAAGCGAGAGTGGAAAGAGAAGAATTGATAACGAATTTACAGCAACATTGTTAGCCATGATATTATGTCCTCTTAACTCTTATTGTCTGTCTTTAAAGAACATGACACAAGAATTCAATGATCAAATAATATTTACTGACGATGAACTAGAATAGAAGGCATACCATCTATTTTCCCTGTTGATACTTCCCCTGTTTTCCTCTGGGGAACCACTCAGCTCCTACTTGGTCCATAGTTTTAACTATAGCTAACCATGTTGCTCCACCCCTGCACCTCGCGGTCCCAGAGTTGCCATGTGTCCTAGACCTAGTCAGGGCACTACATGTCCATGGCCACAGCGATTGGTTCAAGGGTAGACACTGAATCAGAGTCTAGCCGATCAGAGACAATGAAACAATTTCAGATCTTTCATGGGAGCTATTGAGAAAGAAGTATGCCACTTACACTGGGTTTGATGGGAGAGCAGTTAGTGGTCACCTTTGTCCCAGAGAGGTGAGAGTATGAAATAGAGCCAACACAGAGGGAGGCAGAGCACAGAGATGGGTAGAGAGACCTAGTTCTGATGCAACTGGTAAATTATCTAATTAAGTATCACATAGACTTTTCAGATACAAGTTTGCTTAAAACAGTTTTAAATAGCTTTTCTATCCTTGAATCTGAGAGAATCTTGGCCTCTACAAACCATGTGGTAGGTTGCTTGTGGCTCTCGCTTATTTTCACATTGGCAACACTTTGGGAGTTTTTTAAATTACAGATTTAAAAACATTCGTGGGCTGATGTGTTCAATTTCATATACAGTGCACATCATTTCAGGGCTTCAGCCATTCTGAGCTCTGTTGTGACCGTCATCAGAAAGTGCCTACTACGTGTGCTGTTGCATATGAAGACACTTTATAAAGAGAGCTTCATAGACAACTCTAGAATTGTGTTTAATCTATTTCCAAATTCTTTTACATCCTCCACTTTTGAATCTAGTGGTCCCAGGCCCTCATCTACCATCAAAACTCTCTTTTAGAGAAAAAGAGTGGTGATAGCTACACACACACACACACACACACACACACATGTCCTCTGACTTGACCACAGGACAATCCCAAATTTCCCATTACTTCTCTGAGGGCACACATTCATAATGCAACTTTTCATACACAAAGGAAGAATAACTCTTGAAATAATGCATGGTGCCACTGAGGACTTGAAGCTCACACTTGATTGAGTGGAGCTGCGTGGACAGCAGTGTGACTGTCTTCTCAGCAAAAGCAACAGAATTTGGAGTCAGTAAATATTGAGGGAAAGTGACTTTAAACAGGAAACAGAAAAGTGAGTTGATGATGGCATAACAGAACCAGGGGTTTTGGGAGAGAACATTAAAATCATAAGATTAATTCTTCATTTGACAGAGATCAGAGACTTGCTTGACTCAATCTGTATAGACAGGAATCCAGAGTTCTTATTTCCTTGACTGGACCTACTCTTGATCTTCTCACTCAGAAATCCTGAGCCCCATTATTATACAAAGTAGGTATTAAGACCCCCTTACTCACATCTTCCTATCTCTGCTTGTTTTCATTAGTAATTTCCAGTATTTTCTTCTGAACCCCACAGGACTTCCACAAGGTCTCAGAAATTATATTATGTACTTATGTGTATGGTACTGAAGCAGATCAGATTGTTTTTCCAAAAACGACTGTACCTATACATATCTCATTCCGCTTTTTAAAAATATTCAATGTGACATTGACATTCTCCTTTAAGAGGTAGGGTCTAAGTTCTCTCCCCTTAATCCTGGGGGGACTTGTTAACCTCAACCAATAGAATGTGGTCAAAATAACACTGAATAACAGGCTCTTTCTCCTGACATAATCAGTGTGGGAGCTCTGAGTCAATGTGTAACAAGTAAGACTGCCCTAAGCCCCCCAGGCTGGTAGATTACATGGAGAGACTGCATCAAGCTAGAGAGATGTCCAAAGAGCTCCAGTTGTTCCAGCTTTCAGTTGTTTGAGTTTTCTTAGCCCAGGGCTCAGACAAGTGAGTAAGAGAAGCCTTGGATAATTCAGCCTCCCAATTTCTGAGCCACCCCAGCCAGTGCTGAGTAGAGCAGAGACAACCATCCCTGCCGAGCCCTGCCAAGCTTGCAGATGTGTGAGCAAAATAAATGTCATTATTTTAAGCCAACAAGTTTTATACATCCCTAGTACCTGGAACTTCCATTGTCTGCTCTTGCCAGCTAAGATCACTAACTTGTGGGAAGAAAGTATTGAAGAGCCTGTCAGGGTGACTGGGTGCTTGGAAAGCTAAGAAAGAGAAATGTCAAGCATGGAAGGGTATAAGATGCCATGGCTTAGTATCCAAACAAAAATCCCATGCAATGCCAGTGAAAATGCAACAGGAAGGGAAAAAATAAAAGCGATAAAGAAAACCAAACCACCACCGCAAAGGTGCATTTTAATGGGCAGACACTGTTGCTGAGTAAGGAATAAAAGAAAGGTAAGAGTCCAGAAAGGAAAAAGAAAAGCATAAGGAAAGACAGTAGTTGAAATGAGACTGCCTGACTTGGAGACTAGGTCACAGAAGGCGATATGGATTCCAACTAGAAGAGACTACTCATGGTCCCAGCAGGAAGCAGGACACATTCAAAGGGGTGTAAAAAGTTTAATGTGGGATATTTTAAAAGATGTGGGCAGAGTCAAGGGAATCAATTAAGGAAAGTAAAGATGTCCAAGACTAGCAGTGGATGGGAGTTGTTACCACCCATAGGCCTGAGAAGAGAAAGGGAGGGGTCGGCTGAAACCAAGCAATAGCTGGAGGTGGAGAAGGCCACCTGCAAGTGCTGGGTCCTTGGGTGAAGTCATTTCTGTCTGGCAGCAAGGGTCAAAGAGAATAAATGTCTTTTTGTCCTTAATACTTTCCCCCCCATTCTCCAATCTCCCTTAAATGACTTCCACTGGTCTAGTGCATGCCTTCTCAATGGGGAGCAAACATTTGTCATTGGCAGGATAAAAAGGAAAAAAAAAAAAAACCAGCAAAAAACCCTTGGCTGTTATAATGGTCTGTGCCCTCCAAAAGACACAGTTCATAAAGAGATCTGCAATATATTTATGGTGTTAAAATTTCATGGTCAGGCAGAGACAATTAGAAAAAGAATGTCCAAAAAGCCTCCTTAGGGAGTGTAATCATGAAAAAAAAATGGAGAAATATTGGTTAATCAACCCAAAGCTTGAGGGTGAGGGAATCCAGTCAATGCAGCCCCTTAGGGGAGGGTCTCAGGCAAAAAGCAGTCTGGAGAATGTTCTAGAGAGACAAACAGAGGCAACTGAGCACACAGCCCTTATTAAAATTCTTCCTGACCTCTACCCTTTAGATCTCTGTATCTATGCACAGGAACAGATGGCAGTTATGATGGCTAATTCAGGGAAATCATCCATCTAATGAAACTACCAATGAGGAGAATTAGCAAAATGACTGTCCACACTCACAGCACATCGCGTCATCAGTGTAGAAATGTGACCTTTGTCTCATGTGTATTTTAACATTTGCAACAAAAAGAGGACAAAAAAAGAGTGCATAAACAATTCAAGGGCATGCCTACATATGTAATATTAACCCTTTGCTAATTAGTTGATTTGGTGTTACATAATGGACAAGCAAAATTTGACAACAGGACTGAGTTTCTAACACTTTTAGAAACCCTAAACACCAAACAGATTTCCATGTTCTCCCCATCCTCACTGGGCTGTACTCTGCAAAACTTCACCAAAGTTGGACAATTTGCTCTCTTGGCAACAGCCATAATGGAAGGTCTATAAGAAAACCATTCTGGCAGTTGGGTGAATTCATCAGGAAGACGTGATTGACTGCTCTTGTGAGCTGGTTCCCCACATTGAACCATCAAGATAATCTGATCATTCCATTTTAAATAATATATCTCAAATTGTGATCCACACACTTAATACTCAGATTTAGTTTCCAGATACACTTCTTCACTAAAAGAAACCAAACCTCCTTGAAGAATTGGTGGGTACCAAGGCTAGGGCATTATTATAACCCATGGAATAGAAGGGGAAATGATGAGTCCACGAGGATACAGATAAGTACACAAATGAATAAATTGAAAGTTTATTGAGGAATGGGCCATTTACCTAGTTTCATTGTGCCTTCCCACAAGGGGTACTCATCAATGACAAACAGAAGAAAAAGCAGCTGTGTAGTTGAGGAGCCTCTGAGACACCACCTTAATCAAGTAATCAAAGTGAGTGAGTATTGTCAATAATGGAACAAATTGAGATAACGGGCCCTTCAAAGCCTGCCATGAGAAGTACGCAATATCACTTCTGGGATAGTTCTTCAAAGATGCGTCACTTGAATCCAGCCATGAGAAAACATCAGACCAACTCAAACTGCAAATATTTGACCAGATAGATGATGGACCTGCAATCTTCAAAACTGTCAAGGGCAGTAAAGTCAAATTAAAGTTGGGAAACTGTTCCAGGCTGGAGGAGAATAAAGAGATGTGACAGCGAAATGAGAAATTTGAGTTTGAAAGGGTTTTTTTTTTGTTACAAAGAGCATCATTGGAAAACTGGTGAAACTTAAATGAGATCTGAAAATTAGATAGTAGTGATATATCAATGTTCCTGTTCTAATTTTGATTGTTTTATTGTGCTCATGCAGGAAGAATGCCCAAGTTTGTAGAAAATGCTCAGTGAAATTTTTGGGGATAGAAGACATTAGATTGGCAATGTATTCCCAAATGGTTCAGGATAAAAAGCTTCTTTTTACTGTACTTGCAAATTTGCTATAAGTTTGAAATTGTTTAAAATAAAAAACAAAGGCAAAAGAAATGGTGCTCCAAAGATGCATTGCATCTAGTTAACATGGGGCTTTCTGATTTGGTGAAGGGTTGGGCTAGGTGCAAGCATCTGCCTTTTAGGATTCACCATAAGTGGCTGAATGAGAGGTTCTCCCAAGGGTGGCAGTTTGCAACTGTTCAGTAAGCACTCAGCAAAACATTCCACTTTTGCCCCACATTCTAGAGCCAGTCTCCCCTTCCGTCTACCCCTTTCCTCTCAAACCCCGTATCTACTTTCCTTCTGCCAGCAGCAAAGATTCTTAGAAGCCAGTGGGGAATTCTCAGGATGAAGAAATGAGAAATGATTCAAGTGGTTCTGCTAGCATTTTCTGTCTACAGAGAATACAGTACCCTGGGTTTCTGCATATCATTCCTCAGGCATGGTGATCCCTGGAGGTGAAATCATTTCCTAAGACTATCTCTGATGGCTCCAGAGCGACAAGAGGTAGGGGAGAACAGGCACGCTTGAGTGAGGCATTAGGAGAGTGTGGCGTGAATCCAGGAAATTCTAGTGTAGGTGGACAGTTCTAAGGCTCTCTCTGGTATAGTAGGAAAGCACAACTTTGTTACATTAGAAAACTGAAAATTTGAAATACAGCTACAAAATCATAAAATGAAAACTCAACATTGTTCAAATAGCAATACCGCTCCTTAAAGACAAAACAAACCCTTTCTCTGTTGAAAAATTAGTATCTAATATTATAAGTCCTCAAATGTCCTATTGACACGGTGTCAACATTGAAAACAATCACTCTAATGCTTTAGTTCTATAAACCCAAGGACTCAGTTTTCAACAAAACAAAGGCAAATGCATCTGACTGATGCATTCTTCATCCTTAGTTTAGGAAATCATAATAGACAAATGGTTAAACATATAGTCTAAATTACTCACAGACATCTATAACATTTAAAGAAAGGTACCTTTAAAATTACTATAAAAAGATCCACTGTCTATGCCTGAAAAACTGATTTTTTCCTTTAGTTTTTAAATAGTGAATTGAGTATCACCTTTCATGAGTCCTCTAGACAATTTCAGAGGAGTTTTAAAAGAAAGTTTCCTCATCTGTGAAACGAGAGTGTTGCCCTAGATGTTCTCAGAGGCCCACTTGGCCATTAAAAACCATGATTCTGTGCTTTGAATGAAGAATGGAAATATTTACTGAGCATGAAGAAAAGAGCTCATAAAGAATCAATGTTCATGAATATGATGGTTTGTAGAGTTACAGAATTTGATATCTAAATGGACCTGAGAGACATGAGGTAAAGAATATAATATATGTATACCTAAGGGATGAAAACAGAATTCAGGGGTCTGATTCCTAGTTCAGGGGTCTTTCCATTAGCTTGCAACTATATTTTCCCTTTTCTCCCTCTCCCCCACCTCTTTCCTCCCTCTCTTCTTTCTTTATCTCCTTCCTTTCTATCTTTCTTACTATCTTCTTGAGCTTGGCAATCATAAATTACAGCAATTACATGATCATTCCCTAACTAGGAAGTTTCTTGTTGAAAAGCAACAAGATAACAACACTAAAAAACACCTTTTATGGGGAGAAGCATATTGAAATCATACTATCTAAATCACATAAAATAATTTTTTTACTCAGTTTGTGTCAATATTTTTGTGCTTTTACTCTTTTTGATACTTAGGAGATTTTTCTTTGTGCCTGAAAGTTTTGCTTTTGCTTCATTAGAAATTTGGGCTGGGCATGGTGGCTCACGCCTGTAATCCCAGCACTTTCGGAGGCTGAGGCTGGAGGGTCACTTGAGTTCAGGAGTTCAAGACCAGCCTGAGCAACATAGTGAGACCCTGTCTCTAAAAAAGCAACAGCAAAAAAATTAAAAATGTAAAAAAAGGAACTTTGGCCTTGGGGTGCACTACTATGATCTTCCTGGGGTGAGGAGAGCAAGAAGACAAGATGGACAAGCAGACTGTACGACTAGTGAAGAACTATTTTTCCTGCAATGTTTGAATTAAGTATAACCAGGGTATGACTTCTATTCTGGATTCAGTAGTTGTGGAGAGAATGAAAACACTCATCCGTGCCTCCTCTCTTTCTCTCACATGCCACATACAACACGTCTGCGGATTCTGTTGGCTTTACCTTTAACATATGCCCAAAAGCGACCAATTCTCACTCTTGCCTTTCGCTGATACTTGGGTCAAGCCATTCGTATCCCTTGCTCCAATAAACTCTTTCCTGGTTTTGCCCTTAGCCCCTCCCAGTCTGTCCTCAACACAGTAACCGGAAGGTTCCTTTTAAAATGTAAGCTAGAGCATGTCCTATCTCTGCTTAAAATACTCTCTTAACATCTCACTGACAGAAGCAGCCAAAGTTCTTACAGTGGTCAACAAGGCCCAAGGCAGTGATTCTCAAGATATAATCTCCATTGCAGGGCATCAGCATCACCTGGAAAATTATTGGACGTGCAGATTCTCTGCCCCATCCCCAGACCTACTGATTCAGAGACTGGGGGTGAGACCCTGAAATCTTGGTTTCACACACCCTCTGGTGATTCTCATGCACACGCAAGTGTGGCACTCACCCCTCTCCAGGATTGGCCCCCATGACCTCTCCAGTTTCTCTCCTCCCCTTCGCTCTCTGTTGCTGCTGTCACAGGGACCTTCTTGCTTTTTATTAGGATAAGTCAGACGCCTTGATCACTGGGGCTTTAGCACTTACTGTTTTGTTGTTGTTGTTGTTGTTTGAGACAGAGTGTCACTCATGTCACCCAGGCTGGAGTGCAGTGGCGCGATCTCGGCTCACTGCAACCTCCGCCACCCGGGTTCCAGCCATTCTCCTGCCTCAGCCTCGAAGTAGCTGGAATTACAGGCGTGCGCCACTGTGCCTGGCTAATATTTGTATTTTTAGTCTCGAACTCCTGACCTCTAGTGATCTGCCCGCCTCGGCCTCCCAAAGGGCCTGGAATCACAGACGTGAGGCACCGCACCCGGCCCACTTACTGTTTCCTCTGCTGGAGCACTCTGTTCCCAGAGAGCTGCCTGGCTTACCCCTTTATATTTTTCGGATTTCTTCTCAAATAGAAACTTAATAATCAGAGAGATCTAACATATTTTAAAACCCAACCCAGCTGTCTCCTAATTTCCCCCGCCACACACACACACTCACTCCCACACTGATACACCCTTGGGCATTCCCCAGCTCCTCCCCTGCCTGATTTTTCTCCATGGCTCTTGGCATGAGGTCTCCCATGAAGCTGTCACAATGTCAGCTAGGTCTGCAGTCACCTGGAGGCTTTCTTGGGACTGGAGGATCTGACGCCAAGATGGTCCGCTCACATGACTTATAACTTGGTGCTGGCTGCCAGCAGGGGGCCTCAGCAACTTACCATGAGAACCTCTCCGCCGAGCTGCTGGAGGGTCCTCAGACGTGGCGGCTGCCTTACCCCAGAGCAAGTGATGCGAGAGGGTGCAAGGTAGAAGCCATCTTTCGTGACCTAAACTGCCACACATTAGCATGAGATATGGTGGCCCAGAACCTCAAGATATGCAACTCTCCAAATCCTGACTCACAGAAACTCCGAGATAATAAGCGCTTATCGTTGGTTGAAGCTTTAGGATAAATTTTCAGGCAGCAATAGATAATTATACACTGTATTCATGTTATATCTGCCAACCCCCAATGCCACATACCCTAGAATAAAAGCCCCAAGAGAGTAGGGACGTTATTTTAGATATAGAATATAAGCCCCAAGAAAGCAGGGGCTTATAATAGATTAATAAAATACATATATTATATATTGCATTGTGTTCAGGGCTTAGAACAATATCTATACTGTCAAATGGTAGGCATTATAAAAGTATGTGGAATGAGTGCTTGGAGAAACTTGATGGTGGGCAGCTATGCCGATGTGCTTGGAGGAAGGATGCAGTACATGTTTCTGCAGTAGCCTTTTCTGCAAAACCCTTTTGCATAACTATAGAGGACCTCATGCACACTGAATTCTATGTGAGTGGAGACTTCTGGGAGCACTGCTCCATGCAAAAGGGTTTTGGGGGACCTCCCCCAGGGTTCCATTGGCCATATTTTGAGAAACACTTATCAGGGAAAGAAGACCACAGGCAGTAAGAATAAGGCCCAGCTTCAGAAGAGAGATTCTTGGTCCCAGCATCTTACAGAAATAGCTGAGATTCAACAGATCTCAAGGTACCATGAGGACCAAACAATGACTGTCTCAGTGGCAAGCTCTGAACTGAGGGCTGATAACTAGAGACCACCTCTTTCCTCTTGCCCCTGACCTAACCTGGTATCCTCCATAAAGTTTTAGAGACAGTAAGTAGAGACTGAGAAATGATTGAGGTGTGTGGTTGTGTAAATATTGGAGACAGGCTGCTGATGCTCCTTGACTTAAGATGGGCTTCTGTCCTGATAAACCCATTGTAGGTTGAAAATACTGTAAGCAAAAAATGCATTTAATACACCTAACTTGCAAAGATGGGCATTTTGTAGACATGATGGAATGTGAAAACACACAATACAATATCCAAAACCTGCTGACAACACAGGCCACTCTAGAGTGCAGTATCAGTTGTTTACCATCGTGATGGTGCGGCTGACTGGGGGCTGCGGCTCACTGAGCAGCATCAGGAGAGACTATCATATTGAGAGTCCAGGAGAACATCAAAATTCAAATCCAAAGGAATATTTCTACTGAACGCCTACTGCTTTCACACCATCAAGTCAAAAAATCCTAAATCAAACCATCGTAAGTGGGGGACCTCCTGTAGTTTCTTGGGAATCTGGACTTGAGGAGAAGGGGAATAGAGATCAGGAAGATGAAGACAGACTGGAAGAAAGTCCCTTTGGCACTGGAATTGGTGCGACTGAGGGCTGGGGCGGGGAGGCATGCAGAGTGTGCTGAATGAACCTAACCTGAGTGCTGAAAGAGGAGAGAAACAAACCCAGCCAGATGTGCGATGCAAGCAATGCATTTAAAAATGTATCTCTGCTTGCAAAAGTATTTTGTTCATGTTAAAAGGAATTTCAAGCATTAATAAGCAAGGTAGGGGAGTTTTTGGTGGGAGGGAGCTCTTCTTGTTTGAAATTCAATATACTCCCTGACCAGCTCTTCTGCCTAGTCAACGTTCCTGGTGTTTTCCATAAATCATCTTATTTAAATTGCCCTGTAGTCCTGCAAGATCAGTTTCCCTTCCATACATTTAATGTATGAAGAAACTGAGTCTTAGGTTAGAAAAACTGCCCAAGTAGGAAGCAGAACATGAACAATTGAGAGTTCTGTCCATGCTCATACTGAACTGTTTCTCTGTGGGTGTGAGGGTCCATATACATTATCACCAAACTTGGGTTACCTCCAAGAGTGGAAGGGAACATGGCTAACAAATGCCAATAGCAATATGCATAAATTGGGATCATTCCCGGTCAAACAGAAACTGTGGTTTCTCTGCCTTGGTAGATTCAGCCCTTCTCACAATGGAAAATGCCTTAATACTCACATTCTCTAAGTCCCATTTAAAGTCCTACAGCTGACTCTGAAACAGAACTCTGTGGTCTGTTTAATGGGTAATTACGTGTGGGGAGCAACAGTACAAATGAAAATAGACCACTGGGTCCTTCTACTACTTTGTGGTGGGAGATAGTTCAGAATGGCCTGGAATCAAGCAGAATATAAGAAAAATATGATTGAAGCAAGATGGTGGTATAGGCTTTTATTGTATTCTGATTTTTCACCATGGAAATTTACACATTTTGCTTAAATTCTTGATATTTTAAGGTCTAGAGGATAAAACAAAGCTTTTCTTCAGGGAAAAGCTGATTTTCCTGAATCCTGCTATATTGTTTAAAGCTGGTCAATCACTAAGCTCATCTGAGTGATGGCAAAGTCAAAATTATGACTGCCTGATTTTACCCTTCACTGCACTTGTCAAAAAATTAAATTAAAAATCATGCTTATGAATATAATGCATGAACTGCTGCATGGCATTCTGAAAGATAGAATGTCCCTTCTGTCCAGCCACTCACAAAACAGCATGTCACACGATACTTTAATATGCATAGAAAATAATGGGGCAGAAAGAAAATTCTGCCTCTCAGGAAATACAAGCTACATTCCATAAATGGCTCATGTATTCAGAAAAATTTATTTTAGTAAAATAATAATAATAACTTTAATATTACCATTAGATCCCTCAAACTGACATAGTGCTTTCTAGTTTCCAAAATGTTTCCACATATAATTTCATCTGACAAAAGACATCATTAATATTTTAAAGTGCAATATAGGTTTGCTTGATTTAGGATTGCAAGGGTTCAGTTTCCTGAGGAATGAGCATCCCACGTATGCTTACTGAATATTCTATGTAAAGGCAATTGTGGAACGAGAGTCAAAGTGCTAGTGCTTTCTGTAAAAATATGATGGAAAGTGGTATTTGTTAACCAAAGCCACTGAAAGCTTTGGAGACTTAGGTATGGAGAAAATTACTGTTTGAAACATGCTACTGAACTTAGCAGCATATAGTCCATTTAGTTCTTTTTTAATGAAAATATATGTTTGTTTTATAAAATAATTCATTATATGTGTGTGCATATTCAATTACACATACATTTAGAAAGTTGAATAGTAAAGTTCAGTGAAGTTGAATAGTATATATACACACATATATGTCTGTGTGATTAGATAAGTAAATAGATGCATACATATAGATAGCACATACCTATAGATATATACACACCCATATATTTGTACATACCTACATAAATACATACATATAGATAGCCCATACCTACGTATATACACACATATGTATGTGCCTACATACATATATACATACATATAGATAGCACATACCTACATATATGCACACACATATATGCGTGTATATACATACATGCACATACATGTATATGTATATATACATACATACAATAGATAGCATATACCTACACATCTATATATATGCACACACACATATAAAGGTATGTGTATACATATATACATTTACAGGTATACACATATACATACCTATATGTGTGTGTGCATATATATAGATGTGTAGGTATTTGCGCTATCTATATGTATGTACATATATATGTATGCATCTATCTAATTCTTGGATACATGGCTGAGATGGTGCTTTTGTAAGGGAAATTCTTAGAAACAGAAATGATAAAAGTGTCAGGATCAGGAGTTCTAAGCAGGCACTGAAATCAATATTTGCTTTGAGGCATCTGCCAACCCCAGGTAACCTAGACTCAAGAACAACAGTTCTCAAGTTTGAGCGTGCATCTTCAGATGAAGTGCTTTTGAGAACACAGATTACTGCACCCCACTTCAGGTTTCTGATTCAGTAGGTCTGGGATGTGAACCTAGAATTTTTTTTTTTTTAGACTGAGTCTTGCTCTGTTGCCCAGGCTGGAGTGCAGTGGCTCAATCTCAGCTCACTGCAACCTCTGCCTCCTGGGTTCAAGCAATTCTTGTGCCTCAGCCTCCTGAATAACTGGGATTACAGGCATATACCACCATGCCCAACTAATTTTTGTATTTTTAGTAGAGACAGGGTTTCACCATGTTGGCCAGGATGGTCTTGAACTGCTGACCTCAAGCGATCCACCTGCCTTGGGCTCCCAAAGTGCTGGGATTATAGGCGTGAGTTTCCAGGTGAGGCTGATGGATGCAGATTCAAGAACACTCTTTGAGAACCAATAGCTAGAGCTTGGATTTGAATGAGCCACACGTGTGAGGCCTTGAGGGGCCCGTGCTAGGGTCATAAATATAGTGGGAGATTTGCCTAAGTCAGTTTTAGCATTTGTCGCAGAGGAAGCAAAGTGAAGAAAAAGGTCTCTGCTGAGATTTCCTCATCCTATACATGGACTAACATGGGTTTAAGGACCATTAGCCAACAAAATAAAAACAAAACTCTAAGCCTAATATGTACTTTAAGGTATTGCTAAGGTGGTATCTTCAGGTATCTTAGAAAACCAAGTGTAAATAAATGAGCTCTTAAAGCAACATCAAAAAAGCTTCCATAAGTAAAAATCCAAGGAACATGATCATCAAAAAGGCAAAATACACAAGGAAATAACCAAGTGCATAAGTTTGCAGAGTCAATAAACTGCAGAATCAGACTTGTACACACTAGAGATATTAAAATTTATGATGCAGATTATTAAAGGTATTTTATGTGTTAATTAAATAAAAAATGTCCATGTATATTTGAAAAGGAACCAAATAAAACGTATCAAAAAAGAATACTATAATTAAAAATTCAGTGAAGAGTTAAACATCAGATTAAATAAAGTTGAATAGAAAATTAGCAAGTTAAATGACAGACTTGAAAAAAATTAACCGGAAGGCATCATAGAGAGAAGAGACACAGAGGACAAAAATGTGATATGGGTTAAAAGTCATGAAGAACAGAGAAAGAAAGAATAGAAAGTAATAGATTGAAGTGATATTTGGTGAAGTGGTATGTGAGAGTTTTTCAGAACTAATGAAAGATGCCCATTCCCAGATCCGAGAAGTACAGCAAATTCTAAGAAGGATACATAAAAATGAATCTATACCTAGGCACATCATAGTGATACTATGGAACACAAAAGATAATGAGTAGATTGTCAAAGCAGACAGAAAGGAGAAACAGATCAGCTTAAAAGAAGCAGAAAACAAACTGAAATATTCCTTAACAACTACAGGAAAACAACTTCAAAATGTTGCAAGAAAATAACCATCAACCTCAAATTTTTACCCACCAATACTGCCTTAAAAGAATAATGCAAAATAATACCATTTTCAGGCAAATAAGTCCTGAGAGACTTTCACTAAAGGAACCTGTAGAGCATTTACTTCTGAAAGACAAAGGAAGAAGTGTGAGAAAAGTATGCTTTATTAAAGGTGATAAGTTTTCTGCAATAATATTCTTTCAACTTTTTGTAAGAAAAAAAAATCTAAATTATGGGGAGTTAGAATTAATGCAACTGGTACTAACCAGACTTTTTTCCAAACAATTCTGTCTATGCCTTGCTGGTTCATAGTCGGCATTATCATTTATAGCAGATGACAGCCAATCCATTAGTAGTTTGAAATTACTAATAATTTCATTATTGGTATGGTGTTGAATGGGTGAAACCAAAGTACACAGTGGTTCATGAAATTTTAATAAAAATAATAAAACCACTATATTCAAAAGTATACAGCATAAAAATGCAAATAAATACATTTAGAAATTGTTTGAGTTTTAATTTTGCTGGTCAATATCTCAGCGAGATGTTTACTAAAGTAATAATGCTTAACCTCAAGGTTATAATGTTGACAATATTTCTTCCTTCAAAAAATTTGTTCTAATTTCCAGGAAAGAGAAAGAGAAAAGGATAACAGAAGCTGTGGTTTTTCTAGAAAAAATAAAAAAGAAGAAGAAGAGTTTGTGACATTAACCAACTGCATGGACTTGGGCAAGTTAACGAAGCATTTGCAGTCTGTACTTTAAAAAATTCTGTAGAATGAGAAAATTTGACCATATGTTCTTGAAATTTTTCTTCTGAATCTAAATACAGTTATTATGACTATATATGCTGGAAAATCTAGGTGAGTTTGTTTTCTGTAACCCTTTCTGAAAATGTGTGTTATCAGGTAAAAGGAGGAAATCAGTAGTGTCTGTGAGGGTGGGAAGTGGGCCAGGGAATCCTAAAGAAGGAGAGAAGAGAGATAGGGCCCATTGTTGGGGCATTAAGCCGAGTGATCTATAAATAAAAATACCAGGAGCTTCTCTTTCTAAAAAAATATGAAATGACCAAGCTAGAAAAACATGGATAACTCAAAGCTGGGAAGATCTAGAGAGAAGAGTAATGGTCAGCATTAAAACTTGCCCCTCTTCCAGTGATACCAGATTTCATTTGCATATCCACTAGGAAAGAATGATTGTAACTCTTTGTATCATAATGGGAAATGGAACACATTCAAGAGTACAATGCATGAATTCAGCGACATAGGTTATTTTGTCAAAATAGAAACGTTGATAAGTAGTAAGTGCCACATGTATGGTAAACCAACTGATAGCAATCACTTAAGCATATCCTGAGAATGAACCATGTGGTGGATGCACCTCCGTGCGGTTCGAAGGTCTCAACTAGAATCCAGGAGTGGCAACCTGGAGATTCTTATCTACAGGGAACATCTGAGCCCCCAGCCCATCCTGTAGAACTCAGGTTGTACAAGGGATGGAGGCCCTTTGTCTTGGGTTAAGTAAAGGTTGTCGCTGTATGTTTTTTATAAGTGGTTGTGATCCTCCTGCCCAGGCTCCTGCCACCAGGCTCTCTCTCCTGTATGAAAGTCCCCAGGAAAACCCCATGTCTCTTTCAGTGATTCTGGGGCTCTTCCTCAGCCTCTCAAACCTGGGGTCATCCCCACTAAAGGTGAGAGGGGTTCAGCACAACAGCACATCATGGAATCATCCACCACTGCCTGCCCGATGGTGCTCCCTTTCTCACTCCTTGCCTAGCCATTTTTACTTTTTCATTTGTCTTTGAAGCCCTCTTAGGAACAAATGCACAATTCCCATGTTTCTGGAGAGTGCCTCACATTCACATTTCACCACAGACAGAATGTCCCTGCTAGCAAATCCAGTTACCACATTTTCGTCTTTATGATTCAGAGCAGATTGTTAGACCACACAATGACAGGAGGTGAAGCTGTATTATTGAGTCATTAGGATTAGGGAATGATGTTCGTAAACAAAGCAACTGATTTAGGAAGTAAATGAAGTTTTCACACATTGGAAGGAGTAACTTGGAAGAATTCCCTTCTTTAATTAAAGGTGGAAGAACTGCTACAGCTTAGTAGCCATTATGTGAGGCTCAGAAATGACAACAGGCTCAGGCTCTGGAAAACAGCTTTTGACATAGGTTATGGATGTGATGGGAATCATTTGGTGAGGTAGAGTTTCTCTAGGGGAAAGGTGAGTGTTGCTTTGCCCCAGCTCTTTACCCAAGTGTGGCCTTAAGAGATGGTCTAGAAAATGACCGAACTACAACAGGAGATTTGGAAGCCCCAGCTACTCTCCCACCAGGCAGTAACAAAGCTTAACATCTTGGGTGAATTATTGCAGCTGGCCTTTTCCCTGGTTCTAAGTGTTCTTCTCTGAACAATTTTAAACTTTCAAGCACATTTCACTGAATTAGGGCAGTGCATACCCTACCATGGCCATAATTATGATATTGATAATAACAGCCATCACTGACAGAAGGCCAGGCCAGTGCTAGGCCAGTACACATGCTATTTCTGTTCTTTACTATCAGTAGGAAACGTTCATCCTTCGCTCCTTGTCTAGAGGAGGGATCACATCTACTTCTGTGCCTTTCTACGCCTCTCCTCACTTACAGTAAGCCTGGGAGAAGGAAACAGTCCTATCTTGTGTCTCCCTCAGACCCACCTGCCTACAGAGAAGGCGTGTTCCTGGTCTGCTCGTCCTATATAACAAGCTGACCAGGGCAGCCTTGGTCTAGGAAGCTGAGGACTCCTGCACTTGCCTGTGAGGGGACAGTGATTAAAGCTTTTCCATTTACAGCTGAAATCCAGGATTAGGAAGCCTGTTTGGGGGCAGAGCAGCCAGATGCTCTGGCCTAACCACATTAGTAATCAAGCTAATGCTTTGATTTCCACCTTTCTTTCAGCTTTGTCTTCTCGATTGATTCTAAACTCCCAGAAAGGTGAAAAAGCAGCATTATTACTTAGCACCGGAAGCCCCAACACTCACAGGGATACTGTGCAGTCCTGCACGTGAGCAGCTCAAGAGTTCAAGTGAGACCTGCTGCTAGGAGATAAGTAAGCTGACAGCGCCCAGCAGCCACACTTTTGAGGACCCCTGTGGCATCGTGTTCCTGCTGGGGCCGGCCACTTTCTCCCCAAACTACTTGCAGCCAGTGACTGAGCATGGGAAAGCGAGACCCTAGAACCCAACTATTCCCGTCCAGTGCAGGACTCCTCTGGACTTCCAGACTGCACTGCAGACTGAGGCACTTCCCAGCTAAGCCTCCTTCTTTTCTTCTCCCCTTTCAGCTGTTCCAGCTCCATTGCCCATTTCTCTCACCTTTATCCTGCACTTCTGCTTCCGTCTTGGCATCTTCTTCCCTCAAGACCCAACCCAACACCATCAGTGTTATTACACTCTTCATTTCCCAGTGGAGGAGGTGGGGCTCAAGGCAAGAAGGACAAGGCGTAAATATGCTCCCTTTAAAAAATTTGTACTACTCTATCGCTTCTCTGCCTTTGGGCTAAGATCAAGTGTAAAAGTTTGTACTACTCTTAGGTTTGAGGTTCACATGAAAAGAACACCTCATCAACATTTTAAAAGAAAATTTGAATGAATTGCATGTTGTACCAGTGTGTAAAAGAGAGACAGTGTCATTTCTTCATAAAACTGAGTCCAGTGGGACCTGCCCATTCAATGAAAAAATGCAAAGGTATGTAGGATACTAGAAAATGAAAGAGAATGCTAAAGACAGGAACCATTTCCAGCATCTGTTGTTGAAGTCTGAATCTGGAAAGACTCAGAATGTATTTATCAGAAAAACATTTTTCCCAATAAGCCAATAGTTGCAAAGCTGGTCATCACATGCAAATCTTGACCTTCACTTTTACACAATTTTGGAACATGTAACTGGTAAGCACTACCTACAGTTTTTTGCTTTGCAGATATGGAAAATATATCACACTGACAAAATGGACTTTTAAAATTTGGGTTTTACCTTAACAAAATAAACTTGAATCTGATTCTTCATCTTCAAACATATTAGAAAGGGATAAAATAATTTCTCTGTGATATTTGAACCCTTAGGAATATCTGAACATGAGTGTGTTTATACACATAATTTAAAAATTAAATATATTTTTCTTTTCATGGCATAATTTTCTAAAGGAAGGAGGGACAGGACTTACCCTCACTAGAGTCTTTTGAACACTCTGGCTTCTTTGCTTTGCTCTTCTTGTGGGGTGGAGAGAGGCCTTTTGGCTCTAACCCCTCTGGAATCACAAAGATTTAATATTCTCATTTAAATATTTACCAGTAGGGTTCAAAACTATGTTGAAATTTAAAAATGTTTTCTTCTTAGTAAACCTACACACACACTGAATCTTAATTGCAGATTCATCTGTCATCATGGCTGAGCGAAATTCTGGCAAGGACTTGTGGTTCTCCAACCTACATAGACTGAAACTTAAGGCTTAAGCTAAAACATTTTTGTAGATAGCATTAGTGATTCACACAAATGTAAAATCTTACACATGTGCTTTCATAAATTTAGAAATTCTCCATAAGGGAACCCTGTTAATTTTTTTTTCCTCCAACAGTGTTTGATTTCAATCTTCATAGATTAGTTGACAATTGTCATGGTGCAATTTCATCTTACTCAGTCCTGAAAGCAGGGCTAGAGGAATGGAGAAAGGAATGGGGCTAGAAATTACCCTGCTTTTATTTAACAAACTGTTTTTAGTAATCCAGATTCTAAACAACTTCTGTATTTCCCACTTAAATTACTGTGCTTCCTATTTTCCTCAATGCCCCTCTAAGTCTATCCATGGGGGCAAATAAATTAAGTTCTGAGGACAGTGTCAGGAAAGTATCTCCGAGTTTATTCATTTGGATATAGCACACTTCATTAGGTGTGAATTTATGTATCTAGCCCTGGTCTTCTTTCTGAGCTCATGACTTATGTCTTCAACAGCCTACAGGGCATCTTGTTTGGAATTTGGGAATGGATATCTGTTTGCCTCTCTAGATCCACTCTCCATCCTTCACCACCCCTGCTATGCTCTGGGAGGCTGAATTTTCTGGATTGCATCAATGAACTCCCTGGTTCTCCGGCTTCCTATTAGATGTAGCCAATGGGGAGCTCAGAGCATCTACTTTCTAGGCACCTGGTGGTTTTCATGAGCTGGTTGTATCCCTCAATCTAAGGTTACAGACCCTAGAGTTGGCCTTCTCCACATGGCCCTCTAAGTTTCTTGGCTCCGGTAGCCACCTCCTTCCCATTGTCCCTTCGGGGCTGGTACTTAACTATGCCCCACACTTCAGAGCACTAATAATTTCCTTTCCTGCACTCAACTCCCATCAGGTCCTTTCAATTTTTTTGTAAAGGACATTTCAAATTTAAAGTCAGATATAATCATATACTTGATGTTTATAAGCCTGTTCTTTCCACAGTATTACACATCTCAAGGAATGGTATCACTATCTACCCAGGAATTTAAACCCCAAACTGAGATGTCATTCTCAATATTTTTCTTCATTTACTTTTCCAGTTGAAGCAATCGCAAATCCTATCATAGCCCTCGCAGCTCCATTCTAAAATAGATTTCATATTCATCAACGTGCTCAACCTTTGGAATCACCACAGTAGCCCACACCAGCATCTCATAACCCGCTAGCCTTCTAATCTCCCCGCTTCTATTCTTTATTGTCTACAATCTATCCCGACAGTGTGAGCTTTTGAAACATAAACCAGATCACATTGCTTGCCTGTTTAAAAACCATTGCTTAGAATAAGATCCAAATCCAATTCCAGGCCTGGCACAGCACGTCACTTGGGCCCTGCTTACCACACTAGCCTCACTTCCCACTTGTGTTTGGCTCTAGCTTTGTCAGTTTCCTTTCCCTTTGTGTTCCTCAATCACTGCTAGGCTGCTTCCTGCCTCAGGACCTTTGCACCTGCTGTTCTCACCCCTACTCCTCCAACACACATATTCATAGGTCTGCTCCCTTCTTGCCCTTTGAATCTCAGTTCAAATTCAGCTCCCTACAAGGCCTTCCCTGACTGCTTATTCTAAAGGCTCACAGAGGAAATCTCTCTCAAACACATCACTTGTATCTGCAATTATCTTGCTCTCTGGTGTATCCCTTTACCGTATGTCTCCTTCCTCATCTCATCCCCAAGAATTCAAATTCCATGAGAAAAGGGCACTTGTATGTCCTAATCCCTCTTGTATCCCTGGTGCCTAGCAGTGCCTTGAGAATTTCATTTCAAATTCTACTTTATTTTCACTTCCCCAGGCCTTTCTTTAAGGCCAAAATATAATGGGGACCCTGCCTAATTCTCTCTTAGCAGCTGTCGCCTTCATGCCAGGATTTAAAATTACATTACAGAGCTATGGCGACTCATTTCTTATTTCCCATTTATTAAAGAAGAAACAGAACCAAAAAAACCCCACATTTGATAGATGTGCTATTAAAAACTTTGGCATTATAAACTGCAAAGCTTTGGGCACTAGGCTAGGTTTTCTGTGGTTGCAAGTCAGTCACATCTAAGGTTATTACCACAGCCAGAGTGAAAAAATTTGCCAATGACTACATTAGCAACTCCCCCAAACTTCTGTCACCAGGTGCAAGATGGATGTTGACCCTTGGAATGGGTTCAGCAAAAACAGAAATGAGATGCTTGGAGCAGCTCACCGAGTGCAAATACTGGGCTCAAAGGGATTCATACAATGGGCAAAGAGACATTTGCAACCTCACTGGGAGAAAAATCTAACCCTTCTATGTCACTGCAATGTGTCGTCTGCAACTGGGAACAAGAAGAGAGTTTCCAATGCTGGAAATTCAACTCCAAACCAGCATTTCTCCAAATCACTTTCTGCGTTTTTGTGAGTTACATTTCTAGGTCTTCATTTCCCACCAGAATGAGAATTCCTGGGCAGTGGGTACTATTTAAAAAGACATCCATGTGCCACATTTTGAAATATGCAAGCACCCCGCCAAAGTACTAATATTTTACTTTTGAAAAAGTTGTAGAGCACTCCTTGGGTCAGTGAGCATGCATACATGTTGAATATGAACATGAAACATATTATATGAAACAGTATTGTATCATCTCATGACGCCATGGGTAAAGTGTTCTGGGGCATGCAAATGAAAGTCACAGATACATAAGGCTTCTGTGTCCAGGTTTCTACTTGTGGCGTGGGAGGAACAACTTTCTGTCTTGGTCTGGGGGAGTAAAGAAGAGAGTTGCTTCTGCTTGTCTACAAAAGCACCCCCATGCTTCTCCTTGACAATGTATCATGTTTTTTAGCTTGCCCTGTGTCTGGCAGAGGGTAGAAACCTGGAGATTTGCCAGGAGCATGGCTTTGTCCCCTAAGGGACTGAACTGTGCATCCAGCTGTGATGTGGTTGAGTTTCCATAGGTGGTTGATAATTTTCCATCCCTGCTGACTCAGACTGGGGCTAATTTTAACAGTGCAGTCATGGAAATGAAAGGACATGGGAAGACATTTGTCATTAGGGAATTAAGGATTAAGGAAGATGATTAAAGGACTTACACTGAATTCTTGGCATTTAAGCCAGTCTGCTTCTTCTGCCTCCCATGGGAGTAGAGACTCCCCTTCCAGATGACCATGTCTGATACCATCTGAAATGCTCCTGCCTCTACTTACTATAAAAGTCTGGAGACAGGAGCAAGAAAGTAAAGGACATAAACTTTGGGGTCAGGCAAACTCGGATTCAAATTCTGGCTCTTCTATTTAAGCAAGGGACTAATCCCTTTTAAGCCTCAATAATAACAGTTCCTGCCTTGTAGAATTGTTGTGTGTATTAAATGAGTTCATGCATGTCACGTTATTGGCACAAAGTACCTGCCCAATTAAACTCTGGCTCAGCAGAGCTGTGCTGTGGCTGACTTGAGCCAGCTCACACCAGCTAATTGTACCATCTCTCCCCAGCTCTCCTATTCATTGACCTCATGCTTTGGAAGCTTGAAAAAGATCATGGTATTTGTGTTTATACCATAGAAATCTGCAAACTCTTCACACTGGGGCTCTCCTTACTCAGAGAGTTCATTTACAAGCACCCCAGTGGGTTTAGGTATTCAAGCTGTTATTTACTATCATTCACTAGCATGTCTTGGCCAGTTGATTCACTCAAGTAGCCCTTCATTAGTGTCAGTTGCATTTGTAAAAATCCCTCCAGCTTTTCTATTTGAATGAGAAGGAGAATTGATGCAGGGCAGGGGAAAGGCAGCAGTTAAAGGCCTTGGGAGACTGGTTCAGACTCATCTTTGAGACTGACATGCTTAAGTGTGAGATCTGAGTGAAGCCAGCATGCACACCAATGTCTGGTGAGGCCAGCTGGAACCATTCAGCAAAAAAAATCCTCCATGATTTCAGCACTCAGGTATCAGGAAATTGGAAGTAGCTCCCAAGCCCATTCTGCCCGAGTGGCTTAGCATCCTTGGGCCATTGAATATGACTTGAACAGCTGCACGTAGCTGCTGGAGACCAAACTCCCAGGAAACCTGGTGGAACTAAAATCAGAAATGATGATCCAAGTAATGCCGCCGAACCTCAAATGCTGACTCCAAACTTGTGGACTCTGCATTAGCATTAATATTGACTTCCTTAAAATCATTCAGTGGTTTGGATAGCTATCTAAATCTCATTGAGAAGCCAACTCTCTCTATTTAGAAATGTGTACTTATAGCACTTAGGCAAATGATCCATGGCAAGACAAGGCCCTTATACTGGGTGCTTCAAAAGGCAGTACCCCTCGTAGCTAAAAGATACTCTAAGGACATTTCATGTGAGCAAGATAAATGAGAACGGCAAGATTGAATTCATGAAAGTTAATTCAAGACAGAGTGACAATTTAAAGTCTTTTTTAAACATATGGCTCTTTTTTACAATAGGACATTCTACATGGGTATAGGAAATTTTAATTTAAATTTTACCTTGAACTCTATGTTTTATAAAAGGCAAGCCAAGTCCTTGTCTTAGGCCATATTCTCTCAGAAGCAAACACAGAAGGGTTTGAGTTTTAAGCAGTTAACTTGAGAGATGATTTTAGCAAGTGTCACAAGAGGAATAGGGAAGAAAGACAGGAAAAGGAAAGCAGACAAGACTGGGTGTGTTCATGAGCACATTCCACTGTGGGCAACCAAGACTCAGTTCTACTGGGGACCTCTGAACAATGTTGTCCAATACTGTAGCCACTAGCCACATATGGCCAACAAGTAGTTGAAATGTGGCTAGTTTGAATTCAGATGTGTATGTAAAACACATACCAATTTCAAAGTCTTAGTATGAAAAAAAAGGATGTAAAATATCTATTTTTATATTGATTATACATTGAAATGATAATATTTTGGATTATTGTGTTATACAAAATATTGTTAAAGTTAGTTTTACGTTATTCTTTTCACTTTGTTCAAAATTATACATGAGGCTCACATTTGAGGCTCACATTATGTTTCTACTAGATAGCATTGGAACAGAACATGTGTCAGATGTGGGTATTAATCAACCAACTCTTGTCTATTATTGGTTGAGGGCTGCTCCAGAGAAATTAACTCTCTTGTGCTTTGAGTTTGCTGCCAGGACCAGAGGAAAGCACTCAGCAGAGAGTCAGAAGGACTTTCCTTGGAAAGCTGTTGGTGCTGTAAAATAACAGCAAGCACCAAGGAGACATAAGTAGGGCACCAACAGCCACTGCTACAGTTCCTCTTCTACCTCCTTTATTCCTACTCCTGACTTTCAGATTCTGCTTCTACTTCTCATACCCTCTGAATCTATTGCATCTGGAAGTTCAAGGGAACTTTAGGAATCAGACATGTTTGGACTGGAGAAGAGTAGATAGAAGCTATAATCCTTGTTCCAATGAAATTTTATGAAGAAAAGAAACTGGTGTTATTTCCTCTTGAAGATATTGGGCAGTCCGGGGAGGGAGAGAGATATAACTTCACATAGAGAAGGACCACCCCAATCAAACCTCATGTAATGAGATCAAATGCATCAGAATTTAAAGAGTTCCCTGCTGATGGAGCTGCCCAAACTGAGCCTGTCAGTGATTTGTAGGGAATTCTGGCATCAAATGAGAAGTAACACAAAATTAGGGCCTCTGAGATACCTCTTTCACAGTCAGAACACTGTGACTGCCAAAATGAGGAACAAGGAGCTTTTAATCATAGAATTAAGCTCTAGATCCTTCTAATATCTGTTAGAATGAGAAAGAAAAAAGCAATAATTTACTGAATCTTTACTATGGTCCAAGCACTGTATGAAACTTTAGATATGTTATCTGATTTAATCCCCCAAACAAAACTACACGGTAAGAATTATTGCCCCCAGAATTGTAAACTGAGGCTTATAGAAAATGACACTTGCCTAAGGTCAATAATTGATAGAGCTAGAATTGAATTCAGGTCTATTGATTCATGCATTCATTATCAAAGACACATTGAATGGCTACCTTAGGCCATAACCTGTGCATTTAACCACTAGATTTTCCTCATAAAAAGTGGGCTTCATTGAGGGGTTGGCATGCATCTCAATTCTGATAATGAGAGCAAAATATAATATGTGGAAAGTGTATTTTCCAAAGATGGCCACAGCAATATTTTAGGTCTTACATGCTCTATAGAACCACTTCCCATAAGAGATTGAGTCCATTTTCATTTCCTCTTGAATTTTGGCAGGCTCGTGACTATTCCAAAGAATTAGAATTACATGGAGTGATGCAATGGAATGTCTAAGCCTGAGAATACAGTGTCTCCCTTTTTCCAGGAGAAACTCATTTTGGAAGCTGGTTGCCACGCTTTGAGGAAGCCCAGGCCACATAAAGTGGCCATGAACAAGTGTTTTAGGAAGTTGTCCCAACTAATATTTTAGCTGACAGTTGAGATCAATCACTAGCCACACAAGTGAGTGAATCTTCAGATGGTCCCAGCTCCCAGCTGTTGAATCTTCCTGCTGAGCCCTACACCTTGTGAACAGAATGATTAAGTTATCTCTGCTGTGCTCATGAGCATAAGAAGTGGTTGTTTTCAGCTTACTCTAAGTTTTGAGTGCAATTTGTTATATAACTCTATTAATTACAACATCATGTTCCATTTTTACATTGGCTGTCAGGAAACTCAAGGTCAAATTTATTCCTTAAATACAGTAACTCCATTAACCTTAAGTGTTAGCACAACTACTTTTTAATTTTATAACACTGAGCATATATTTCTATTTTATTAATCTTATTTTGTCTTTCTTTGAAAAAATATGAAGTGTATATAAACAACAAAATGATCCCTACTTACCCCCTAATAATAAAAGAATGAATTTAATACCTGAATCTTCTTTCATTTCGACATCCTCTTCTTCTTCATTATTATCGTCTGTTAAAAAATAGGAAAAAATAAAGAAATATTCATATGAAAGTGGGAAACACAAGAACGTTCTAGATGGATTAATTAAAAATTTCAAAGAAAAGGATAACAGATCAGTAGAAAAGAGACTGTTAAAGCACGCATTTCTCTTGTCTTATTATTATCATGCTGAGTTAAGAAGACAGTATACACATTAATGCATAATTTAAAACCTAGAGTTTACATTTCCTTTTTAAAATTGTTATATTTATAACAAACTATATATGCAATCATTTGTTTTACTTATACAAATTATATATGGTCACTTCAGTCATTTCAATTGCTCACAATTAAAAATCACAGACTTTAAATGCCACATATTCTACCTTTGTTAAAGGTCTGCATGCTCACTTCAAGTATCTGAGAAGTATGGACATCATTATTTGGTCATAGACCGACAGGTGTCAAATCCCTGCACTGCACCATGAAAAGTGCTGCTTTGCTGCATTTGGAAATCCCAAACATCACTCATGTGCTTTCAAGTGTCCCACCGGTTGCACCATTCCTATTTAGCTCCCCTTATCTCCCAATATAACCCCTTTTAACTGGAAAAGACATGTGATTCCTCTGCACTACAGATGACATGCTTGCTCTTTTGAACTTCTGAAACACTGTCATCTCTCTCCTTATGCCCCTTACTTCCAGTGCCATGTTCTGAATATCTGTGTCCCCCAATATTTCATATGCTTAATCTTAACCTCCAAGGTGATGGTGATTAGAAGGTGAGGCCTTTGGAAGGTGATTAGATCATAAGGAAAGAACCCTTGTGGATGGGATTAGTGTCTTTATAAAAGAGACCTAAGAGAGACCTCTCACCCCTCCCTCCACGTGCGGACACAGGGAGAAGATGCCTCTCTATGAGGAAGAGGGTCCTCACCAGACACCGAATCTGCCAGCACCTTGATCTTGGACTTCCAGCCTCCAGAACTGTCAGAAATAAATTTCTGTTGTTTATAAGCCACTGAGTCTATGATATTTTGTTACAGCAGCCCAAATGGACTAAAATATCAGCTAGCGCCAAATCTTCTCCTGTTTCTATGTTTGGTCCTCTCTCCTCACATTATTGCAGTACAAATTCAGACTCCCAGTGCCATTTGCCTTAGCTATTTTAGCAGTTTCCTAACTGCTCCTCTCTTTTTCCCTCTCCTGGATCTCACTCCTTTTACACGTGACTGCCAAATCAATCTTAAAATACAGCTCAGATCTGGTTCACAACGGTTCAGTGACTGCCCTCTGCCTAATGAAAAAAGTCTAGACTCTTCCGGTAACGCTCAAGGTCAACGATACCTGGTTCCAAACACTTTTCTCAGTTTCACCTCCTCTGTTACACGCATGCTACCACCTACATGGATGGCAACACTTAACTCTTCTCTGTTCTCTCAAGGTCCCCCTCAGCTTCCTCTACCTGCCTTGGTCCTGCTAGCAATGTCCTTCTCCGTCTCTATTCACCTTCATCCTTCAAGTGCAAGCTTAGGTGCCACAGCGTCTGATTTCCCCAAGTTTGAATGAATCATGTGCTCTTTGATGTACCTTATTTTTACTGCCTTCTTGGTATGGACTTTAACTACACACGGGCTTAGGTTTGCATCCTGGCTTCTCCACCCATCCATCCCCTGGGCATGTGGTCTTGCAGAAGTTACCTGAATCTTCCTGAACTTCAGGTTCATCAGCTATGTAGTGGGATAATAATAATAATGCCTACTACATAGAGCTTTCGTAAGGATTAAATGAGATCATGCCATGTAAAGTACTAGGACAATTACTGAAACATTGTTAAGTGCTAAATATTATCTGTTACTATAATAAAATCACACAGTCTACATGTTAATTTATCTCTCTTTCAAATATCCATCTCCAGATCATAAATTTTGCAAAGATGGAGACCAGGTCTTGTGCTCCTGTATATTTCTTGGCACTTAATGCCATTCATTTTATATACCATAATCAATAAAGAAATATCCACTGAATTAAATTTATATTATTTTCTATGTGTTTTATACATATTAGCTATATCATCCTTTGTAAATAATGGGAAGTCAGTGAAGATTTGCAACTTCTTCCGACATATGTGCTTTGTAATTTAGTCATCCCAGCCAAATTTACTCGGTATGGCCCTCTTCTAAGAATTGATTATCGATGATTAGAGATTTATTAGTCAGTGGAAAGAGAAAATGCTTTTCATTTGAGGTTTTAGAAAGGCAATTCTTGATAACTATAGTTAACTTTTAAAGAAGTAATATTTTTTACCATGGAAATATTTTAGAAACATTGGTGATTTTCTACATAATTTTAAAAATTCATTCTATGAATGCAGTTTTGGAAGGAAGAATACCAGTTTCTTAGAAATACAGCTTTCTAACCAAATCATTACCAAAATGTTACAAAGTAAACTTTGTAGATTCCTCCCTGAACTTAATATCTTTAAATATAATTTTATTTTACAGAACCATCTAAAATCTGTATGACCACAGACTCTCCGGAATCTGAGAGAGAGAGATAAAAAAGAGTCTCTACAGTTTCTGGGGAAAAATAAAGGAAGAGTCGAAGATCCCTTTGCTTGTCACTTAAGTTTCCATTATTCATCTGGCAAACACTCATTGGTTAGCCTATTGTGTATAAGGCTTTATGTTTGGGGCTGTAGAAAATACCAAGATGAATAGAAACTTAAGCAGTTTTTTTTTTTTTTTTAATAATCTTATCAGTAGTAAAGAAACTAAGACATGCAAATACATTCCAACATATGGTAGTCAGTGCTACTAAAAAGGTGTCAGAGGAAGGATTGATGCTTCTAGTTAAGCTACTTGGAAGTCTTCCTGTACGTAGAACATGACATTGAAGCAAATATTTGAACTATATAGACTGTCCCGATAACGTCATCCCCAGAATGACTCCCGTGTGTGGAAGGATCAGGCTTGGGGTTATTATTCATTAATTCATTTCACTCATGCACTGATTTAGTCATACAGTGGTTAAGTGTCTGGCCAGAGTCTGGACTCAGACTGGGTCAGTTTACTTCCAGGACAAAAAACATATAACTATGCAAATCTTGGGTAAGAAGAATACCAGAATACCCTGAAATATAAGGGACCTTCCCCTCACTACCATCTCTCAATCCCTTGTCTCTCCCAAAGCACAGGGTGAAGATTTTCTCCACAGTTTCCTTATCTATCTACAAACAGTAGCCCCAAAAAAGGAACACAATTGCCTTCCATCCTCTCCCTGAAATCTCATTATCTATTGCAGAAAAGAAAGCTGAGAACGTAACCACACCTGGACAGATGTTTTTTACAAGATAATGCCTGCCCCTTGGGCTCATTCAAATTCCAAAGAGAATAATTTAAAAGTTAATTTCTGTCTCCTGGGTCCATTCGTTCTCCCTAATAATCATTTATTGCTCTTCAAAAAATTGTCTACTTTCCCCATCTATCCACTCCCCTATGAAGAAGAATATATAAGCTTCTGCCCAATTTAGCTAGTGGATAATCATTCTCATGTGATTCCCCCATGCTTATGCATGTTAAAATAATTTTGTATGCCTTTTCTGCTATTAACTTGCCTTTTGTCAGCTTATTTTTAGTGAACTTTCAGAGGGCAAAGGGGAAGCTATCTTTTGGCCCACAAATAACACAAAAACCTATATGTCAGTTTCTTCATCTGAAAAATAGGGATAGTAAAATTATCAACTTCTTAGGGTTAGGATTATATGTCAAGTGCTTACATAGAATGAGCATTCAATAAATACTGATTATTGCTATTATTGAGACCACCTTTGCAAAAATTGTGACAATGAGAGAAATCTGACATAGAAAAAGTATGACAATAAAAGAAATCTAACACAGCAGACTCCATCTTGCTTCTACCCTCACAAGCTGTTCTTGTTCATTTCTGGGTATAGCCCAAGCTAACTTTGGAAGGAATTTAGTATGTAGTTTAACCTAAAAGCAAGAATGATAATAACCCTTCTCAAAACTATCCCTTCCTTGTTTGGGGACTGAAGCTGCCTTTGTAAAACTAATGAAAGACTCCAAGGTCATGATTACGAGAGAAGCCTGAATTCTACTAAGGTGTAGGCAGAGTTAAACAATAACCAGCCATTGTTCCAGAGGTCCCAAGATATGTAACCTCTACAATTGCTCTAATAGATGACATCACTATTCTAGAACCTAAGGTTGGCCTTTTGAGATGTTTTTCAGACTTTTGCATTCTGGCAACTGACTGACTCCACCGGGACCTTTGACTCGTGACACAACTGGTCCTGAAGACCCTATCCAGAGGCTGACTCAGTGCATGAGGACAGTTTTCCACACTCCTATGATTTCATTCCCAACCAATCAGCAGCACCCATTCCCTAGACCCCTGCCTGTTAAATTGTCCATAAAACTCCTAGCCTCCAAGCTTTTTGGGAGACTGATTTGAGTAATAAACTTCTGTCCTCTGCTTGGCTAGCCCTGCATTAATTAAACTCTTTCTCTACAGCAATACTGCTGTCTCACTAAATTAGTTTTATCTGAGCAGTGGGCAAGAAGAACCCACTGAGTGATTACCTTGTGATGTCATTCTTATAACTATTTTTGCTAGTTAAATAACCATCTCTTGAGCTCTACCTTGTGCAGCCATTATGAAGATACAGGTTAACAATCTTTTCCCTCAAGGAGCTCACAAAGTGGATGATATAGAGAAGCAAAACTACAGAAGAAGGTAACAGATTATCTGATGTACTTACACAGAGGTTGTATTGGGAAATATACAAGAGCCAGCTAAGTCAGAGAGAAGTTCTATGAAGGCACTCCAGAAGAGGCTAGGCTTCAGCTGAGTCTTAAAGGGTGAGTTAAGGTTATGTAGCGAAAAAGAAAGGCTACAGTAGATGCCCAGATGTGGATGTACTGCCTATACCTCCTTGTTCCTTGACAACTCAGTGCATGGCAGCCCGCCTTTGAGCCACCAGCTCCTGGGTCTCTTTGCCTGAGGGCTCTCTCTGCTTGCTGAATCCCATTCAAGTAATACCAGAGAATTAACACCCTTTAGGGTTCAGCCTTTCTCAAATGATGGCCAATTTGCATATAAGAACCCCAGCTCCCTTGCTTTCCAAGTGGCCTAATTCAAAGCATGTTCTGTACTATCTCCCTGAGTATCCCCACTCCTACTGGGATTGAGCCCCAGTTGTCCCGTGGTAACTGGCTTATAGCTTCACTTCATTGCCTCCTGCTCTTGCTTGTCTCACTTCCCCACCTCCCTGCTGGTGTTTCCTGGGATCATCTTCCCGCCACACCCCCACCACCCCAAAATACTTCTACTTCAGTCCTTGTTTCAGGATCAGCTTCTTGGGGAACAAACAAAGACAAGGGTAATCACACTCCAGCAGAGGGAAAAACATCTGTGAAAACATGTGGATGTGAACCATCAAGATGTTTTTAAGGAAATAAAACTAGCTATGAATGACCAAAGGAAGAGTTATCTGAGAAATTGCAATTAACCCGATCTGTTCTGGCTAGATAATACAGGCCTTCCATACCAGGAGTGACAATTAATTTTATGTGTCAAGGTGACTGGTCCAGAGTGCTCAAACATTTGGTCAAACATTATTCTGAGTGTGTCTGTGAGTGTTTCTGAATGAGATTAAAATTTGAATGGGTACTGAGCAGATTGCCCTCCCTGATGTGAGTGAGCCTCATCCAATCAGTTGAAGGTCTGACTAGAACACAAAGGCTGACCCCTGGAGAGTAAGAGGGAACTCCTCCTGCCTCATTGCCTTTCTAGTAGTTGGACACTGGGTTTTTTTTTTTTTTTTCTGCCTTCAGATTCAAACTGAAACATTAATTCTTCTTGTGTCTCAAGCCTGCCAGCATTCAGACTACAACCACATGGTTGGTTCCACTGGTTCTCAGATCTTTGGACTCAGATTGAAACTATGCCATGAGCTCTCCTGCGTCTCACACTTGCCAACTGCAGATCTTGGGATTTATCCATCTTCATAATCATATGGGTCATTCGCTATGATAAACCTCTTTCCATGTATTTTAATATATGTTCATTTTCTCTGCAAAAACCTGACAAATATACAAGGTTGAAGCATTCTAATATATATTTATATTCTAAATATAAGCATATATTTAGAGTATAGAGTGATTAAACAACTTTAAGCAGAGGAGTGACACACCATCTTTTGAAAGATAACATTTAATGAGAGAAATTTACTGAAAATTATAAAGCACATGCCTTAATATTTTGGAATTATTTGTATTAAAATCAAGCATAGAGTCCTTTTGCTCTACAAAGCACCTAATGTGCCATTACATATTAATGAAATCCACTTTAGTTCAACATTATTCTCTATAATGTGCTTGCTTTAGTCATATTTGTGCAACAAATTGCTAGCAAGAATTTTTCTAACAAAACCGGAAAAAAAAAATATTTAAAAAAGGGATAGCCTATGGAAGTAGGGAGTCATGCCACTCAAAGTTTGAAAGTAGTTAGGGGACTGATGAAGCGTGGGCACAGAGTTGCAGCCCTTTTAAACAGTTCTCCAAGCATCACACTTCTTTGTTAGAGGGCAAAAATGAAATAAAAGGTTTCTACCAAAGAGATAGGAATACTATTTCAAAATAGAGAGCATTCCATCCTAAGGCATTGTTCTGTGTGTTCAGAAATGCCAGTTCCAGAAAATCCCCTTTCCTTCCCAGGCACAGACCATACAGAGGCGAACGGTCCATTTCATCTTATGGGACCTCTTTGATGTTAATTTCATAGTAGGTGCTGTTTTTATTCACTGCATCACCCTGTGTCAGATTACCCCGTTGCATTCTACACAAACACATGAATATGACCGAAGTTTTTATTTTGATCACAAAACATATGTGAAAACCAACTAGTTTCTCATGAATAACCAGTTTTGGTTTAAAAAGCTAGCTTTATATACTTCAGAATCCCCTTCCTAAGGAAATGTCTAACCTACTTTGAGCTCTATAACACTGATTTCACTTTCTTTTACTGGAGACAGAGTTAATGTGAATGATTTTTGTCTTAATCATTATACTTGTCTTCCGAGCAGGTAACTGTCATTTCCCAACAGCAAATAGTCCACACTTCTTTGGAAAGTGAAGTATGCTATGGGTTTTGGAATGACTTCAGGTTTGTCTTACTCCATTACCTAGAGTCACCATAATTAATACAGTCTTTTGGGGAAGTGAAATAAACAAAAACAAGCAAAGAAAACGCCATAGAACTTTATTTAAGGTAGTTGTCAAAGTGTACTCTCTGGACCAGCAGCACCACTATCATCTGGACACTTGTTAGAAATGCAAATTCTCAGGTCCCACTCAAGATCTACTGCATCCAAAGCTCCAGGTAAAGGACCCTCCGGGTGACACTCATGCACATTGAAGTTTGAGAGCCACTCATCCAAAGCACCAGTATTGGTGAGTTGAAGAAGAATCTTTCAAAAAAGCAGGTGTCCATTTTTTTTTTTTTTTTTTTTTTTGATATTTCAACTGAACTAACTTGTGGTGTCGCACTAACACTAACGTGGTAAGAGGTGCCCAAGCCACACGGTTGCTGGGTTTGAGGAAAAGTTATGCTTTTCATAAGATATGTATGCTTTCTTATGTGCTTGAAGTCACTCAGTTACCATGCAGCTAAGTGGCAAGATTATCATGGTCCATGGTCAGGATTCCTAGATTGACTACGAGACGTGAGCAAGAATGGAGACTAGACTCAAGGAGGTCTGCGCATGGCATGAGAAAAGGAGGGTGCTATGAAGGGGAATGTTACCCTTATGAGATATTAAGGCATCCTCTCCACTCCCAAGGGAAAAAAATGGACAGACACCTGAAATAGATCATAAAATTCCCTTATCACATTTTCAGGAACATTCATACATATGGGCAGGTCTGTCAAGGAGAACAATTACGATAATCCTGCTGTGGTTTTATTTCACATGCTTCTAAGTTTCTCTCCCTTAGAGCTTAATTTCTTACCACAGGCTTCTTGTGCACTCTTCATCTTTTTAATATTTCATTACCAGAAGCTTCTAGGAACAATTTGGATTTGCAGAGAAAAGAAATATTATTAGCAAAAATAAAGCTTTGTTTTGGGCTTCTATGTAGTAGGGAAGAGGCCATTATCCTCGTGGCTTCTTGTAGGATTTGACAAAGCAGAAACTTCAGGCAAAGAATGACTGATAAGGGAGAGTCCTCCCTGAGTAGGACTCCTGCCATTAAGCTGAATACTTGGACTCACTGAATCTAACAAATTGCTAAATCTACTTTCTGAAGGTGATTGATAGAGCCAGGAGAAATTTTTAAAAGAAAGGAAATTTTTTTTTTCCTTCAACTGATCCTCGGCCAAAATGAGCACTCAAATCTAATTACTTTATAAATCAAACAATAAATAAAAGGCACTGGTTAGAAAACTGTCTGGTGCTGCTGCTTCTGGCTTGCCCAACTGGGCACATGATAGCATCAGTTACTGAGATAGGGGATTTAGGAAGAGGAGGATTGAGGAGTGGAGAAACAGATTCTGCATATAATTTTGGATGTGTTCAATTGAAGACACCTGAGAGACTCCCAGCTGGAGACGGACGTGTGCAAGCAAGTATACAAGAGAGGGCCGGGCCGGACACAGATGACTGTCAGGAAGACAAGATGGCAGAGCAGTCGCCAGGATAAAGAGTGCCCAGTCCAAGGTGAGAAGGGCTCTAAAGGGTCATATGGAATCATGTGATCAAATATGCAATGGTTTCAGTTCCCACGCTCAAGCCATCAAAAAGGTTCTAATAACCTCAACAAGGATGGTTGCAGTGGGAAGGTAGAGATAGTCACATGATTGCTGTGGATTATGGAATGACCAGCAAGTGAGGGAGACAGACAACTCTTTGAAAGACATGTGGCTGACAATAAAAGTCAGGTCCATACATAAAGTGGAATATAGTTTATAGAAATTTTAGTTTCCCCGTTGTTTATTTTTGTCTTTATTCTTACTTCTGTGCCTTCTTAAGAATTATTTTATTTCTATATTATTCCTCAAAGACTTTTTTCCCCCTGTATTTGCCTCGGTGTTTTCAACTAAAGAACCAAAACCCAGTCTACCCAGAATGTTTGAAAGGTCTTTCAAAAGCACCCTGCAGGGGTCTCTATAAAGATGAATACAACATCCTCCCTCCCTTCTCCAACTAGCATTTAGTTGTGTCTGTTTTACCAGAACTTCCTAATGAGATCAAACTCTGCTTAGTCAAGGCTCATGTTCCCAGGTCTTCATTTGTTCTGCTGTTTATCAGCATTTGCTACACTCAATGCACACTCCCCTCCGTTGGAAGGGACAGATTGCTTTCTGTCTATGCCGGCTGCTTGTTCCTGCATTCAGGTTGCTTGGTTACAGCAACACTTCACTGGATTTTCATTGAAGGCAAAATGTGTTTGTAGCTTTTGAGGCCCATCAAGTGGAAATGGTTAGCACCTATTTCCTAAGAAGGCAGTTAACCCATTTATGTAACTTTATAGAGAGCATGTCTTGTAGAATTATAAACATCAATGTGATCTGCACATTAAAAGTACACAAATGTGCTATGTACTTGTAAACACTCATAATTAAAGAAAATACTGAATTCTTTTACTCTAGTTGTTCTCTACATTGAATGTATCATTTGGGGGAAAAATGTACAATTCAGACTGGGTAAGAAGTTTTTCTTGTGTTTCTTTTACTTATTCATAGATGACTGGTATATTACTTTTCTATTACCTTTGTAACATATCTCTACTAACAACACAAAGTTATTATCTTACAATTCCAAAGGTTGGAAGTCCCACATGGGTTTAACTAGACTAAAATCAACATATCATCTAGACTGCTTTCCTCTCTGGGGATTCCAGGAAAGAATCTGTTTCCTAGCTTTTCCAGCTTCTAGAGATGCCCATGTTCCCTAGCTCATGGCCCTCTTCCTCCATCTTCAAAGCCAGCAATGGTGCATCTCTCTGAACATTCTTCCACAGTCACAGCTCCTTCTGGCTTCCCTCTTCTGCTTTCCTCTTTCAATTTTAAGAACTCTCTTGATGACATTGACCCCAACCTTATAATCAATCCAAAATAACATTCCTATTTTGTGGTTTGCTAACTGCAAACCTAACTCCACCAGCAATCTTATTTTTCCCTTTGCAATGCCACCTAACATATTCACGGGGTCTGGGGTTTAGACTGTAGACATCTTTGTGGGGGACATTTTCTGCCTGCTACATTTGGTAAATCAGGAAGCAGATTGCTTTGTATAAAAAGTGTCTGAAACATATTTAAAAATGCTCATCATCGCTGGTCATCAGAGAAATGCAAATCAAAACCACAATGAGATACCATCTCATGCCAGTTAGAATGGCGATCATTAAAATGTCAGGGAACAACAGATGCTGGAGAAGATGTGGAGAAATATGAACGCTTTTACACTGTTGGTGGGAGTGTAAATTAGTTCAACCAATGTGGAAGGCAGTGTGGCGATTCCTCAAGGATCTAGAACTAGAAATACCATTTGACCCAGCAATCCCATTACTGGGTATATACCCAAAGGATTATAAATCATGCTACTATAAAGACATATGCACACATATGTTTATTGCAGCACTATCCACAATCGCAAAGACTTGGAACTAACCCAAATGTCCATCAATGACAGACTGGATTAAGAAAATGTGGCACATATACACAATGAAATACTATGCCGCCATAAAAAAGGATGAGTTCATGTCCTTTGCAGTGACATGGATGAAGCTGAAAACCATCATTCTCAGCAAAATATCACAAGGACAGAAAACCAAACACCGCATGTTCTCACTCGTAAGTGGGAGTTGAACAAGGAGAACACATGGACACAGGGAGGGGAACATCGTGTACCAGGGCCTGTTGGGGGGTGGGGGTCTAGGGGAGGGATAGCGTTAGGAGAAATACCTAAGGTAAATGATGGGTGCAGCAAGCCAACATGGCACATGTATACCCATGTAACAAACCTGCACATTGTGCACATGTACCCTAGAACTTAAAAGTGTAATAAATAAATAAATAAATAAATAAATAAATGTCTGAAGAGGAGAACTAAAAACAATCTAATTAGAAATAAAATGTTTTTCTGTGAGGTGAAGTCCATAGGCTTAAAATCAAGGTCATTTTTGAGTTTTTGGTTTAACCCCACTCTTTCATTAAAAAGGGTTTCTTCTTTTCTTTCTATTTTTAAACCTTCAGATTTTTCATCCTTTCATTTTCCCTTTTCTCCTTCCTTCCTTCTTTCTTTTTTATATATTTTTAAATCCTGTCTTTCTACCTTTTCTCACTGTTTTGGTTATAAAAGAATATCACAAAGACAAATGACAAACTTGGAAACCACTTGCAACATATATTTGAAAGATTAGTAACCTTAATATACAAAGAGTTCTTATAAATCAATAAGAAAAAGATGACATAAAAATATACAAGGGTTACAATCAGCAATTTTGTATAAGAAATTTAGATAAATAACTGGAAAAATGTTAAACTATATTAGTAATAAGATAAATGAATGTTGTTACACATTAATTACCTTTTTTTCATGTATAAAAGTGCTAACATCAAAACAGTAAGATGTAACCCACTGAGAAGTGTAGGAAAATAATAAACTCTCATATACCACTCATGGGAATGTAAACTCAGGTTGCTTAATGCTAGGCTCGGGCATTTATATTTCTGTCCCTGTGAATGGTAATCCCTGTAACTTGTATATAGTACATGACACTCAACTGTAGTGCTGCAAACACAGTGAACAATATGACAATTACTAGCAAAAGTGTCTTGGTTTTGCACATATTTTGAAAAAGTGATTCCACTTTTAGAAAAGTATTTTAAAAAATGAGGATGATGCCAATATTTAACTACAAAGATGATTTTTAAAAATTATTATTTATAAGCAAATAGAGAAATAATTTACAGAAACAATTCCTAAGTTCTATAGTACAGTTTTGAGTAAACTTTGGGTCTATTAAAATTAAGTTATGGAAGAAGTCATAATGATGTGAAAAATATGTTCATTATTTATGTTAAATGATATACAGCAAGTTATAAGACTAATTTCTCGCTGTTTGCATTTTCCATTTCTAAAGATCAGAAGGATAAGCAACAATTTGTAATTCATCTCCAGATTACAGGCCAGAAAATAGTTTGTATTTTTTTCTTTTTGCTTATCTGTTTTTCACTATAAACGTGTCTTACTTTTGTGATAAGAAGTTTTACATATTTTTCAAAGATGATCACAAAAGTTGAACTACTTACTTTTAAAATTGTAACAAGAAATAAACATGGATATTTAAAAATGTATGATGCTTGGTGTACATATCTATTGGATTTTCATTGATATTACTATTCCTTATATTTGGAATTGGTACATTAGTATGTTTGCACATGACAAAACTGAAGCAGAAAAAGGTTAAACAACATGCACAAAGCCACACAGTGTTAAGGTGGCTGTGACAAGATTAGAGACCATTTCTTACAATAACAAACCTAGCACTTGTTCCCCTTTACCATAGATGCTTTTGTCTCTGTTGACCTCATTGTTAGACAATTGCTACCTTTTTCAGAAATTCACCACCCCTCTCTTTAAGCTTCTATCTTCCAATCATTATTCCGACATAGCAAGAGGAAAAAAGACCTTCGCAGCTCATGACACCATGTGCTTCATTATTATTCTTGGAAAACTGAAGACCAGAGAGGAGAAGAGAAGAGGAAGGAAAGAGGACATGTGGATATACCATATGATTGGAGGAACTCTAGCTTTTCAGGAGCTCTAGTCCTACTAATGCAAATGGATAATATGTGGCTTTTTTAGCAGACAAGTAGCTTCAAACAATTGTCCATGTTTTCAGGATTGCTAAGGGAAGAAGCATTATACAGTGGAAAGGATTTGAGCTCAGACATACCCAACTATGTGACTCTGGCCAATTTACTGACTTTTCTTTAGCCTTTGTTCACTACTATCTCAATAAAAGAAGATGATGAATCCATGGCATGGGTGTTGTTGAAAGGGCAGTCTCTTAAGTCATAAACTGAGTTAATCCTTCTTAAATATGGAATCTATCCTATTTCACATTCAAGGACTTACTCTTAAGTCCAATCGCATAATACATTAGCAAGAGCGTCAAAATTTCTCAGTCAGGGCTTCACAAATTGGATATAAGCATCGTACTTTACTTCACAATTTTTTCCAATCTGAATTGCCATTCTCCCTCTGTGTTGCTTACCCAACACCAGACGTGAACTTCTCTACCCTTGTTCATTCCTTAAAGATCACTGGAAGTACCACATTCTTCATGAAAACTGTCCCAATAAATCTAGTCCTCATACATATTTGCCTCTGAATTCCTAGGTGCTATGACTGTATCAGTGTTATACTTGACTATTTGCTAATATTGTTTTCCAACTGTTCTACATGACATGTGCCCTTCACGACTATTACAAGAATAATATCTTAAATGTAGCAGCCTTGGGAACAGAGTAGGCATATAATAAATATGTAGCAACTGATGAAAAGAGAATGAATGATAATGAATGAGATAAACTTATAAAATCAGTGTAAAGGGAGGATGCAGAATACATAATGTGAGTACTTTCTCTTGTTTGCTTTTAAAGATCTAAGATTTTTAAAAGTGAAATTCAGGAAAAATTGTAAATACTGCCTGGGTAAAATTTTAAAGTGTTGTGCCCATTTATCGGAGAAGTAATTTTTAATTTTTGAGAATTTTAAATGTTAATTTTTTATTTTTATTTATTATTTATTTATTTATTTTTGAGATGGAGTCTCGTTCTGTCACCCAGACTGGAGTGCAATGGTGTGATCTTGGCTCACTGCAACCTCCACCTCTCGGGTTCAAGCAATTCTCCTGCCTCAGCATCCCAAGTAGCTGGGACTACAGACGCCCGCCACCACGCCTGGCCAATTTTTGTACTTTTAGTAGAGACTGGGTTTCACCATATTGCCAGGCTGGTCTCAAACTCCTGACCTTATGATCCACCTACCTCGGCATCCCAAAGTGCTGGGATTACAGGTGTGAGCCACTATGCCCGGCCACGTTTTGAAAATTTTGATAAATACGTAAAAAGCAGTGCTATACCCTTGTCTAGCTGTGTTAACAACACTTAGAGTTTCTAGGAAAAACTGACTTTTTACCTGAAACTTTGGTTAAGTATTCTCTCTGTCTTAATCTGTTTTGTGCTGCCACAGACTACCCTAGACTAGGTGATATATAATGAATAGAAATGTATTGGCTCACAATTTTGGAGACCGAGGAGCCAAATATCAAAGTGCTGGCATCTGGTGAAGGTCTTTCTGCTAGATCATCACATGGTGGAAGACATCACAAAGTGGAAGGCAAAGGGCAAGAGGCTGAACTCACCATTTTATAATGACACCAGTCCCTCCCATGAGGCTAGAGCTGTCATGGCCTGTCACTCTCGAAGGTCTTACCTCTTAAAACTGTTACAATGGCAATTAAATTTCAACATGAGTTTTGGAGGAGATACACATTCCAACCATAGCAGTTTCAGTCTAGGCTCATGGTACGTTTTTATTTACATTAATAAACACCTACGATATATTTAGAATTTTTCCAGATAATTCTGAAAGGGCAATGGAATATTAGGAATAGTATCTGTTCTCCACAAACTTATTTTTTCATTGATGAGACCAAGATAAAAAGGTCAGACAATAATAATAATATAAAACCCAACTAAACCTGCCTTGCAGGAGTGTGTGTAATTTAGACAGAAATAAACGGCAGAAATTCATGATTGGGAAAATAAATGAAAGACATATTCATATCAATAACATTTATTACATGTTTGGAAGACTATAAGCAGGTCAAAATAAGTGAAATGTGGTTGAGAAGTTTCTTGATTTGTTTTGTTTAAAAATTATAGGCATGCCTTTAAGATACTAAAAATTATTATCAAAATATGAGTTTGGAATTTTCTTTATCATGATTATGCAAAGCTAGACTTTCCCAGCACTATCTATATCTAAGAAGGTAAAATGCATGTGACCTAAATGTGTTTACATACTCAAGTGAAGTGAATTAATAACATGTCTGCCAATATTTGAGAAATAAAATGTATGCACTTTAGCTAGACATTGAAATATGTTAAATATTCAAGAAGTTCCCAAGATATAATTCTCAAACTTGACTTAGGGGTTTACTTTACCATCCACATGCTTTTATGTTATATATAATACAAAAAGAAAATCTGTATTTAAGACCAAGAAACATCTCCAGTAAAGTTTATAATTTATAAACTTATAATTCCTAGGGATTCAGTTTACCTAGTTCTAACTATGAAACACTTGTTATTCATGTTATATGTCTACTATTTTGCAAGCTCATTTTTAAGGCATTCAAACTTCTTGCAATTTTATAAGGTTTATTATTTTATGTTGTACCAGATAGATGCCCCAAATATTAGTAGGTCAAATAGCTCATTTTTGTTTTATTTTGTTTTGAGACAGAATCTCCCTCTGTTGCCCAGGCTGGAGTGCAATGGCGCGATCTCGGCTCACTGCAACCTCCACCTCCCAGGTTCACACCTTTCTCCTGCTTCAGCCTCCCGAGTAGCTGGGACTACAGGCGCCCGCCACTGCACCCGGCTAATTTTTTGTATCTTTAGTAGAGATGGGTTTCACCATGTTAGCCAGGCTGGTCTTGATCTCCTGACCTCGTGATCTGCCTGCCGCAGCCTCCCAAAGTGCTGGGATTACAGGCATAAGCCGCTGTGCCTGGCCCCAAATAGCTCATTATTTTACTATTTATATCAAGAACATTGGGAATGTTTTAGCCTTTTTTCTACTAATTTTTTAAACATAGTTTTAAAATTATTTTCATAGACATAAATAGAATTTTTCATCTTAAATACAAACTTCCTCTTATAAACAGGTGTCAGGTTTAGGATGAGCACATGCATATCCTGAAATTGATTTTCCTATCTTATTAGCTTTCCCAGCATTGCTATATATATATATGTTAATCACATTTAAGTAAAGTTGACATGGGTATTGTGTATATGTTATATAAATTTCAAAGCTGGAAACAAAATTGACAAATGTAATTGTTTTTATGGTTAAAAAACTAAAGAGATTAGAGCTGGGCATAATGGTTTACACCTATAATCCCAAAGACTTGGAAAACTGAGGCAGGAGAATTACTTGAGCCCAGGAGTTCAAGACAAGCCTGGGCAACATGGTGAGACCATGTTTCTAAAGAACAAACAAACAAATAAAATTAGCTGGGCATGTGGGGGTGTGCCTGTAGTCTCAGCCACTCAGGAGGTTGAAACAGGAGGATTTCTTGAGCCCCAGGAGTTCGAGGCTGCAGTGAGCTATGATCAGTACCATTGTGTTACTGCACTCCAGTCTAGATGACAGAGTACAACCCTGACTCTGAAAAACAAATTTAAAAAAGATTAGTTGGTAGGTTTTTCAGTCATAGGTGATTTCACTGTGACCAGTTACTATGCAGATAATAAGGGATTGAAGGTATTTAAAGTTAAAACATATTTTGTGAGCTCACAAAGTAAGTTTATCAACCAATGGTCACCAAACTAATGATAAAAAAATGAAAAGTATTAGCCAAAGAAGCAATGAACCTTGCTTAAGGTATATAAAGAAAATAGTAAGTGAATTTGTTCCTTATTGCTCTGTATACTAGCCGTTAGTTCTACACTTCTACTAGATATAGAAAACCTATGTAATGATCATATTTTCTGAGATTATTACTATAGATTCATGAGCAGTAATAGATAAATGATACCAGGAGTGGGGTGGTGCCAGGAGGACCTGAAGAGTAGGGGCTGGGTGGCAGGCATATGTGGCTAACGAAGGTCAAAATATAGAAATCTGTGGGTACAGAGTGAATGGAGAGGGTACAAAACCAGAAGTCTGGACTAGGAGGGTCATAAATTCAGGAAGCCAGAGGCCAGGCTGAGGGTACATGTTCCAAATCCAGCTTGACAGTTACTTATGGGTAAAGCATTAGCAGTCAAAACACTGTAAAATAACCCCAATCCAAAGGCAAAGACTGCCGCGATGGCCTGAGTGGTAAGAGACAGTACTAGTAGACGGAGCCTCTCGACCTCTGCACTATTGCCATTTGATGCTGAATAATTATCTGTTGGAGAGTTGTGGAGGGTGTTATACTGTGCATTGTGGAATGCTTAGCAGCATCCCTGGCCTCTAATCACTAGAGGACAGTAACCTCTCCCCTCCTTCAGTTGTGAAAAACAAAAATGCCTCAGAATGTCCCCAGGAGGGCAAAATTGCTCCTAGTTGAGAATCAGTGCAGTAAACAAAGGCTGGTTTTCCCTAAAGGGAGGAGGGGAAGAGGGTTTACCATGATATGTCTCAAGCTTAAACAAGAGTCTTTAATATCATTATAAACCATATGTTCTTTATTGTTATTAGGAGGAAAGTTCACATCTTCAACTTCTCTAGTAGGACTAAGACTCTAGCAAAAAAAAAATGACTTCCACATTCTAGATCGGGAATTGTCTTTTCTTCTCTTTTCTTAATTTTTTACATCTTGTGAAAACTGCACACAATAAATTCTACACACTGAAAAAATACAAGCCTTTTTATGTAAAGAACAAAGAGATTTCTGAGTTGAATCATACAAATATTATTTGCTGTAGGCCATGTAATGGTGCACTGTAAGTATAAATTATTTGCAACCAAAGTGTATGATAATTCCATAAAGCTGCCACACTCTACTTTCAAATAATACTTCTGGAAGGAAAAAGTCAAATGTGCTTTACCCCACAGCCAGATATAAAACTGTTCAAAAAAAATTTGTTGCTGGTTTCTTTCCCTGGAGTTTCTTAATGCATTTCTACAATGGGCAATATTATGTGCTGGACTGTGCCCTGTGAATTTTTATGTTGAAGGCCTAACCCTCATATCTTAGAATGTGACTGCATTTGGAGATAGGACCTTTAAGAGCTAATTAAATTAAAATAAGGTACTTAGAGTAGGTCCTAATCCCATTTGACTGGCATCCTTATACAAAGAGAAAGATACAGCACAAATGACTCAGAGGGAAGGTCATTTGAAAGTACAGCGAGAAGACAGCCATCTACAAGCCAAGGAGCGAGGCCTCAGAAGAAATTAATCTTGCCTCCCCTTGGCCTTGAACTTCTAGCCTTCAGAATAATCAGAAAACGTGTTTCTGTAGTTTAAGTCACCCGCTCTGTGGTACTTTGTTTTTGGAGACCTGGCAAACTAATATAAGCAATTTTCCATCTTCTCCTGTAGATGTGCTATAAAGGCCTTTGGGCTTCTCCTTCCCCACTTACCTGCTCATCTGCAGGTAACAGCACCACAGTACTTCTATGATGTGAATGGAATTCAATTTCGAGATGAATGATAAAAGTACTAATTTAACTCACATTAGAAAAGTTTCCATGAAGGTATTTATAGGTACTAGAAGAAAGAGAAGTGTGGTACCTCTGAAAAATGATGGGCAGCAGATGAAATGGGACTTTCCCAATAATCCAAATACAGCCTGGAAGTTGATCTCAGCCTTCTCTAAAGATGCTCTGAGAAAACGAACCTATTATCACTTTGGCAATGACAGATGCCATTCTCAGTTTTAAAATACAGCTCTGTTGCTTCCTAGCTGAATCCTCGTTTTTCATGCCTAAAACATAGGGTATCATAAATTTGTTTAATATGGTTGCTGCCTTGGCATCCATTTTTTTTTCTTTTTTTCCTTTTGGTTTTAAAATCTCTACAATATTTATTTACCTATTTATTTATTTATATTTTTTATAGATGGGGTCTTGCTTTGTCACCCAGGCTGGAGTTCAGCAGTGCAGTCAGAGCCAACTGTGCCTCAAACCCCTGAGCTCAAGTGATTCTCCCACCTCAGCCTCCTGAGTAGCTGGGACTACAGGCATGCACCACCACTCCCAGCTAATTTGTACTTTTATTTTTATTTTTTGTAGAGACAAGTTCTTACTGTGTTGCCCAGGCTAGCCTCACATTCCTGGATTCAAGCAATCCTCCTTCTACAAGTATGAGTCACTGTGTGCCTGGCCAGCATCCATTCTTAGGCCTAACATAAGTTGTTTGAAACCCAGTTGTATCCTGTCACCTTTGGCCTACTAAAACTTCCCTCCCTGTGTGATTGTTCGTGATATGTTCCACTTGTTCCTCATCCAGCTGACCCCAAACCCAATACACTCCACAACTGCTGATCATGGTAAAAATCTAATAGTGTCAGAATCATCAAAGTAAGTTCCTGCTTCCTGAGTGTTTTCTTTAAACCAGCCAATCCACAACCCTCATGGGAAAACCTAAGGGGTGGTGCACACGGACCTAATAAAGACAGTCCCCAGGTGCTCGCTCTCTCTTGCTTCCCACTTGCTGGCTGGGCTCCCTGCCACCTCCAGGCTTCCTGTTGGTCTCCTGTGGGCATCCCTCACCTGTCTACCTGTGAGTAATAAATGCCTTCTGTTTTGGGCATTTTAGTTCTACTTCCTCACTGTGTCTCCCCTGACACACATATCCTAACTTTTCCCCCAACCCTTTTCAAAGCTCTCCTGGAGAGTGGCTATCCTGGCTTACGGCCATTCTCAAGAGAGAGAAACCATAAGACCAAATTAGAAAAAACCCTAACGATGGAACCACAGCACAGGGTTAATACAGTGCCTCCTTTCTTAGAGTGATCATGAAGATGAATGATTTACCCATGTAAAGAAAGGAACGCTGTGGCTGGCTAATCGAAAGCAATTAAAAAATGTTTGCATTATTAGTAACCATTATTATTATGTTATTTAATATATTAATTATGATTATTAACCATTATTATATTTAAAGATCATATAGTTATGAATTAAACACAAGTTCAAATTAATGACAGGTAAAGTATATTATCTATATTAGTAGTCACATTCCATTATACATCACCCTTATTTCATGTTGCATATTCAGAATTTTCAAATACCTAATGCTTCAACATTGCAGAAATACTCCACAATTTTTGAGGATTTTTACATTTAGTTTAAAATGTACTTACTATTTTAAATATGGACTGACAATAATTTCCTGAGCACTGTGTGTTTCAAAGCATTGATGTGAGATTGAGGATGATTTTATTATTTCACTTGCTCATGTACTGCAATGCATTTTAAAATTTATTTAAAGTAGCAATTTTTCAAACAATAATTTGTTTGCATAATTATTAACATATTACACTCCTAAAACTGTCTCATTTCTTTTAAATTTGCAGTGTGCTTTTTGGCTCTGCATCATTGGAAATACCTGCTGATAGAAACTCTATCGATAGATCATAATTATGCAATAATTTTTTATCTTATGTTAGTATAGCTTCCTGCAGACATTTTTTAGAAGACATGAGAATGAATATGATGTCATTATTTCCGAACATCTCAAGGAGTCTAAAATTTATAACATCTTATCAATTATGATGTAATACTGACGAGACATGAGAATATTTGCTTCATACATCATAGGAAGTCACATTTAAAACTATAATTAACATTTACTTTTAATAATACTTAAAAATACAGGCACCAATCAGCTCAACACTGTTATAAAGCAAATCAAAAGGAAAAATGGAACAAGGACATTGAAACAAAAAAAGTCATCAGATTACAGCAAGCAAAATTTATTTAATTCAACTCGTCTCAACAACTACTTATTAAATAGCTGTTAAGTGCGTCCACTCTGAAGAACACTGAGATGCTTGAAGAAAATGAAGAAAGGAGAAAGAAGGAGAAGGGGGAGGAGGGGGAAGAGAAAGAAGAGGAGGAGAAAAAGATTATAACCACAGTCCAGTTCTTTATCACATGGGAATCTGAGGAATTTATATTATGTTTCAGTTCGAGAAATACTTTAGTTAAAACCTTAAATTAAATGCACTTAGCAGATTCACCTTTCAATTATAAAATTAGGGAGAAGAACTTCAAATTACTTAGAAGAACTTAGTCCACTTAGGGCATTAGCAGAGAGCTGACCATCTCTATTGGTTTTTTGGTTTTCCACAGCTGTTCTGGATAGAACGCATTCTACTCTGATCTACAGGCGAGGCATCCTGTTTACTGTTTGGCTCTGATAGACGGCTTAAGAGGATGAATGTGCATCAGCACTCTTTATTCACTCCTTTCCACCTGCCAGAATCACCTGTGATATGACAAACTACTTCAGATGGAGATGGAAACCTCAAAAGAAAGCTCACTGAAAGGCAAGTACCAACAATGCTCACTGTAGCTTGAAATTTCCTGGAAGCGATTCTTGCCATGGCTAAGGAAAGCACTTTGGACACCGTGACTTTAATGGCACCATAAAAATAACAAGGCATTAAACAAGCCTCAGCCTTAATAGGCTAGAAGAGGAAGAGTGGAGGAAAATATTCAAATTACCTAAATCCAACTAATGGCACATTCAATCGATGTAAATACATTACTCAAGGTTCTCTAATAACCCCGAGGTTTATCCTATTTTCTAAAAAGAAGTGTGAATGACTGCTATTCTCAGACTTCCCTAGAAGTGCTGCTATAGGCATTGAAATTTGGAGTGAGAAACTGGGGAAGGAATAGGGATGGAATGCAGGAACAGTTTGAATTCTGACTATGAATATAAATGGGCTTACAATTTCCAACAATGGTATTTAACAGGGTAGATGCAGGCATGGGGCCTGGCAAACTTACAAGCTGGAGAAGGAATCACAGGTCATGCAATTTAGGGCCAGGGGAAGCATCTTTAGAAATCATTTATTAATAATTAGCCCCTCAGTTTTGATGTGAAGCACCGAGACCCAAGAGATGAACTGACTTCCCCAAGACAACACAGTAACCTCTGGGGGTAAGAGTTCCATAGCCTAGATTTTCTGTCACCTTCTTCAGTTCTTAGAAACTATGATACAAGTTGGCAGGGGTGACAGTGTGTAATAGTCCTGAAGGTGAAAAACAATAGGAATAGAAGTGATGGCTCACTTCTTCAATCCTCAATTCAAAAGGAAACAAGAAGTAGCTTTACTCACCTACAGAGAAAAACTCACTCATTTTCTTTTTGTAGATTTTGAAGTCAACTTCTAAGAAGACACAGAAAATGATCCGATCCACCTAGAGGCAAAAGATAAACACTCAAAGTGAAAACAAAAAATGGCAACTGTCCTCCCAGAATGTAGTCTTAGAACAAAAACAAATGGAAAGGCCTCCTACAGATTTTTGGTTCTATACTGCTATCTACATCATAGCATTGAGTGAAGTTCAAGGATGTGTATAAGGATGTGACTGTATGTGTGTGTGTGTGTGTGTGTGTGTACTCTGTATATAAATAAACCTATGGGCTCTTTGGTGGAAAGATGCTATATAAATCAAATAAGAAATAATAAATGACAATATTGCAGCAAGCTATAAATAAGATCTGAGATTCCGACAGGATACCTAGAGTTTATGTCCTATAAAACAGCCACACGAGAGGTATACAGCAGAATGACAATAAAGTATGTCAGTAAACAAAGAGCTCTTTGTCCTACTCTTTCTAGAGAAATATATTTATCAAACCTGTTAGTATTTGAACAAGGCCTAAAAAGCTTCCATGCAGCTTAATTGGCATGAAGCCACTTGCTTTTAGTTTAACACACTTGGAAATGCAACAGAAATAAAAAGTAACTAGCTGACAATGACACAAGGTCAACATAACATTTAATTTTGTATAAGTAAATGCCACCTCAAAAGTAAAATATGTGCATAGTCCCTTTTTTGTTTTGAGAGAACTTCTGTGTGTAAAGAGTTTCTTGGAAACATTCACAGAGCAATATAGTAAACGGAGAAGAGACATGGAATATACATAATAGCTCACATATATCTGATTAAATCAGTGACTTAATTTTGTGTCCTGGAAATAAATACCCCTTTAGTTATTTTGTTTTAACAACATAAAAAAAAATTGAAAATCACTCACTGGCAAGTTGCATAGAACATCAAATGAGGTGTTTCTCATGGCAGTAGGAAATGGAAGTGGGTGTGCACGTGGCAGGACAAGAAAGAACCCCAGTGAAAGTCACCCACCTAACCTCCCTGCTCTCCCAGCCTATGTGATATAGATCTCACTAGTAAGACAGTTCCCAGTAGAAAAGGAGATTGTAATTATTCTCACTTCTGTATCTGCGATTGCTGACTATTTTTCCCCAGGCTTTACGTGATCAGAATATTTCTAAAGTCAACCAATCGATCAAAAATCAAAACAAGAAAATTTGACTTAAGGCAGATCCGAGAAGACCAGGCTGAGCAGTTTCATTCCTACACATTTCCCCCATACTTTAAATCATTTAATATAAATTATGAAATTTGTTTAACATTCATGTTTCTTGTGTGAGTGTGTATAAATATATGTGTGTGAGTGTGTATGAGTGTGTGTGTTTGTGTATGGGGGGTTAATGGCAATGCTATTCTCTGCTAAGTGTACTTTTGTTTGTTTGTTTGTTTGAGATGGAGTCTTGCTCTGTCACCCAGGTTGGAGTGCAGTGGCGCGATCTCAGCTCACTGCCACTTCCGCCTCCTGGGTTCAGGTGATTCTCTTGCCTCAGTCTCCCAAGTAGCTGGGACTACAGGTGCGTGCCACCACACTCAGCTAATTTTTTGTATTTTTAGTAGAGACAGAGTTTCACCGTGTTAGCCAGGATGGTCTCGATCTCCTGACCTTGTGATCTGCCTGCCTCGGCCATGCAGACCATATACAGATATATCAAATATTAGAGGGAACTATAATCTGCCTTTTAGCATATTAGGCTCTGTTACCATGGAAATGATTTAGGTCCAAAACTCAGCAGCCTAATTTATTTTCCCAGGAAAAAAAAAAAAGAGGGGAGGGGGGATGGTGACAGTGAAACACTTTTAGTTTAAATTAATTGAGTGGCCCAATTCCCTGCCCTTACCCTTAGGCATAGCACGGAAAATGTCTTGGAAGCAAGGCGAATCGAAGAATTAGCCTTATTCACTAAGTACTTATTATGTATGTATATGTGTATGTATTTATATGTGTGCACAAACATGTTCTCTGGGGTTATTGTTGAACAAGAGCTCATTTAGTTGACAAGCTCTGTGTTTATGAACACACCATGCATACTATTAGTGCTTGTGGCAGACTGTGTCTTCCAAGATGGCATGCAATGTGCTTTCCACCCCACAGCTCTTCTTACAATGTAATAATGATACTCCCTTCATTGGGAAATGGGATCTACAGTTATTCCTTGAGCAACACAGCTTTGAGCTGCACAGGTCTACTTATATGTGGATTTTTTTCAGTAAAAGTTAAGCAGAGCATGCCTGCCTCTTCTGCTTCCTCTTCCACTTCCTCCACCTCTACCACCCCTGAGAAAGTATACCTACCCTCCTTCCTCCTCCTCCTCAGCCCACTCAATGTGAAGACAATAAAGATGAAGACCTTTGTGATGATCCACTTCCATCTCATGAACAGTAAATATATTTTCTCTTCCTTATGGTTTTCTTAGTAACATTTTCTTTCTCTAGCTTACTTTATTGTAAGAATACAGCATATAATACATGTAACATACCAAATATGTGTTAATCAATCTTCTATGTTATCTGTAAAGCTTCTAGTCAATAGTAGGCTATTAGCAGTTAAGTACGTGGGGAGTCAAAAGTTATACATGGATTTTTGACTGCACTGGGGATAGTCACCACTTACCCTCACATTGTTCAAGGGTCAACTGTTCTACCTCTTGAATCTGAGAGGCCTACGACTATGGTAGAAATGATGCTATATAACTTTGCAATCCATGTGATAAAAGGTGATACAGTTTATGCCTGGTCTTCTTGGGAGGCTCACTCTTGTACCCAACAACCATGCCATGAGGAAGCAGAGACACTATATGGATCCAACTATCTTCACTGAAAGTAGGTAGACTTTAGATTATTTCAGCTCCAGGCCTTTGAGCCATCCTGGCTAATGTCACATCAGCAGAGCTAGGTCATTCCTGCTAAACGCTGATTTCAAATTCATGAGCTAACCATCAAAATACATAACTAGAAATCTGATATTCTTTTAGCTTCTCCCTGTAACTGCTTTTCCAGAGTCTCTTGTTTTTCCAGCTATGTAGTACTTGACTCCTACTGAAAAGCCCAGACTGAATACATGAAAAAGGAGTCACAGTGGGATGAGGAGAAAGTCTAATTGTTACATGGCTGAGAGATTGGAAATCTGACTTGTGCAAAGGAAAAAGGGCCCAGATGCCCCATACTAGCCCCAGATAAATTTCATGAGAACCTACAAGAATGCCTTGCTATTGAGGTCCAGGAGCATGATTTCATTTTTTTTTTTTCTTTTGAGATAGAGTCTCTCTATGTCACCCAGGCTGAAGTGCAGTGGCGCGACCTCGGCTCACTGCAAGCTCTGCCTCCTGGGTTCACGCCATTCTCCTGCTTCAGCCTCCTGAGTAGCTGAGACTACAGGTACCCACCACCACACTCGGCTAATGTTTTTGATTTTTAGTAGAGACAGGTTTCACTGTGTTAGCCAGGATGGTCTCGATCTCCTGACCTTGTGATCAGCCCACCTTGGCCTCCCAAGGTGCTGGGATTACAGGCGTGAGCCACCGTGCCCGGCCTCATGGTTTCATTTTTTAAAATGTTAGGCAGTAAAATAATTGTGTGAAATAGTGGTTCTTGAGAGATTGTGTTCGTTCATTTAATCATCAGATATTAAGTGATCACTTCCAATTTGTTGCGCCTAGCCTATATGCCATTTACTTATAGAAAACGTGAGTGCAGAAGTTGAGTGATTTTTTTTTCCCCAAGGCCGAAGCAATCAATTAGGCAAAAACTCAGGTGTCTTCGTTTTTAGGATTTATTTTTAAATTTTTAAATACATTAGAGATGGAGTCTTGCTATATTGCCAGGATGGACTCAAATTTCCAGGCTTAAGCAAACCTCCTGAGTGGCTCGGACTATAGGAAGATAGTGTATGAATCTCACATCCAGAGTTTGTTTGCTTGTTTCTTCTGGGATATCACCTAGAGAGACACACACAGAATTGAGTTTCTAGGCCTGTCACTAGCTCTGTTACATCAGACAAGCCATTATCTTTCCTTACCCTAGTTTTCACATCTTTCTAAAGAAAAGATGGAATTATCTCATCTCTAAAGTTTTTTTTTTTTGTTTTTTTTTTTGCTCTCTGTGCCTCTGTTACAGTCTATGTCAAAAGTTAGTTAAGCTTAAGTTATATTTCTCTGAATGGTTCTGGATTAGGGCTGGCCACAGAGAAATGTCCTTAAGATTCACAGGGCGGAAGTGCAGTCAGAGACTTTATGTGAGGAAGGTGGTGCAGGGCTTGGGCAGGTCACGCACGCCGTTGCTTATCACATGGGTGTGGAGTAGCAGCTGGCCCCACAGCTTCTCCAGTTCTTGATGGTTCTTCTGCCACACGTTCTTGGAGCCGGGCTGGGCACACATGAAGTTCTGCAGCGAGAGCACGGGCTCCTTCAGCAGGACATTGCAGCTTTGAGGTTCCAATCAGTGAGAGACAGATACATGGGCCTGTGCATCTCTGCAGATTCCAGTTTTCCCTTGTGACTTTCATTTGTCTTTGTTCTCTCCTGCTTTGCATGCAGCTTTCCTATTGACAACTTCCTCTTTATCATCTGCCCTGCTGACATACTTCTGGCCCTGTTCGGATGGAGAGGCAAGGGACTTACATAGACATCTTCACCAGCTCCATTCCATGGGCCCCGGTTAGAAGCTTTTCTATTCAGTCAATCATCCCCTTGTGGAATGTTGCTTTCCCGGTTTCTCCCACAACTGTACAAGATCTAATCCCGGCAATAAATCCATTACCCCATATCATTCAAGGATTCTGCTTCTCTGACTTAACTCCAACTGATGTAATCTTCAATATCATTTCAGTGAATATTATGTAGAGAAGAGCAATGAAGTACAAAGAATAACAATGTTCTTTGTTAGAGGTGTGCAACCTGTCAAGGCTTCTCAAATTCCAATTACTTCTTTTTCAATGGACTTTTGTTGGTCCTGGCGCATCTTCTTGGTTAACTTCCTAAAGTTTCCATCCCCTCTTGTAATTAAAGCAACTTTGTATATTTAAAATAACTTACTTTTTTTTTTTTTTTGAGATGGAGTCTCTGTTGCCTAAGCTGGATTGCAGTGGCACAATCTCAGCTCACTGCAACCTCCACTTCCTGGGTTCAAGTGATTCTCCTGCCTCAGCCTCCTGAGTAGCTAGGGTTACAGGCACACACCACCACACCTGGCTAATTTTTGTATTTTTAGTAGAGACGGGGTTTCACTATGTTGATCAGGCTGGTCTCGAACTCCTGACCTCGTGATCTGCTTGCCTCGGCCTCCCAAAGTGCTAGGATTACAGGCCTGAGCCACCATGCCTGGCCAATAACTTACTTTTTTATGAACACATTGTCAATAAACTCAGATGATTCCCTAGTCTAAAATGTAATCGAAAATAATACAAAAAACAACATTAATATATTTTTAGAACAACCTGACAGTTCACTTTGTGTCTTAAACTGGAACCTCATGAAGACTCAGGTGGAACTCATCTTTGCATCACCAGTGCATAGTATAGGATCTGACACATAATAGGAGCTCTGTAAATATCCACAGAGTGTGTGTTAGACAAACAGATATGACTAAAATGTAGGTATGTGGCAGATAGTTTTAACGGTTACTTAGTTCTAGAACCAAAAAAATAAGATATTTCGGAGGACTTTCCTTTAAGTTTGCCAGAAGAGCTGAGAACAGAAATATAGAGAAACCTGGATGGTTTTGCAAAGCACTATCCAAAAAAGAAAAAGAAAAGCACTATATAAAGGGCATGAGGCATTATTGTCACCAACTGTCATCTTATCCAATGATACTATGTTGACTACAATGGCTTTTCAGCCCAATTTTCATATAGATGTTTTCATATAGAGTGCTTAATAGTTTCACAGTAGCAACAATGATGCCCTCTAAACTAGGATGTATTAAAAACTAACAGCTTTTTAAAATGAAAAGACAATATCAAGCATTGGCAAAGATATAGACAGACAGGAAATTTCATAGACTGCCTTTGAGAATTAAAATTGGAAACCTCTTTGGAAAATTATTTGGCAGTACATACTAAATTAGCTGAATATGTACACGTCTTATAATCTAGCAATTTCACTCCTACATAGATACCTAGTAGAACCTACAAATATATTCACCAAACGACACACACCAGAATGTTCATAGCAGCACGATTTGCAATATCTCCAAATTGGAAGCGACTTAAATGTCCATAAGTGATAGAATGGATAAATAAATTATGATCTACTCATATAATGGAATATTAAAAACCAATGAGAACAAAAAATTTATAACTATGCAAAATAATATAGGCAAATCTCACAAGCATAATGTTGTATAACAGAACCCAGAAAAAAAAAGAGGACACACTGGATGATTCCATTTTTATCAAGTTCAAAAACCTTATAGAAATAGGCAAAATCATCGATGGAGTTAGAAGATAATGTAACAATTACCCTCGGTGGAGGGTTGGTGCAAAGAGACCTAGGGAAATGCCTGGGATCCTGGTTTTTTGATCTGGATGCTGGCCCCCTGGATGTGTTCAGTGTGTGAAAATTCATCAAGCTATGCACTCAGGAACTGTGTTCTTTTCTCTATGTTATACTTCAATAAGAATTTTTTTAAAGGTTGAAAGTCCTATGTTACAGCTGTCTTGGTCAACAATCAAAAATCTATTTTTGTTGATTTCAGGGTCGGAAAAAGTCCTTTACAAGCTGACCTCCTAAAGGTAATCTCTCTATGTATTTTCACTGAAGACAACTGTAGCTCACCCATCAAGGCATAAAGGAGTAAAGATGTATGTCTTTCACCAAGATATCTATTAATCCACAGTTGGGGGTTTCCTACCCCGTAAATGTGATGACATATGTTCCATTAATCTTTTCCAGCATCATATCCACTGCCCCTGAAGAGGGTGACGCAGCGAAGCAGGTTTGGAGTATCTGCAGCCAACCTCCATTTTTCGCAGCTACCAGTCATAGGGCAGCTGACACAGCCAAGATTATCCTGTGTTCAGTGATACGGGGAGAATGAATGGATTCTGATGAATGTAATTTGCTTCCCCAACAACCAACATTTAGAGATCTGGTGTGATGCAAATGCTACTTTAACTGAGGACTGATGGAGGGCTATCCTGGGTAAATATAGCCTGAGGGACAGCTGGGCTGAAGTTCCAGCCTTCATGAAAGAGAAATCAACAGTCTCACCAGTGCAGAGTTGGATATGGGATGATTTCATAAATTAGTGGCTGCTGCTAATAAGTGAATTAAATGTCAAGGCTTAAGTATCAAATTTGTAGAAAGACAGGTTTTGAGAGGGTGGAGGACCAGGATAAGTGAAGTTTCCTCAGTACTCAGAGTAACTCAAGGATACACAGAGCAGCAAAGGGAAGCGGTCACCACGGATTAATTAAGAACAGGAAGTTGGGGTGTCTAGGTCCTAGTCCCTCCTCTCTCACCAAGTGAAGCAAAAGAGAGCAATCTGCTCTTTTCCCAGCATGTCAGTTTTCTGCTGCTACATGACAAATCGCCGCAGATTTAATGGCTTAAAACAACAACACTTTATTACCTCACAGTTTCACAGTTGGCTGAAAGTCCAGGTCCAACCTAGTTGGGTCCTCTGCTTTGAGTCTCAAAAGCTGCAATCAAAGTGTTAGGTGCACTGCAGTCCTCACCTCAGGCTTGGAATCTTCTTCCAAGCGCATTCGAGCTTTTGGCAGAATTTGATCCCTTGCAGTTGCAGGACTGAGGTCATCATTTTCTTGCTAGGTGTTGACCAGGGATGGCTTTTATTTCTAGAGGCCACCTGCATTTCCTTGCCATATGGTCCCCAAAGTCGTTCAGGACATGAGCGCTCTCTTTCTTCCAGACCAGCAAGAGTGTGCCTCTATCACTTTCTCCACCTCCCACCTCTACGTTCCTTCTAAGAGCCCACCTAATTAGGTCAAGTCCTCCTGTTTGTCATTAGCCAGACTGATTCAATACCTTTATTCCCTCTGTGGAAATCTCTTTTCCTAATCAACAGAGTGACTATCCCATCATATTGGAAGGTTCTACACACCCTGAAGGTAGGAAAACTGAACAAGGTGTGCACACCTAGGGCTGGTCGTATTGGCATCTTGGAGGCTGTTTTGAACTTCAGCCTCCCACACCCAGTTCCCTCCATGTAACCAGCTGCCTGTGTCCCTACTTGACTTTACGATTTACCAGTGACCTTAAACACGTTACTTAGTTTTGTAAGCCTCAGTCTGCTCCTCTCTAAAATGGAGACATTGACCTGTAGGGGTTAGTGCCTTAAAACATACCTAGTGATTAGCTCACAGTTCTGTAAGTCTAAAGTCTGACATTGCATGACTGGGTTCTGTCTATTCAGGGTGTTACAGGCTAAAATCAAGGTGTCAGCTGAATTGAGCCCTTGTCTGGAGGCTCAGGAGAGAAATCCACTTCTAAGCTGCTTTTTATTAGTGGTAGAATTCAGTTCCTTGCTGTTGCAGGATGGGGGTCTTCATTTCCTTTCTGGTTGGCAGCTGGAGGTCACTCTCAGCTCCTAGAGGTCTCCTGAATTCCTTGCCATGTTTCTGCCTCCATCCTCAAGCCAGCAAAGGCGTGTCAACTCCTTCTCAGTGTTGAGTCTCTGACTTCCTCCATATTTGCTCCAAATTTGAAGAACTCACGTGATGAAGTTAGGCCCACCTGGATAATCTCCCTATTTTAAGATTTGAGACCTTAGTTAGGTCTTCAAAATCCCTTAGCAGTATTACGGTTTGGAAAATTGGGAGGTCTGTGTACACCATGAGTTAGGAACCTAGAAGATCATCTTAGAATCCTGCCTGCCACCGTTGATTATAATGACCACATAGAAATTCTATATAAAGTCCTCAGCAAAGGGCCTGACATAGAGTAAATGCTCCATAAACATCAGTTGCTTGTTTGCATAGTTATTATTCATAAGGTACCGAAAACACCTACCCTGGTGCTGGCATGAAGATAAAATCAGTGTTCACTTGGTGAGTCCTTTATTTCCACCCTGACCTTGTAAGCCAGGTTAAGATGAGGTGCAGCCGGATGAGAATATCAGGGGCACTTTTTCTGTCTGTTATAGTGAAAATCATTTTATTATTACTACTATTACTATTATTTTAGAGACAGAATCTCATGCTCTCCTTCTGGCTGGAGCGCAGTGGTGCAAACACAGCTCACTGCAGCCTAGAACTCCTGAGCTCAAGGAATCCTCCTTCCTCAACCTCTTGAGTAGCTGGGTCTATAGGTGTGTGCCACACCATGCCTGGCTAATTTTTAAAAATTATTTGTAGAGACAGAGTCTTGCTATGTTGCCCAGGATGGTTATGAGAAATTCTATCTTAAAAGAAACATTCATGAAAATAGCCCCTAGTATATATAAGCAGATCTGTTTGCGTCTGGTCATATCAGCCAATGAGACAAAGGGGAAACAGGTAAGCTGATAGTGGAGATGGTGTAACAGAAAAAAGATTTCACAAGACCTCATAGGAGTCCCTATTCTGAGATCCTTGTCAAGTGTCACTGAATATCATTGTTCTGCTTCTTGAAGGTATTAGGTATGTTCACACTTGTGCACACCACCACAGAAGCTGCCACTTCAATCTCCAAATCACAGAATGGGAACATTTTTCTCCCCACATTCCCGGAGATGTTTGGGTGAGTTGGAAAACCCTGATAATCCATAAACTCTCGAAGGGCATTTTTGCATTTTAAAATTGCTTCTACGTGCATAAAAAGGATCCTTTATTTTGGGGGGCTTTTTTGCAAAGCCCATACGTCTGTCATTACTCTGTGGCAGCACAATTCAGAGTCTTCCTGGTTTGTTTTGATAAATTGCTCTTCTGGACTTTTCTTCAACTCAGTAAGAAAAATGGCCACGCATCTGAGGAGCCAAGAGTTATTTTGGCTTGAGCTGGAGGCTCATTCACACAAGTTAATTTCTGAGCCTGCCTCATATTGATCAAAATGGACACTTTCACAAACGACACATCTGTCGTGGTCCTTGAAGCTGCTCCATATGTTTAGCGTGGAACAGACGCGTGCACACACACACAGGCTTAGGGCCTGCCGTTCTAAATTCTAGCACAGCAAGCATGACCTGTTCTGCCCTTGTATCCAAAGAGATGATCCTGGGAGAGACTGAGGGGAAATGCCAGTCAAAGATAGAAAACGGGCTTTCTTTTCACGATTAAAGAGGAAGCTGCGGTGTGCTCCTGGTGGCTGCCCCTCCCTTCAGGACAATGCACATCATCCTTCCCTTGCTGGAGGTGCTGGTGACTGACAGCTCCAAGGAGTGGCTCTCAGAGGACTGTGCTCTGCTGAAGCAGGCACCTCACCCACGCTGCTTCTCTCTTCCTGAAGTCAGCCTGCATCCGATGACTGACTCATGCCGCAGCCTGAAGGCCCAGCTCCCTTCCCTCAAATTGGTGCAGCTCTGAAGGCATTTGTTCTGGGCAGAAGTGTGTCTCCCCAAGTTCAGTCATTAAAGTCCTAACCCCCAGTACCTCAGAATGTGACTGTATTTGAAGACAGAGTTTCGAAAGAAGTAATGCAGTAAAATCAGGTCACGAGGATAGGCCCTAATCTCATATAACAGGTGTTCTCATCAGAAGAGGAGGTTTGGACAGACATGCATAGAGGGAAGACCATGTAAAGACACAGGGGGAAGACGGCCATCTGCCAGCCAAGGAGAGAAACCTCAGAAGAAATGTACCCTGCTGACACCTTCATATATGCCTTCTAGCCTCCAGAGCTATGAGAAAATAAATTTCTGTTATTCAAGCCACCCAGTCTGTGCTACTTTATGATGGCAGCCTGAGTAGACTAAGACCTTTTCATATATCCTCCAGTTGGCTACACTGATTGCAAGGTGGATAAATGCCCACTCCTGAGGCCCTGTTGGGATCAGCCAAAGCCTTGGCTGTGACCGGATCACAGTTCAACTTCTCCCAGTCCTGCTTCTCATCTGCTTCCTCTCCACCCAGGTATGAATCAGGAACATGATCCAATAAACTTCCTACTTATAATTCCCCTCTCAGTCTACTTCCTTGGAAACTTGACCTATGACAACAACCCCCTGTTTTTGACCATCTGAATAATTTTCTTCCTATGCCCACTTTTTCCATCATTTCCAATGTTCCGAGTAGCAGCAGCCAATCACACATGAAGCTGGCCGCCTGAGCTCTGTCCAACAGTGACTGCTACCCGCTCCTTGCTTACTAGTAATTTCAGGAGTGACCATATTTGGCATTTGGCTGACCAGTGGTAAGAAGTCAGGACTTATTTTGTAAAAGAGCATTCAAAGTCAATATACGATATACATGTGACCCTAACAAAGTGACAGCAGATTTGTTGAAATTGGGGCCCCATCTGACACTCACCATTGGGAAACATGTCTCTCAAAGTTCTCTGTGGACTCTGTTCTAAGGACAGGAAACTGGCTCTGAGGGCAACTGTGCAGTGACTGCCATTAGCAGTGAGGGTAAATCTCACATGGCCAAAGCCACCCAGAGCCAAGACACATCTCTGCAAATGTCTATCTTGCCTAATGCTAGGTAGATCCTTCTGGAGAAGAGTTATAGATCTCCTTCTATGTGAGAAATGGATTACTTGTTGGTTTGTTAGCAAATCCATAGAAGATAAGCAGGCCCGCACAGTATGGAGGTGTGACAGCACTGAGGTGCCCTGGGTCTAAGTAGTAAGTGTGAGCCAGACAATGGCCAAGCACCTGCACTTCTTCACCTGAGAGCTTTCATAGTGCTGGCAGGCTCTGAGCAAAGATCTAGTGAGCTGGAGTTTGGAAAACTAATGCCTATCATCCTGGTAGCCTCAACCAAAGACTGACGAGAGTTGATGTTTAAATCCCCCTGTTCGATCACCCCTGGGGGAGAGATCCTAGAGCTCTCCAGAGGGATAAATGCCTGGTTGCCCTGGGTGATGCTCTTGGGGGCATGCTGTGTGTCAGCTCTCCTCACCTCTGCATGGTCCACAGATAATCTACCTGCACTCTAATCCTTGTCTTAGGTTCTGCTTTTGGGAGAATCCAAATCAACAGGTGAGGAGAAAATTAGTCAGATATCCACTTCGTCTCTCAACATTCAGCCTATCAAGTGTTAATTCAATGTAATTCATCTTCTTACTCTGATAAGGTACAGACTCCTGCCTATACTTTGCCATCACTCCCACGGTGCCCTTGGTACCCTTATACGAAGAAGACAATGCCAGGAATAGGTCTCCTGACTCAAACCTCTCCCTCACCATCTAGTCTGTGACATGAAATTACCCTTCCAACCATGGAGCCATTGTTTATCCAGCACACATGCAGTGCTCATGTCTCCTCCAACCCAGCTGCAAACCCCTATTGTCTATTTCATCCTCCTGCTTCTCAGAAAGCTCTGCTTCCTCTTTCTTTTATTTGATTAAGAACATCTGCAGAGGTGGTTCAGAGACAAAAGTTAATAATTACTTTCTTTGTTGCAGTAATTAAAAATTTCAAGGAAGAATTGTCATTCATTGCTGCTTATGAGGTTGCCCAGAGAGGATAGTGCTTTATAAAGCCAACACATCATGACTTTCAAAAGATGCCATCACTGGGAGGAACAAAAATCTCCACTCAAAATGAGAATGCTATGCCAAGTCACAAGGTGGCTCTGCAACCTGATCATGATGCTCGAAGGAACGGGGCCCACTGCATAACCATGCAATGGTCCTGTGCCTTATCATTTTCTCAACATTTCCATTAGCATCTGACGTGCACCACAGATGTCATTTACAGTTCAAAGGAAGCTCATTAACATATCTTCCAAAAGAGCATTTTTGTGAGGACAAAAGCTGTTTTTCTCAAGTTGATGTCCCTCCCACTCCTGCAAGAAAGAATCTTTTTGTTCAAAAGGCAAACCTCAAGAGAACAATCTCCCTTGAGTAATTTTCCATAGGTTCATGTCCTCTACAATGTGAAACAGAAAACCAAAAGCATTCTGGTGGCAGTAGTGCTGTGTGTGTGAGCATGTGTGTGCGTGTGTGCATATAAAAGAAAGGAAGGAAAATGGTGAGTTACATCTGCACCTCTCCTATTAGCCACCCCATCCTGTTCCAAACCTTTGATTGTCACTTTATATCTTTATGAACTTGTAGCTATTTCATGTCATCTCCCTCTTTAAATGCCAGATAGAGGAACTTGTCCCTCAACTAGACTGTAGATCCCTGGAAGAAACACCCCTTCTTAGTCATCTTTCCACCTTGCAATCAGTGTAGCCAACTGGAGGATATAAAGAAAAGGTCTGTCATATCTCTCTACTGTATCAATGGGCTCTGAGTGACCTAATTATGACTACTAACTGACTTAGGGACCCCAAAAAGAAAGACCATTTGAGGAAAGAGGTAGAAACATGGACTCCCTGGCTTTCTCTCTGCAGGAGAAATAGCCTTTCCTCTCCTCCCTCTTACCCTCTGTAGGTTATCCATCCTCCACAACATTGTCTGCTTCATATTTTGAAAACTGAACTCGCAACTTCCAGTGGTCTTATCAATTACTTAAGTGCTTTTCAAATGTTTATCTGCAAATACTCCTGAGAGCTATTAAGTCTCCCTCGGGAACCTGGGATGATACCCAAAATGCCCCCTACAAAATTTTATTTAATTTTGGGTTTTGCCACATGGTCTTTTAGTAATGTAGTATCTATAATATTCATGCTCGGCTGTATATAAAAACAATATTTTTCTTCCTAATTGTTACTAATCCTTGATGAAGATGACCCCTGCTTGTACAGTGACTTTGGCCTCTCTCCGGTACACTGCACCAGATCCTGCACGGGGGCTAGGAATCCATTCCAGGCAGAAAATCATGACTTAGTGGCATGGAGCCAGAATGCATGGTGTATTGGTACATTTGCATGGGGGTGGGGGGGGGG
>NW_012112808.1:2286819-2340484 GCF_000951035.1 Colobus angolensis palliatus | reverse complement strand
GAGAGAGAGAGAGAGAGAGAGAGATTCAGATGTTTCAAGATATTTTAACTTCCAAAGGAATTTCTCCTTCAGCTATTATAGTCTTAAGGTAAAATTCAGTCTTATAAACTTTACATTTTAAAACAACATTTATTATGAATATCAAAATCTTCTCAAGGGAAAGGGAAGGGAAAGAAAACAATTAATAGTTATTGAACACTTCTCTGCTACACTCTGAGGTATGTCGGTCCCTATACGTAAGGTAAAGCCACCCTGAACACTACCTGAGAAAAAACAATTATGATACAAATTTTGTAGTAAGACAGTCTTTTTTACCCTTTTAAGCAAAATGAACAATTAAAACAATGACAAAAGAATAACCAAATAAAAACAAAAACATAAAAAGAAGGAAGAGAAGACTATAGCATAGAAATGTCAACTGCATGTCAACCTTTTCTCACTGGGGGCATACGGAGAAAAGAACACTAACAGTCAGGTATCCACTAAGATTGTTTTAATAGAGGGTAATAGAATGATGGCTTTCTGAAAACAGCCAACAGATGTCCCACCCATTATACTAATCTTGTTATATAACGTCTGCTGCTGTAATCCCTTAAACATTTATTTTCCAAACTCGATTCTGCTCCAGCATCTGTGACGCTAAATGCTGCAGTGGCTGTTTCCTGGTTTTCACTGACGTTTCCAATGCCAGTTACAGGTCAGAATTTAAGGCCAGTCAAAATAAAGCCTTGGTTTGCATTTCAGCAGGAAAACGACGCTTTATTTGCATTTGTGTTGTATCCAATAATGTTCTATCCAACCATCTTTCAGCAGGAGCAGAAGTGTCCAAATTACAAAGATATGCAAGTGGAATTGGCATATTGGCACAATTTAGAGTAACCACTCAATTGCTTAGAGAGATACATTCCTAAAATAATACTGCCAAAAGTCCACTCCAAACCATCTACCTTAAGTATGCATCTGTTCCATGGGCTTAGCCGAATGATTTATTCATTAAAAACAAACCAATCCTCTATGTTATACTTTTGTAAAGGTTGAGGAGAAGAAAGCTAAACTTTAATCCTGTGAACAGCTGTAAAAAATATTTGGAAAGATTCACTGATGATGTATTCATTGAAAAACTTTAACGAGGATTCTACTTTTTTCTATATAATTTAATTTCTGAGTTGTGAAACAGATACATTCTGGAAAACAAATTATTTAAAATGTACCTAGATCCTAAATTACATCTTTGGGAAGCTGGATGTGAAGAAACCATATATATATACATTTTAACTATGTCAAGGTCCACTTTAGAAAAAGCTATTGTTTTTAAGGAGTTATTCTGTTGCTTTTTTCTTGATGCTGAGGGTCTCCTGCTACCATGTTGGGTTACTATATGATCTAGTCATGTGGCAGCCTGGACGTTTCCTGTCTCAGCAGCTTTGACCTTTCACCATGCTTCTTCTCTAGCCAGTGGGTGTGAGTTTGTTAACAGGATGGCTCTAGACGGCATGAGCCATGGCTTACGTAAAGCTTCTTATGGCATATTCTTGATACTGCTTAGTCATGGAAACACCATTTTTTCCCTTTGGTGTCCAACCAGGAAATTCCTTTGTTCTGCCAAAAATGGACTGAAGCCACATCATCATTCCCACCCACAGTGAAAATGCAGTAGAAAGAAAGGTCAGGATAACTAGATGAGAGAAAATCGCTGCTGTCTCAAGTCAATAAATGTGTGTGATGCCTTCATTTTGTAGACTACATTGGAGGGGTGGGGCAAACTAACACAGGAATCAATTGAAAAGAACTAATTAAAGCAACTAACGAAAGTCTGTGACATCCCAGGCAGTCTAGTGTGGGACAAAATCAGTGAGGGAACCTATGAGATTATTTCAAAATGTTTACCATGAAGTATCCTCAAAGGCTGAATATTCTAAATGGGGACTCTTCCACACTCCAGTTTATGGAGGATAGCCTGAGAAGTTCTGGTCAGTTGCAAAGTTTCCTTAAACATACATCTTTTATTTTAAAACTGCATTCCATATTTTACAATTCTACCCAATTATTTATATGTTTATGTCTATGTTAGGATAAAAAGTGTTTCTTACCCTAAATATTTACATAAAATTGAAGCTCCTAGAAGAAATAGCATTTTTACTCTCTGACTTCAAGTCTACCCAGTCCATGTGGAAAACCTGTTTTAGACAGGCCACGTGGCTTAAAAAAAAGCTGTTCTGTTTTGTGGGAGAGGGGGTTCGGATCAAGAGAAAAGGCTTAAATTTCATCGGTCACAATTTTGTGTGTGGGATTGGCCACTTCCAGTGAATCACTTAACTTCTCTAAACTCAGTGTTTTCATCAGTTAAATAGGGCTAATAATAGACCAATACTGTAGGGAAGGGTTGTCTAGAATATTCAAAGAAATGATGTATGTGAAGTAATTATCACATAGCAACTGTTGAAAATATGGTGGCTATCACTCTTATCAAGGTTTAATTTGGTCTGCATGCAAAACTATTATTGGACATGTTTAGGTTGCTGCGCTTACTGAAATTGAAGGCCAAGATAAAATTTTGTGAATTCTTAATACACTTATCTAGTTTACTCCCATTCATGGTGGCCTCTTTCCTTTGTACTTTGACAGGAGGTTACTGTCACAAGTAAGATTATTCCTTGCTATGCTGCTTTCCATGACTCAGTTCCTTGATCAAGGTGAGCCCAGTAGAGAAAGGCACTACATCTTCTACATCTTCATCCTGCCCAAAGCCATAGTTTTCAAACTGTAGTGAGCAAAAACCTTCTAGGGTGCTTAGCAAACATCCTAGTTACTGACTCTCTTCATAGATAGAACTCTCAACATAGAGAGTTGTGTGTTTGAAGTGGTGCTGAGAATCAGAAGTTTTAAGGAGTATTCCTCAGTCCTGGACATTTTTATGGAGGTGGTCAGAGATTCTTCAAGTGATCTTATAAGAACAGCAGTCATTGGAATTAGGATCTGCCTTAATCCAGCATGACCTCAACTTTACTAATTATATCTGCAAAGGCTCTGTTCCAAATAGGGTCACACACATGAATTTAGGAGGAACACACTCTTCAACTCAGTATACCTCCCAAACCTTGACTTTGACAGCCGTGGTTTCACCAACTAGAGTATGGTGTGAAAGAGTGCCATGCAGTGTGATGTCACTTATGAATCTTCCAGGTAATTGTTAATTACTGTTTAATGTAATTTTCATAAAATAACCTTCTTGCAACATATTTTAATGCTTTCTGTAAAAAGGCTATTCTTCATCATGATATTTCTGACAAAAAAAATCTGCTGCTGGCATGTATCCTGGTGTTTAATGAGGCATTTTTTACTGCCTTGTAGTTTTCCTTATCCTTTTACGTGCCATTGTGTATCAAATATAGAGCTGACACTCAATAAATATTGAGTTGAATGTATACATTTATTTTGCAAACAATGGTGGGGGTTGAGGAGGACACAGGATGTGTAAGACAGAAATTGTTCTTATTTTCCAGGAGATTTTCCTGGACAGAAAAGATAAGTCCCTTCATAAATAGTACAACATCAGGTGTACGGTGCAGGCTGGGAGCTTGCTTACAAATCCCACTGTCACCACTTACTAGTTGCATAATCTTGGGCAAGTTGCTTAACCTCACTAAAGCTCAGTTTTCATGTCCCTAAAATGGAGATTACATGTTCAACTACCTCACTAGGCTGCCTGGGGGAGTAAATGAATTAATGTCTGCGTTGTGTTGAGCACACAGCAAATGCTCACTAAATGATAGCAGTTACCGGGACTCAGGGGAAGAAAGGATGTTTGATAGGTTGATGATGGCATTTTATGTGTTCATCATGTTTCCCACCTGGATTATAAGCTTCCTGACTGCAGGGAGCTCATAATTATATTATCCTAGCATCTCTCATAACTCTTGGCAGACCTGCTCCTCCTAGGGGATTTGTATAATGTCACCAAATGCAGTCCTAGTGAGTTGATTCATTGAGTGATTCTGTCAGTCCCTTTATTGGCAATACCAGCAAAATGCTTACATCTTCTAGGTTTCTGCTCCTATTCATAGTTTTCTCTTTAAGAAACGTATATTTTTGCTACTCAAATATGTGCAGGCATGCTAGATGTCTGGCAAGAGAGAATACTAGAGTGAGCTGGGTTGTAAGGGGTAGGGTTGAGATTATGCATATAAGGCAATAGTAGGGATGAGTGATTGTGAAAGAGGATGCTTCATATTCCTGACTTTAAAACCATGAAACAACAACCATTATCGATGTCCAACTTACAAAGGCTACAGCATGATTTGTCATAAAAATTCAGGAGTGTCAGCGAGCAATGCAAATTGCAGGTGTTAATTACACGTTTCTCATTTTCCTGGAGTGGCTGGACTTTCCATTCAGTTGCAGCTTTCTGATCATGCACATAATGCTTTGTTACTTTTGCTTTGATGTAATTATTATGATATTGATTTTCTAAATGGGCCCATGGTAGAAATTCTACACATATGCCAAAAAAATTCTACCATGACTTTTACATTTGCACTTCAGAAATTATCCTAAATACCCTGCTGGATCCTTGAAGTTAATTGATTTTCAGCTACTTAATTTGGTCCACAACACCAAAATACCTCCTGCATAAATTCACTTAAGTATCAGTTATTGTGAACAGGCCTATTTATTTCGCAGAAGTCACTTTATTATGCTGTTTCAAAAGCAAAAGCACTGGAGGGAAAATATCACACAGAATTAACATAACTGTATCAACACACGAACATGAACTGGTATAAACCATCCACAAGAAAAATGCCGCTCTGCTCACAGTGCACATTTACAAAAAGTGGTAGGTAATCACACTTCACCTAAATAACAAAGTAGAGTCAACTTCCAGGAATGAGCTCCTGCTTCTTTGAACTTGTCTTACCCAGTCAGTTAGTAAGAATGGAGAAATGGTGATGATAAATGCATATAATAACAAGGCCACTTGGCATCAGCATAAACCTCTGTTTCATTGTCAAAGTGTTTTTCAAGTTGATTACCTCATTTAAGTCACTATTACACTCACGGTGTCCAGAGTGGAGGGAGGTGTGATGAATGACCCCATTTCATAAACAAGGTGAGTGTGGTACAGCAAGGTTAAGTGGTGAGCTCAGTGCCACCAAGTGGTGAGGAAAAGGGTCATGACTGAAATCTAGTCTACTGTTTCCTGTCTCTTTTCCAGGTGCCTACTCCACTAAATAATTCTGCATAAAAGTTTAGTTGATCATTAGTCAAATTATTTTGGGCAGTGGATCTCGATGTAAAAAATTAATCACCTAGCTTATCAACTAAAGCCAGATGTTGACTTCTTGAGAGATGACGCAAACTCCCAGGGCAAAGGAGGTAGAGTGTTACGTGCCTTACAGCTGTGGTATGTGCACTCTGTCCAAACCACTTATAATTCAGGTTTGTCTGTCTATTTCTCTATCTATCTATCTATCTATCTATCTATCTATCTATCTATCTATCTATCTATCTATCTATCCATCCATCCATCCAGCCACCTATCCATCCTTCTATCAGTACATCCATCTATTTTGTCCAAGCATCAAAAATGAGTAACGGTAGAATTTAAAACAATTTATCTGTGATGTTTAAATAGCAATGCAGCCAACATGATGCTTTTTGTGGTTTTCTGATATTCCCATTAATGTGATAAGCAAGGGAACTTGAGAAGAAGCAAATTAACATTAGCCAATTTCTTCGATGTCTTACAGAGGCAAAAAAGAAGAAGAAAGAAGAAGAAAGAAGAAAGAAGAAGAAGAAGAAGGAGAAGGAGAAGGAGAAGGAGAAGGAGAAGAAGAAGAAAAGAAGGAGAAGAAGAAGGAGAAGGAGAAGGAGAAGGAGAAGGAGGAGAAGGAGAAGGAGAAGGAGAAGGAGAAGAAGAAGAAAAAAAGCATGAAAGTTCTTGGGATTTTTGGCTCATTGGTTCTGGGTCCTGATTGCTAATACATCACAGAGCCACTAAGAACCTCTGTTTTCTCATCTTTGAAATAAATGGACTTAATATGAAGTTTCTGTGGGCCTATTATTCTCACATTCTGGATGCTGTCCCTTTCCCAACAGCTCCATCAGTGTATATTCCAGGGACCCCAAAGATGTGCCACGCACCTGTAGGTGCAGCTCCACTGGCACTGGGAAGTCACAAAGCCTACCCTGATAGTGGGTGGTCCTTAATACTGAGAAGTAGGGTCTAGAAAGAGTGAAATGTTGCCTTGTGTTGCTCCAGCGCTGGATTGTGCCGCCATGACCCCAGGAATAGAGTCTTGCTTCAGACTCCTCATCTCATGGACTCTTCTCTTGGACCATAGTATCCAGTGTCTTTTCAACTTCCTCTTCCAACCAAGCCCAACACACCTACCCAATTCCTGTTCATCTCTTCCCTGGTCTTTGCTTCCTATTTTCTACCCCTTGAATTCAGTCCAAGTCCCATTACTATATGAGAGGAAATGGGGTAGAACTGAATGCTCTTGTTTCTTTTTGCATCTCTATTTTCCAGGGATGGATATCTATCTGAACCCATCACAAACTGCCTCTCCCTTAACAAACGGTCACCAGAATCTTCTAGTCAAGCACCACAGCCTAGACATCCCACCATCATTTTAAGTCTCCTCCCTTAACATGGTTTTGCTCTGTGTCCCCACCTACATCTTACATTGCATAGTAATCTGCAGTTTTGGAGGTGGGGCCTGGTGGGAGGTGAGTGAATCATGGGGGTGGATTTCTCATGAATGACTTAGCACCATCCCCTAAATACTGTTTTCACAATAGTGAGTGAGTTCTTATGAGCTCTGGTTGTTTAAAAGTGTGTAGCAACTCCCCTTCACTTGCTCTCTTGCTTCTACCATGTAAGATGTGCCTACTTCCCCTTTGGTTTCTGACATGACTGTAAGCTTCCTAAGACCCCCCCAGAACCCAGGCAGATGCCAAGATGCCAGCATGATGCTTCCTGCACAGCTTACAGAATTTTGAGTCAATGAAACCTCTTTTTTTTATAAATTACCCAGTCTCGGGTATTTCTTTATGGCGATGTGAGACTGGAATAATACACCCTCCCATACTGAACCATCCCAATGTCATGATTAGATGCTGATGCCTGAAAATGTGATAAAATATGCTTGTATTTCCTTGGCCACAGCCCTTGATCATTCTCTGCCTTAACATCCCTTCTATTTTCCCTTTGCTCAGCTCATCTGTTTCTCACAACTTAGTGTGGGCCACCCATGATCAAGGCCAGGATGTGAAACACAGAGAAAGCCATTCCATCTCACCAGGATATCCAGATGTGAGGATAAAATGAAATAGCAAGGATGGACTGCTTTGAAAGTCTTAAAAGTGAAATACAACTTTGAGGTTTTGCTATGTGGTAAAACCATTTTTAAAATATTAAAATTTCAACAGCCTTCAGAAGGTTTTTTTTTGTGGAAAAACATATTTACTTTTCTTTATAAGGACAAAAACAATCCCTCTCAGACTCAGTGCATGTGGATTCTTACTATAATTTAACTAATGTGGGTAACATTTGGCATGTTCTAGAGTCTTTCACAGCTTGCCTTGGAAGAGTATATGGATTAATTTAATTTTTTATAGCTTCCATTTTTTTCCAGTAGAGTTAGTCAATGTGTTTATATTTTATTTGACACTAGTTTAAGAAATTTATACAGTCAGCAGCCATTTCTTCAGTGACAGAATTCTTTTATTTCACAGTCAGTAAAATTTTAAGATGTCACAATGCCTTTGGGCTAATAGTATTTTGTCCTTTACATCCAGGTTCAACTCTGTGGAAGTAGATACAGGTGAGCATGGCATAATTTATGACATTTTTTGTAGCCATAGTTTATTAGCAAATATAGGTCAAGATCCAAAAGACCTTTTTTTGCTAACAATTTTTTGATAAAATTTGATAATTTTTGATTTAAAGGATTTTGTGAATTGATAACAATTTTCGAGTCAAAGGAGGATGCTTACTGGTTCTTGCCACTCCTTAAGAGGGCAGGGGAAGCTGAGAAAAATTTGGAGTCAACCAACCACATATGTTGTCCCCAGCAAGTTGCGAAGGTGAAGAATTATGGCACTGATTTCTGACCAGCTCACTATAACATGGGAAGTGAAGATGTGATGGGAAATAAAATATTCCTCTTTGTTTTCTGCCAATAGGTAAAGTTGTTCTTATTGTCCTCACTGGATAGATGCTGTAACTGCTGCTTGTTAAATGCGCGTGGGCTGGTCAGACATTCTGTGGCAGCTTGAGTCCCTGTCATGACCACAGTGCCAGACTTCCTCTAGCTGTTTGGCTTTGCAGTGGCCCCACAGAAAATTTTAGGAGTGAAGTTAGAAGAATGATAAAATAATGATAGGTAATATTCATTTATCAGTTTCTATTTTTCAGGCATTATTCTAAAAAATTTAATTTTAAATTAACTTATTAATATGTACTACAATTCTAGGAGCCAGTAGATAATTCTTACTTCTACTTCATAGATGAGGGAACTGAGGCAGGAAAAGTTTAAGTAAGTTGCCTGAAGTTACACAGATAATGGGTGGTCACGTTTTCAGCTATTGCCACATAATAAATAACCACCAAATTACAATGCAATACAATAATACAGAATGATTCTCACGATGGCGATATATAGACATATGAACTACACACATTTATGTATATGTTTGTGTTGGTATTATCCAAAGCAGTCCCTCAAATGTCTGGGATTTTCATTATACTTCTTATAGATGATGTGTGGTCAATTGAGGTTGGGCGAATCTAGACTGAGAATGGATGGGAGCTTCTGATATAGGCTGTGACAGTTGGGGCAGCTGGGCTTTGTACCATAGGTTGGCTGGGGCAATTCTGTTCCACATGTTTCTTATCCCCTCTGGACTAATAAGTTACCAAGCCAATAGTCTCATGGTAGTGCCAAGAGCAGAAAGTGAAAACGCACAAAGTCTTACAAGGCCCAGCCTTGGAACTAACTAACCTAGCCTCACTTCCAGCATCTTTCTGTAAGCCAACATAAGTCGCAGAGCCAAGGAAAAAGTCAAGGAATCGGGATGTACTCTTTTCTCACAATGAGACCATGGCAAGGATATAGGTACACAGAGCCACTAAGAATGCGGGCCAATGGTTCGGTTCATTATGTGATAAAAGAGACTTGAACTTGGGTCATCATGTTCCATAGTCCTTGCTCTCAAGTGTAATGCTGTATTTCCTCTCAAGGGATGCTTCTGTTTCTTCTCTTCATGGAGAGATACATTGTAAGGAGCCTTTTTTGAGAAATGAGGGATAAAAAATGAGGCCTTCTCTAACATTTGAGATTTAAGTTGAAATAGGAATTCTACGTGTAGAATGAGGCAAATATTACACATAAACAAAATAGGAAATAATTTGGGCAAAAGACAGTGCATATGTCTATATCTATAGTCATATCCACATATAAGCACACAATTTACATATGCATACACATGCATGAGTTGAGTACCCAAAGCAGTCCTCCAAACTGTCTGGGCTTTCCATTGTACCTTTTATACTAAAAACTGACTTTTGGGAAATCATTCTTATTTTTATAAATGCTTCCATCAAATGAAACCAGACTACAAACCTACAGTTGCATTTGTCCATTTTATTGACGTATTTATTTAAAAAGTTCAGTCTGTCTTATATGAGAATAACTTTGAATGCAAAAGATGATGCTTATCACTTTTATTTTCCTATGCTGCTTTTGTGCATGTGGGATCCAAAAACTCATCAAAATCTAGCTGGGCTCTACCGGATTTTATCTCACAGCCATTGTGATGTAGCTACACTGGGCAATCTCTTCTCATCAAAGCACAATTGCCATAGAAATAGCTAAGTGGATGAAATACAATTGCTGAGGAATAATGAAGTGAAATGAACCCCCAAAGCTATCTTTCCAATATAAATCGCAAAGTTAAGTTGCAGTGATCTGAAAACAGAATTTAAGGATGTGTGCAATCCAGAAAAAGCTAATTGATGCTTAATTTTTGCATCACATCTGGTAAGGATGTAATTAAGGACTCCACAAGATGGAAACATTAAACATTTTGCATAGAAAGATAAGAAATGAGAATATCAGTATTAGGATAAAAGCAACTTCCTTCTCTTCCTTGGTAATGTGAAATAATTTATCCTAAACTGAAGAACACTGGGAGCTTCTGAGTTTATTGTTTACTTTGTTTCTTATTAGAGAGGAAATCCAAGTATTACTAAACTAAAAGGAAAGAATGGAATGTACCACAGCCCCAGAGAAAAAAAAGTTTGATATTCTACGTCAAAAGCTGCCCAATCTTGACAAGAAAATTAACCTGAGTAGATCTCTGCAGTATTGAATAAAACATGCTATATGAGTTTTTCTCATAATTTTTAGTCCCATAAATTTATGACACTGGAGTAAGGTGATAGTTCCTACTTAGTGCTACAAAAACTCAAGTGCCAACAATCTGAAAAGTTCAGTGGCTGATGATTTTAGGATACTTGATTATTTTCAATTGATGATGGACTAGGCAGTTGATGATGAGCTAAGAATATTGCAAAAGTTGCATGAGATTGAAATTACAAGAAGGCTAAATAGGAGGTTGGGACCAACAACCACAGGATAAGCATAGGCTTCTTTTGTACATCGTCAGAGATAGACCAGAGCTTTTGTAACCAAGAGGAATCTAAGGTGTTTGTGGTCAGAAGCAGCTCAGAGGCCAACATATATGTTAATAAAATTGTTTTGTTAGTAACATGGAGCAAATCAAGTTTCCAGAAACTCTTGAGTTTCTGCGGGTAGAAATGAAAGGCTGCACTTTGGTGATCTGAGGAACAAAAGGTATAGAATGCAGCCAGTTGGAAAAAAACAGATCGATGGGGCTAGTGATCAAAAAACAGACAAGTACCTGAACATGATACAGTGTCTGCTGCTGAGGACTCAGTAGAGCCCTCGAGGAGTTCTTGTGATGACAAGAGAGGCTCATGTTAGAGGAAGATACAAGTCTGTAGTGTTGTGGACAGTTAGCTAAGGAGAAAGTTGAGAGACCAGTTCCTTCCCACACAGAGAAAAAGGGTCCTATTCAATAAGATTTTCTGTGTCTCACTCCGCAGAATTTTTGTCTCTCTTTTAAAAGATCAGATTACCAAAGCAAGTTCCAAAGAGCAAATCTTAATGCACATTATATTTTTGAAAAGGCATTTGTGGTTAAACAATGTTAAGAAACACTGCGTGTTTAACTTTGTTTAAAGGTTAAAAAGGGGGCTTCCTTTAATATCTTTTTTTTAACGTCTACTTCATGGTATTGCCCTGTCCATCAAAACCTATTTTCTTGGCAACCTAGAGAGAAGCCTGCAGACCAAGTACATATGTGTGCTGGTGCATACAGCTCATATTTTTGTAAAGATAAAAATGTTATCCTCATTGAACTCCAGACAAGCCCCTTTATTGCTCTGATTCAAGAAGACATCCAAAGGCCCATTCCTTGTGGTTTCCATTTAGTGAGGCAACCCTTACAGGCACAATCTCTGTAATACACAACTGGACTTTCTACAAAGAAATAGCTGTGGTCTACTTGCTAAGCTTCTGCCCAATTAGACCCATATTGCTTCCTTGAAAACTCTTGAGGTTTACCACAATTTGGTATTGCTATTCTTACCGCTCAGCTCACGGAGGTCGAAGCCAGATCATGTAAAAGTGGTAAGTCCACCAGCCACTCACACATCAGAGTTTTTATGTGTCAAAACTATTATGGATAGTCAATTATGGATTGTCAATCCCTTTCAATGGCATAATTTATGCTTTGAAAGCAATTTGTAAAATGAATAAAAGAAGCTCTGTGGATTATAATAAAATTATAGAAATTATTTTACAGTTGAGCTGCATATTCAGGTAAGTGAATGCTTTTTCTTGTCAACCACATGAAACTAAACCAACATCAGTAGATATATTTTGTTACATATTCAGAGAGAATTTTATTTCTCTCTAAAAAGATTATGCCTTCATTGTGAATAAAGGAAAAAATACCCCATAGGTAATGTCTCTTATGACTCCATTCTGTGTAACTGACCACCAGTTGGTTGTAATGAGATTGCTTCTGCAGAAGATAAAGGTTTTAAGGAAGGAGTGTGTGTGTCAGTCATAAGGAGTTTGTTGCCACAAATAATTTCCAACTTTCATTCCATGGCCAATGTGATTCACATCTGCATCAAATCCATTTACTCTCTCCTAAGTAGAAAATGGAAACAGTTCTGTAATCTCCAGGGTACTATCAAAAGGTAAAGCATCACTATTATTAGATACTCAGCCTGAGTTTGAGAAAGGCAAAAGAGACTGAGTTGTAACCTTACTTCTTCCACAGGAAATACAAGCGTCACCCTCACTGCATAATTTCAGGACCTGGGGTCCCATGTGGAAATGGACTTGATCTGTTTTCCTACCTGAGGCTTCTGCTGCTGACAGCTCTGCCTAATGGCCTATGTTCCCAGAGCCTTCTTAGAAACAGAGCAGATTGTGAAAGGAAGGGAGATAAAGTGGCATATGATGCATGTGCCTTTCCTAGGCATTCTGCAAGCAACTTTACAGGTTTCATCTCATTTAATCCCCACAAGCACAATGCATGTTAAGTATTGCTGTACTAATCGTGTAGATGAGGAAACTCAAAGCTCTAGTGCTAGTTTTTGATGCTTAAGATGAATCTAGCCTGGAGTCATGACTCGTTATTGTATGAGTTGATTGACTTTGGACAAATTAACTGCTCTAAGCCTCAGTTTCTTCATTATTCAAATAGAGATCATACTATTTCACATACATGTAGATATAATATTATAATTATTCTATCACTTACAAATAGATATAATAATTGATATCAATAATTATTGTTAGTATTGTCATCCAAACATTAGTGTTTTAATAATACACCAATGATATTATTACTAATTTACTACATTAATTGCATACCAATCATCTGGCTATGTTAATTAGAATGAATAATATAATAGTTAATGGTGTTAATACATTAATATAATAGTTAATGGTGTTAATACATTAATAATAATGTCAATAATTGTTAGTATTCATCATACATTATTCATATTGATATTAAGTATCAGGCAAGATTTCAATGGCAAACCCCTTTTTTTTTTTTTTTATTATACTTTAAGTTCTAGGGTACATGTGCATAACGTGCAGGTTTGTTACATATGTATACTTGTGCCATGTTGGTGTGCTGCACCCATCAACTCGTCAGCACCCATCAATTCATCATTTATATCAGGTATAACTCCCCAATGCAATCCCTCCCCCCTCCCCCCTCCCTATGATAGGCCCCAGTGTGTGATGTTCCCCTTCCCGAGTCCAAGTGATCTCATTGTTCAGTTCCCACCTATGAGTGAGAACATGCAGTGTTTGGTTTTCTCTTCTTGTGATAGTTTGCTAAGAATGATGGTTTCCAGCTGCATCCATGTCCCTACAAAGGACGCAAACTCATCCTTTTTTATGGCTGCATAGTATTCCATGGTGTATATGTGCCACATTTTCTTAATCCAGTCTGTCACAGATGGACATTTGGGTTGATTCCAAGTCTTTGCTATTGTGAATAGTGCCAAAAGCCAAAATTGACAAATGGGATCTAATTAAACTAAAGAGCTTCTGCACAGCAAAAGAAACTACCATCAGAGTGAACAGGCAACCTACAGAATGGGAGAAAATTTTTGCAATCTACTCATCTGACAAAGGGCTAATATCCAGAATCTACAAAGAACTCAAACAAATATACCAGAAAAAAACAAACAACCCCATCAAAAACTGGGGAAAGGATATGAACAGACATTTCTCAAAAGAAGACATTCATACAGCCAACAGACACATGAAAAAATGCTCATCATCACTCGCCATCAGAGAAATGCAAATCAAAACCACAATGAGATACCATCTCACACCAGTTAGAATGGCCATCATTAAAAAATCAGGAAACAACAGGTGTTGGAGAGGATGTGGAGAAATAGGAACACTTTTACACTGTTGGTGGGATTGTAAACTAGTTCAACCATTATGGAAAACAGTATGGTGATTCCTCAAGGATCTAGAACTAGATGTACCATATGACCCAGCCATCCCACTACTGGGTATATACCCAAAGGATTATAAATTATTCTACTACAAAGACACATGCACACGTATGTTTATTGTGGCAAACCCTTTTTTTTAACTCCATAATATTGGCTCCCATGGAAAAGGAGGGAGGAAGAATTTTGTATTAGTTACGTATTGCCACATAATAAATAATTTCATTAAGTAGTTACTGAAAACAATAATTATTATTTATTATCTTTCAGTTTCTATAGGAATTTGGAAATGGCTTGGCTAAGGGGTTTTAGTTAAATATTGAGGCTACAGCTATCTGTAGGACTGACAAAGACTGAAAGGTTTGTTTACAAAGTGGTATTCACATGGCTGAGAATTTGGTGCTGGCTGTTGGCAGGAGGCCCTAGATCCTCTCCAATTGAGATTCTCTGCAGGGTTGCTTTGAGTATCCTAATGGCATGAAGGCTGGCTTCGTCCAGAGTGAGATACCCAAGACCAGCCAGAAGCTGCAAAAGCCTTTTATAACCTAGCCTCATAAAGGAAACATCATCGCTTCTACCATATTCTGTTGGCCTCATGGTTAGCCATGATTGAAATGGAAGGGGAGTATGACATTCATGAGTCATGAACATTAGTTGGGGAGAGTCATGGGGCCTTGGTTAGGGCTGGCTACCACAAAATGCAATGTTTAAGCAAAACTATAAAACTGTTTAAATCATCAGAGTGTCTAATATGTGCCAACCTTCACATATCTTCAGGGATACAAAGATGGTTAGACAGAATCATAACCACTGAAGAAATCCTAATTAAGTAGAGGAGTCAGTCAATAATACAAAAATTAATTGAAACTGGACAGACTTGCACATGAGATGCAAGCAATGTATATGGGGAAGCTATGGCAGCACAAAGGGAGAGGGGTGAATCTAACTGGGGCAATGGATAAGGCAATGAAAACCATAGGATTTGATCTTGGTCTTAAGAAATAAAGAGGTACTTGGTAGTTGGGAATGGGATTTAGGTTTGAGAAAAGGTACAAATGCTGGAAAATATGCAGTTTTTTATTTTATTTTATTTTATTATTTTATTTTATTTTATTTTATTTTATATTTTATTTTAGACAGTCTCGCTGTGTCACCCACAAGGGAGTGCAGTGGTGCAATCTCAGCTCACTGCAGCCTCTGCCTCCTAGGTTTGTGGGATTCTCGTGCCTCAGCCTCCTGAGTGGCTAGGACTACAGGTGCCCATGACCACACCCAGCTAATTTTTGCAGCCTGTTTATATAACAACAAATAATTCTGTATGCTTTATAGTAAGTGGTGAAGGCAAATTTGAATTTAACTTTACAGGACACAGGTAAGTTTCTGTGTTACAGACTCATTGAATTGCATATTTCAAAGAGCTGGGTAGATCATCTAATTCCAATCCTATCATTTTAATTGAGGGGCCTGAAGATATGACTTTGCAGGAGTTACCCAAAGACACCTGGAAAGGGGAGGCACTGGAAATAAACACGGTTTACTGCACATTCTGGCTTCCTCTTAGTATCAGACCAAGAAGCCAGTGATGATAAGAGTGAGTGACTCAACGGTGATCATCAATTAATGGTCACGTTTTTAATGAGATGAATTTGGAGAACAGCAACACAGAAATCTATTTATAAGGATGTTCACTGCTTATATTAAAAATGTACCTTAGGTATTGGGATGTCCATTGATGAAGATGAGTCAGTCTTACTTGGTAAATCAAGTACTTGGCTGCTTTAAACCTTTATTTTCTATAAAGAGCGACAGCCTTGTTTTAAGAATATCTTTCTTTGCTATGTTCATTCTATATTCTTATTTTCCCTTCCTAGTTTACATATAAACTCAAAAACACTCAAAGCACATTTCTCAATCCTTCATATTAGGAACAATTAAAGCCAACACAGGATATTTCCCTAAGGCATTTTGAGCTGATTTGCCACAGAATTCCAGTGGATTAAATCAGAATGTTTAATCCAGTGGGTTTAATCAGAATGTTTATATCTGCTTCCCACACCCCTACACACATAGAACATTTCCACACATAAAAACTGCCATGGGTGTTAAACTGGGGTGGCAGTTTAAAGCCTTAAGAATTAATGAAGTACAGTGTAGAACTGAATTGAAGGAAGAAGTCAAAGTGTGGGGTGCATCTGGCTGCCATGCTCACAGGCTGAACAATTCCCAACGAGTGTGTGTGTGTGAATTTGGACATTATTCTCATTTGAATTTTCAGCCATCAATTATAGTCATTAACAATGATGAATGCTGGAAATAGTTGTACTACATTGTGGAGCTAATTTTAAGTAAATGCACCTCACTTTCTTCTGCACATTTTGGATTACTGTAGAATGCCATGTTAATGGCTCCTAAGGGGATGTGCAAAAAGGAGACATCTTTCTAGATAATTTTACACTGAAAGGGAGAAATTTGTTATTAAGGGACATTTTGTCACATATTCCACATGTTATTTATCATATTTGGTTAAAACAATCAAAGAAGGGGAAAGGCTCACAAAATTCAACATCTTCCTTCCATCAGAATTGATGACTATAATTGTTTTGCAATTATAAGAGCCTGGCAATTTAAGGGATTTTCCATATTACGGAAAGGTTATCAAATGTTGGTGCACATAAGAATGGTCTGGACAACTTGTTGAACATCCAGGTTCCAGGCTCCACTCTCAGAGATTTGATTGAGCAGGTGCCATTTGCCTGTCACTTGTCTCTTCACCCTCGGCTCCATGCCCTGTTCTACTGTGTGTGCCAGGGATGCACATGTCCCTGGTGACATGGCCCTGTAGCTTCCTGTTACAATAGGAATCACTGACCGAAGACTGGCAATTTAAGAATGGGAATATGTGTGGGTGTTTCTTCTTCTCCCTTTCTGTTTCAGGGGCACCTCTGGCAATGGCTGTACTTTTTCTGAAGTTCCAGCCTACATGGGACAGTACATCTCTTCATGATCTCAGTTCCTGTCTAATGACCTTGGCTTCTGGGCAGGTGACAGCACCACCCACTGTGTTTCTTCCATTCTAGGGCTGGTAATGGTTTTCTGCCATTGAGAACATTTAGGTTGCCTCACTGTCTCCTACTTGGCTGTCTCCTGTAGCACTGATGGAAGGATCTAGGCAGTATATCACAGTATCCCCAAAGAGGATCAGATCCTGGAATGTGGCCATCCCACAGGACGTCTCCCTCTCTTACTTCTACCTTTGTGTTCCTTCACATTCCACACACACAGAGAGACACATACAAATTCACTGAGGACTGCAAAAAAAATAATAATAATAATAAAATGCAACATATTATTTGGCCACTGACATCAATATTCTCAGTATTGGAACTTTTCTCCATTTTGAGCCGTTTTTCCATTTGGATAAAATCAAATCATGCAGGTCCAACAAAGAACATATGTAGGTAGAAATAATCTGGATTCTCAGCTCTCGTCTTAGTGTAAGGCTTAGATATTAAGTCCAACAAACCCTTGAGATAGCGGTGTGACATTTAGATAACATTTTCTGCGAGAGTTTGCTAAACAACACAAACATATCAGCACATGAAATCAGGAGTTGGGAATAGGTCATCTGAAGATGGATTTTATTTTTCTTTAACCTGATTGCTTCCCAAACAAATGCCAGGGACACTGGACTGGCTTTGCTATCCAGCACCTGATAGTTCAGAGGCAGAGTCTGAGGAGTGACTGGGTCATAATGGCCGGGCGTGTTCACAGGGTCCTGAGGCCAGGAGGAAGAAGACAAAATCCTGGGCACAATTCAAGCAATGTCAAGGGAGAAGAGAAGATCAAGTTGTGAGCACGGACTGTCAGAGATGAAACAGGCAAGCAGAACCTCCAAGCTGGGCAGAGGCCAAAGCAGTCAGGAGGATGGACCATGAAGGGAATGGGCACAAAATGAGTGAAGGTGGAGGAAGAGCTGGTGCAGGTCACCCTTGGCTCAGCAGAGACATTCTGCATACATCTTTTTTATGGATGGATCAAGCCAGGGAGACGTTTGCAAGCGTTAGGCTCCTCCCTTCAGACATTGCACTAATTCTTCAGACATTCAGGTTTCGTAAGTTAGTTCTTTAAGCAAGCACATCTCTGACTAAGGCAGGAAAAATGCCTTTAGTTGCACCTGGCAGAAGAGCAAATCACAACAATCTAATAGACTAAGGACTGCCCTTCCTTGATATGACTTTGGTCAAGGTACATAACAGAGCTCAGCCTCATGAACTCTTTTTGCAAATGGGGTCTATATGACCTATGGTAATTAAGAAACATGAGAGAACATCATCCATAAAGGAGCTCTGGGATCACCATCATTGAAATCCAGGGTGTTATTATTATGTTTTTAAAGGGCATTCATGACTGGCTTAGTAGCATTTAATGTCTTCATATTTCAAAATTTCCATTTTGAATTTGTGTTAGTCCTAAATAATATAAATACTTAGAGTCTTTAAATCTAGTCAAACAGCCTGATTAGCCGACATGGCCCAACAAAGGCTTTTCCCTGAACAGAAAAGAATGCTGGCCTGGCGCGGTGGCTCATGCCTGTAATCCCAGCACTTTGGGAGGCCGAGGCGGGCGGATCACATGGTCAGGAGATTGAGACCACGGTGAAACCCCATCTCTACTAAAAATACAAAAAATTAGCCAGGCGCGGTGGCGGGCGCCTGTAGTCCCAGCTACTCAGGAGGCTGAGGCAGGAGAATGGCGTGAACCCAGGAGGCGGAGCTTGCAGTGAGCCGAGATCGCGCCACTGCACTCCAGGGGGACAGAGCGAGACTCCGTCTCAAAAAAAAAAAAAAAAAAAAATGCTATATGACTATCATACTGCAAATATTCTAAGAAAAAACATAAACTTCAAATGTGTTATATATGCCTACATATCTATAACTCATAAATGATAGTCACTTAAATTTGCATAGTGCTTTTTGTTTGCAAATACCTTGATGTACATTATCTTATTTGATAGATATATTTTATTTCCTTTTCATATTATGACTTTTAAGTTGAAAAAACAGAAGTTTAGAGAATTTGATATCCAGTAACAAACAACGTGGGACAAGGTATTTTGGTCTCAGAGTGACTGATTTCTTTTATTCTACAAGCTCACACACAACAGAGGGATTCTCCCAGGTCAGTGTGCAAATACTCCCCTTTGGGAGTCTTCATTCGTAGTTTTGGGTACTTCCTCTCCTCATTCTGTGTCATTTAGTGCTTCCTTACTCTCTTTGCCAAGCGGCTTGGCCTATGGGATTTAGTGCATTACAACTCCTCAGGGATCTACATTAAATGAATGAACAGTATTGAGACAAAGAAAAAACCCTGGCTATGGAATTTTAGATATTGACACCAGCCTAGATATTTAGAAAGGTTTATGGAAGATCGGAGTTATACTGGCATGTATTGATTCAGAGAGATTTAAAAGGCTTTCACTTGCCTATCCTATGTAAGCAGTCCCACCTTGAGACTTTGTATGCTGTGCATGCCTCTTCTTGCTCTGTTTCCAAGTGGGTTACCCTTGATTTGGGAATGTTTTATTGAAATATGGATATACAAAGCAGAAACACTTAGCATTGACATGATCTCCTCCTATGTTGTCCACTGTGGCAGTGGGTCCCACAATACATATATGGTTGCCCACCACGTGTACTTTCATGAGAATACAATGTCCTTAATTGTCTGGCACCTTTCCTCCATCCCCTCAAATCCATCCTCCATTCTGGTCATGCACACCTGCCTGCAGACTCTGGACCATGCGATCGTTTTGCCTTGCAGCTGTGTGCATGCTGTTCCCTGAGTCTGCAAAGTCTTTTTCTTCATCCTTCCTTCAAAATTTCTTCCTTCAAGATTTAACTCCTGCTTTAACCATGCTCCTCTAGGCTGAATTAGTTAAATCTCTTCTGTATGCTCACATTGCCCTTGTATAGCTCAGTTGTAACAATTACCATATCGTCTTGCAATTTTTCATTCACCTGTTATGTCCACCGCCTGCCACCCTCACCCAAAGGAACTTAGAGTGTGACTGTGGGGAAGGCTTTCTTTGTATCTCTGCCACTTCGTATGCTTTTTGAATGAGTAAAACAAAGAATGAATGAATGAATAAGTTTATTGGATGTAGAACTGGAAGAGGATCAAAGATGAGTTCTCTATAATTAGGGCCTTTGAATGGAGGAACCAACTGGAGCCTGCTTGAGACTCTTCAAACAGCATCTTCAGGACAGCTTGCTGGTCAAGGGGTGGGACCAGGAGGTCGCAGTTGTCATTAAGTGTAGTTTATAATATCTACGGCCTGGATGAATGATTTGTGTTTTGTTTTTTAGATCCATGTTTTCCATGAATGATTCTACTTAGTTTGTAGGTAGGGGCTAACTAAAACATCAACTGGTGAGACGACACAGAATATGATGTGTTCTGCTGATAAGTTGCTACAACGGACTTCTTGGGATAGGAGAGAAGGAGAAAATCTTACAGCTAAGGGACATGGTAAAATCCGAGTGTAAGGTGGGAAGAAACTGTTAAGCAACAGCTTCAAGCAGCATAAGAAAAGTTCTAGCAATGCTTTTTGAGGAACAGTAATATCCTTTCCCTGTAAATATATATTACTCTGACACCAGTTCAACTTCAGTTGTTTTTTCTTCCCCCTTATAATAATCAGATAAATACCAGAACAATCTACTCCGCCTAAATACTGACTGGGGCACAAGGTAATTTTTAATTGAATAATTATTGAACAGCATTGAAAAGAATTGTTTGTAAATAACAGGCAGGTGAAACAACATTTTAAAATAACAATCTTCTCTAAAAAAGTATGGTATTTACAAACCATTGAATGATCACAGCTCATAGGAATATTTCTGAATTTAAAGTGTGTCCTGAGATTAAAGCATGTAATGCAGTCATGCATCCCCACTATTTATTCAACAGATATTTAAGTGCCTACTAAATGTTAACCAGTTTTTCAACAAAAGTATAAGCAGCGTGTTGCTGAACACAGGTAATAAATGACCACTAGTGTTCAAAAACTTAACCCACTAGTGTTCAAAAACTTAACATATGATGAAAACCAGAAAACACATTTTAGACGGCCCTTTGCAATGTACCCAATGAACCCAATCTACTCATGGGTGCATTGCCACATAGGACAGTAAAATCCACCGTGAAAATATTTTAGCTTTTGCATGTGGAATTACAAACTCATCCAACAAACTGATCTTAATTCTGACATTTGTTCATGGCTTTAAATTGGCTGAAATCTAATTTTCTTTCCCTCAAGAGCAAATGTCAGTATATTTGTTACCTTGTACCTTTGAACGGAAGCAGAGTAGAATTTGATAATTTTGAGGGGAGACAGTGGTGCTTCTGGAACATATGAGAGGTAAGTTTAAATTTGGCCAAGTTTTTTCTACTTTAATATAGGTTGTAAACACTTATCACCAAAAAGACACCAAGGCAATGTGAAATGACCCTACTTGTTCCCAAACTAAGTTTTTTCCATATTTCATTAAACTGATAAATGAGAAACAGATACACTTACGGTACACAATGTGATGCTTTGATATATGTATATCTTGTGGAATGATTGAATCAAGCCAACTAATATTTATCACCTCATATCCTTATCATTTTTGTGATGAGAAGATTTCAATCTACTCTCTTAGCAATTTCCAAATATACAATACGTTATTAACTACAGCTATCCTTCCATACAATAGACCTCCAGAACTTATTCCTCCTGTCTAACTGAAACATTGTACTTCCAGATTTTCTCTGGTAATGCACAAAGGTCCTAAGGTAACTGTTCTAACCTGGTATTAGTATGGTAAGTGAGCTGGACCATCCAGCTGAAATTCCTGAGAAGTCTCCAGAAGCCATGCTTTCTGGGCTAGCACCTCTGTCAATTATTCAGGCAGATGAACTTGCTCCATTGCTGTGGAGATGCACGTTTCAGAGCCATATCTACCACATTGCTCTATGCAAAATGCTAGTTAGGGTGCTTGGCAGTCAATTAGCATGAAAGATAGTCAACACATCCACAATCCACTGTTAAGAGTTTAGTTCATGCTGATAACTTTCTAGATGATTGATTCCATTCATTAATTCTAGAGTCCCCTCCCAAACTCCCTCCTCAACTGCATCCCTATAAACAAAAGAGGGAAATGCAACGGGCAAGGAGAATAATATTTCTTCTTCTTCTAACAGTAGCTAGGAGTTAATTAAAACATCAACTGGTGAGACGACACAGAATATGATGTGTTCTACTGATAATTTGCTACAATGGATTTCTTGGAATAGGAGAGAAGGAGAAAATCTTACAGCTAAGGGACGTGGTAAAATCTGAGTATAAGATGGGAAGAAACTGTTAAGCAACAGCTTCAAGCAGCATAAGCAAAGTTCATAACATACATGAACATAGCATTTTTTTCTTTCATTTCGAAGAATGTCAGGTGGGTTTTGAAGAAACTTCTTGCAATTTTCATCTTATTTCCTATGAAGGGTAGGAAATTTTTGTTTCTTTAATAGGTGTGTCATAGGAAAAGGTATCTGAGATGTTTAATTATCCTCTTATCTAAATAATATCTTAAATACATAATCTCCCTTAGTATTTATTGAAATGATCCAAACTCTCCTCTTGAATTGGGTATAAATCATGGATATCTTTATTCTGAAAACTTAGAAAAATTAGTCTGCAGCCAACTGACATTCTCTGAAATACTACCATTGTTTCTCTTCTTATCTTTGAAAAGCTTTGTTATAATCCCAATGACTGCTGGAATGAAGGTTATATCTGTGAGGAAGATGGTAGTTTTTGAAAACAGTTTCTAAAGAAGAAAATGGCTTTCAAGAAACAGCTACCCAAAAGAAAAGTTCTACTATTTTTAAGGCAATTAGTTCACTATTTACCATAATTCAGTGCTGCATATTCTCACTCATAATGACAAACACACCTTATTTCACTTATTATTCCTTTAACTGTTCATTAGTACTGGAATATGTTAATGCTGTAAGAGCTAAAGTTCATATGTCAGCCACATTTTTTATTATTAAAAATGCTGAGAACTTTAGAAGGACCGTAGCAAACACATGTAGAAGTAAATGGTAGAAGTAAATGCTGTACCATTTCAAAGATAAGCTTCACATCACATTATTTTGTTTCTTATATTCTTCCTAATGTCCATTGTACAGACACATTTTCCTCTTCATATTTTGCAGACATATAATTTATAAGGCATTATACTAAACACCTTTGTGACAAAAGTAGTTTAATAAAAGAATTTGTATTCAGGACTGCCTTTACTTATGCTTTTTGTAAAAAAACAAATTCATTGATTTTGGAATAAAATAATTTCTTTTTTTTCTTTTTTTTTTTTTTTTTTTTTTTTTTTTTTTTTTTTTTTTTTTTGAGACAGAGTCTCACTCTGTCCCCAGGCTGGAGTGCAGTGACGCAATCTCAGCTCACTGCAAGCTCCGCCTCCCGGGTTCACGCCATTCTCCTGCCTCAGCCTCCCAAATAGCTGGGACTACAGGTGCTCGCCACCATGCAAGGCTAATGTTTGTATTTGTAGTAGACACGGGGTTACACCGTGTTGGCCAGGATGGTCTTGATCTCCTGATCTCATGATCCGCCGGCCTCGGCCTCCCAAAGTGCTGGGATTACAGGCATGAGACACCACGCCTGGCTGGAATAAAATAATTTCATAGCAATTATGTTTCAAGGTAGATGAGACTTCCTCTCCATTCAAAAGCTTAAAAAAAGTTTTGAGTTAATGTTTATTCATAAAATGTTTGATGTGTAGGAAAAATATACATCTTTATGGAAATGTCTGCATTAAAGAACTTCCAAAACCTCCAAGTTCTTGAGAGTCTGGCATATGTAGTAGAACTTAGCACGTAGTAGGTTTTCAGTAAATGTAGTGTTTTTTCACCTTTCCCTCCCCAACACCTCCCACTGCCACTTCCCATCCCCCATGTGTATTCCCTTATCAGAGACAACAGCAATAACGGGAAATAATACAATTCGAAGTGAGGTATCTGAATATAAACTCCAGAGATTCAAATGTGTTGGTGTGTATAATTAACAAATATCAGAATATTTCTTTAAATTAAGAATTACAAGTATCTGTGCAAAAGTTCTCTTTATGATCAAAGTTTTACATTACTGTATTTCTTTATAATCGCAGATGTTTAAAGGCAGACAGTACTGCCTTCTGATGAATCAGTTGTTTCCACTGGAATAGGTTGAGCAGAAGTCTGGTAATCTTCACGATGGCCCTGGACGAGGGGGAATTCCTGTAGAGGGTGTGAAGTTGGATTTGGGCAGAGAATTTGAATTTTATAGATAAATGAAGGGTGCTGAAAACATTGAGTGCTCTTCATGAATCTCAATTTTTTCTTATTCCAGTTAAAAACACACATCTGTATACATCACTGATATCTTCTCTAGCCATCATGCCAAAAAGAAAGGATATTCCAACACCAAGAAAGCAAGAAGTGCAGCATCTCTGAATAGGTAATCCTCAGAAAATCGGAGGTGATAATTCTTACAAAGGAGAATATGCATCATTGTTGTAGTATACATATTCAATACATATCATTAGTATCTACCTATTGCTGGGAATAACCTGATGTGAAATGTAGTGGCTTAAAGAAACCATTTTACCATGTCTACAATTGGATGGGTTGACTGAGTTCAGCTTGGATCTCAGTTGGGTCTCAATGTAAGTCAGCTGGCGTTGGCTGGGAGATCAGCCTTGGACCAGAGTATCTATGTGTGGTTTTGCCATGTGGCTCAAGTTTTTCATAGTATGATGCCTGTGTCCTGGAAGGGAGTGTCTCAAGGGCAAGCATTCAACATAGGAGTCAGAAGCTTCTAGTCCCCCTAAAGTTTATGCCTAACCTGGCTCAGTAGTCACAGGAGCCGCCCAGATTTAAGAGAAAGGGAAAGAGATGCCACCTTTCAGTGGGGGCCATGACAAAAACTTTGCGGACATCTTTAATCTCTCAAAACCATTATTCTTATGTTTTTCTCAATTTGTTTTGGCCTGGTGAGAACATTGTCAAAGATTGGCACTTGTCAATGGACCATCATTCGAAAATCACAGGTGGCCTAAATCACCTCAACAAGTCATACTTTCAACTCATAAATGTATTTATTTTCTTAAAATAAGTAAAAATGCCACAGTTATGTACCTTTTTATACTTATTTGGCATCAACTATCAGAAAGAAATTTAGCTTAAAAACATATTCCTTCACTAAATCAACAAACATTAATGAGTGTCTATTCCAGGCATGGCTGAATGGTGGATATAGTGAATTAAGTCCTCACAGAGGCCCTGGCCAAGAAGAGCTTGCATGAATAACTAAGTCTTTTCTTTGAAGGGATATTTCCATAGGTAGTGCCTCTTAATGGGTGGGGGAGAGCTGAAATACTCATCGGCTCCATATTTGTTCCTCAAAATATTACAGCAATGATTCATTTCCTCATGCCAGGCTACGCTGGTGTCAAGCTCTTTTCACAGGCCACTCAGCAAAGCAGAAGAATATCTAGCATTGCTATGTCATGAATCGGCTGCAGTAACCATGCAGTAAACTTCATAGATTGGGCATGAAAGGGTGAAGAAAAAATACTTTGCTTTCCCACCTTCTAAACACATAATTTTCTTTCAAGCTTGCATTTCCCCCCTATTCTAGAAAGTAACAGATTGCCCTACAGATCTCTACAAGAGTCTATAGACTTTGCTAATGAAATATACTCAGGCAAGGTAAAATAATCATATCTTAAAATAGCATTTTTATATCACTGATATCTCACAAACGTATTGTAACTGAGAAAGTAACAAACACACACATTCACACACACACCCACACACACAGAGAGAGAGAGAGAGAGAGAGAGAGAGAGAGAGTTAAGATATGTGATTCATCAGCGGGCTCATTGAAATCACAAAAATTAAATCAATTCTCCCCAAGCCCCAGCTTGGTAATAGTAACTTGTACAATTGATCAAGGAAGCTGTACAGTCAATTCAAGTCCATCACTGACAGCTGAGCTTATCAGTGAGACCACCATAGCCACCAATTGCTCAGCAATTAATTGGATTTCTCTGTGGTCTATCCAATTACATCATTAAGAAAAAAACAGACCAACCATTTTACAGTCTGGTTACTCCAGTTGTCTTAATGACTAAATTGTACTGGGCTGCCCAGTGACTCCATCAATGGCTTCACAATTGGCCTGCAAATGATCAAGACAGCCAGTCATCCATGGCCAGTGTAATTTCACTAATAAAGTGGACCTGTCTCCTCATATGCTGCAGAAGCACTAACAGGATTGTTTTCACTATAAGCCATGGCCCCATCTGACACAAGGACATTTTCTGACAATTACACAGCCATATGTACATTTGACCAGCCTGCTCACAGCTTAGAATAACTCTACCACCTCCAGTATGGAAGCTGCAGTGTTACTGAAGATGCAAATCTGATTAAGTAAATTGCAGTTGCAAACCAAGCATGTTGATAAATAGTTGGAAACTTATGAACGCCGTGATGACTGCTATTTAATGTAAATCTCTTTTTTTTTTTTCCTGCTTTCAAAAGAAATAAATGACCATTTTCTTCCTTGGCTGACATGTTTGATCAAAGAATGGAATAAAAACATTGAAGAAGTAGTGCTTTTAAAAGCAATCTAGTCATTCTTGGACTATAAAACCTAAATTACAACCCCAGATTTTTCTGGCAGATGTGTCTGTTCAATGCAGTTCTTTGCTATTCAGAAGATATGGGTCTTATTTTGCAAATACGATTTGCTTCACATAGACAGCTATAGACACACACACACATACACACACACACACACACACACACAGGAAGAGTTCACCTGCTACTATCTTACATTTTCCTCTCTTTCCTTAGTCTGTGCTTGATTTGAAAAGTGCAGATTTTAAAGCCATAGTTACAGATATTTTATAGTTCACTTTTGCTTTGTCATTAGCAATACTCTTTCAAATATTTATCCATGTTGCTTCTAAATAAAACGCCCAAGCAAACATTTATGAGGCATTTGTGAATATATTTAGAAGAGGAATGATTGTCTGTGGGTCATAAGACATTCTCTGCTGTCATAGATTTTAACTCGGCAGTTTATTTGTAGGTGCTGTAGTGGAAACCAACGTGCCGGCTGGTTCATGGCCTGTAGGAACATCAGCAGAGATCCATTTAATGAGCATCACCGAACACACGGAAATTAGTATAATTCAGCATGTAAATTGTCACTGAAGTAGATACTCCACCTCCTCCTCCCTTATCTGCTGTATCTGTGGTTTTCTTTCCTACTTTTGCTGTCCTTTCTCAATCTCTAAAATCTCTTCCTTTCTTCTGCCCACAAAAGACCAGATTGAATATTCCATGTGATATTGATGGATAATTTCAAATATATATATAAAAATCATGGTTGGTGTTCTCTCTATAAAAATAGCAAATGGGGATCAATTTAGTGAAATTAAAGCTATTTCAATAATTAGTTCAATAATGTTACTAGGATTTATTTTCTTACATGCAAATGTAAAAATTTACATGTATTACTTGTAACCAGTTCTATCCATAAAAGATAACAGTAAATTGCACAGTAACTTTCACTTTCATTCCTGTACATTACCATTTCTTAATAAATATAATTAAGTTATGACTTCAAACATGGTATATTTTATCATAACTATTTCATTAACTATGAAAAAAATAAAGAAAAATTCAACTCTTCAAACAAAAGTTTAGGATGTATCACATATCATTTGGCTTAGAGACTATTAATATAGTTTATATTAATATAATGTTGTAAAACACACACACACTACATTTTAGATCTTTTGTCTGATAAATGTATGCCACAAAGGTACAAGAATAGATCCCAGGATTCAAGCTGGATTATTTTCCCTGCTGGACTTTCCTTTAACTTGTATCTTCATAATGGCCAGGTGACCAGATCTGCATGTCCCTAAATTCCTGATCCTTAAAGTTCATTCTGATGTTTTCGATTATTAATGAGGCTACTCGTTTTTTCAATACTTCTTGACTAAAAGTGAAACAGCAATCACATGATTATTATTTGACAGAATTTCAATGTAGTTCATGTACTTTCCAGTGCTCTAGATTGAGTGTCCTAACTGTTGTACAGCTCAAGTCCTGACATTACATTGAAAGATGTAGTCCTATAAAATCATGCAGTTTTCACACTCTTCATATGGTATACAGTCATCCCTCGGTATCCACAGGGGACTGGTTCTAAGACTAAGACCCCCTTGGATACCAAAAGCCACAATGCTCCAGCCCCTTATAAAAAATGGCATACTATTTGCATATAATCTATGCACATCCTCCTGTGTACTTTAAATCATCCCTAGAGTACTTATAGTACCTAATACAAGGTAAATGCTATGTAGATAGTTGTTATACTGTATTGTTCAGAGAATAATGACAAGAAAATTGCCTGTACATGTTCAGTACAGACACACTATCCATTTTTTTAATATTTTCAATCCAAGATTAGTTGAATCTACAGACACGGAGCCCACAGATTCAGAGGGTTGACTGTGCATACAAATATGTATAATTTATTTCAATAAGAAAACTGAAAGTTAGCATTTCCAAATGGGGGCCCAGACTCTATTTAATGCAAAACTATCGGGGCCGGACGCGGTGGCTCAAGCCTGTAATCCCAGCACTTTGGGAGGCTGAGACAGGCGGATCACGAGGTCAGGAGATCGAGACCATCCTGGCGAACATGGTGAAACCCTGTCTCTACTAAAAAAAATACAAAAAATTAGCCGGGCAAGGTGGCGGGCGCCTGTAGTCCCAGCTACTCGGGAGGCTGAGGCAGGAGAATGGCATAAACCCGGGAGACGGAGTTTGCAGTGAGCCGAGATCGCGCCACTGCACTCCAGCCTGGGCGACAGAGCGAGACTCTGTCTCAAAAAAAAAAAAAAAAAAAAAAAAAAAACTATCATGGTGATGTCAGGGTCAGAAATGTATTATTAGCACCTAATATACTTTCTTGTCTTCAAAACTAAATTTTAAAAAATCTAATAATTTATAATAAAACAAAGGAGGAAAATTGCTGGATATTTAGAAGCTACATTTTAAATAAAATAGTAAAATGAAGAAATATCTTAATAATTTACACAAAATATTATACAACTTAATATGAAGACAAGCAATGCTTTAAGGAAATACATACACAAAGTAACTATAAAGGAGAAGAATTGAAGTTTATTAAAATTAGGAATTTGTGGTCATTAAGACACTACTAAGAGAATAAAAAGGCAAACCACCGAGAAGATATTTGCAGTATGATCAAGGATCTGTGTCTGTGGATCTATCTGATGGCACACATGTCTGGAGAGGTAAATGCTAGCCTCTCAGAAAGGCGCTCCATTGTGTAATGTGAGCAGCAGGGGCTTAGTCCCAATACTGAGCACAACATATTTAGGTGGCTATACATTCAGGCGACTTGGGGCTCTGAAGTCTAAAACTGAGAGACTATCTTATTTCTCATGTTGATATAGCATGAATACCAATTACCAAATACACATTAATAAAGCTCAGATGACATCTTAAGGAGTGACAGAGACAATGAAAAGACAATGGGAGCAACTATAAAAAACTTAAAACAAGCTATCCTTGCTGGAGAGTTTTCTTAAAAGAATTCTTGGCCGGGCGCGGTGGCTCAAGCCTGTAATCCCAGCACTTTGGGAGGCCGAGACGGGCGGATCACAAGGTCAGGAGATCGAGACCATCCTGGCTAACACGGTGAAACCCTGTCTCTACTAAAAAATACAAAAAACTAGCCGGGCGAGGTGGTGGCGCCTGTAGTCCCAGCTACTCGGGAGGCTGAGGCAGGAGAATGGCGTGAACCCGGGAGGCGGAGCTTGCAGTGAGCTGAGATCGTGCCACTGCACTCCAGCCTGGGTGACAGAGCGAGACTCTGTCTCAAAAAAAAAAAAAAAAAGAATTCTTAGGCAGAGAAAAGATAGCAGTGAACACATTTAAGAAAATACATATCAAAGCTGATTTTATTTTAAAGGGCTTATTCCCAGTTCTGACAGGCCATTGAGAATAGGTACAATTTAAATATAAATCATTCGATTAGGTTTTAGTTAGACACGCAACCCATCTTCTTAAAATATTCAAACTACTATACTAAAAACTGGCAGAAGGGGCCAGGCACAGTGGTTCATGACTGGAATCCCAGCACTTTGAGAGGCCAAGGAGGAAGGATCACTTGAGCCTGGGAATTTGAGAACAGCCTGGGCAACATGGTGAGACCCTGTCTCTACCAAAAATAATAAAAATTAGCTGGACGTGGTGGTGTGCTCCTGTAGTCCTAACCACTCAAGAGGCTGAGGTGGGAGGACCACTCGAGCCTGGGAGATTGAGGCTGCAGTGAGATTGTGCCACTACACTTCAGCCTGGGTAACAGAGCAAGACCTTGTCCTCACCCCTATCCCCAACTCCCACCAAAAAGTGAAAAAGACTGACAAAGAGGTGGAGGATGGCTAATGGAAAGACTTTAACTGTAGCCATTCATGCTTCAGCACACAGTGTCGCTTCTCCTAGGATATAGAGCATGGTATGGTTGAGGTTTAAAGAGCTGCTTAAATACAAAAAAATGTACTGTGTATATTTAAGATTGGCAACATGATATTATGGGATACATAGAGATTGTAAAATGTTACTACAGAGAAGCCATTTAACATATCTATCATTTCACATAGTTCTTTTTTATTGGGATGAGAATAACAAAAATCTACTTATGTAACAAAAATCCCAAATACAATTTTATTAGCTGTAGCCTTCATGCTATATACATTCAGTCTCTGGAGTTTTCATTCTATGTATCTGCCACTTTGTATCTGTTGACCTATATGTCTCCCTGTCCTCCCTCTCTTCCCAACCTCTGGATAGCTTTATTCTTTATCTCTGAATATCTGAACTTTGTTAAAAATTGTACATATAAGTGAGATTATGCAACATTTTACCTTCTGCATCTGGCCTATTTTGCTTAACATAAATGTCCTTCATGCCCATCTATTTTGTGGTAAATGGCAGGCTCTCCTGCTATTTTAAGGCTAAATAATATTCCATTGTATATCAATATAGATATATATTTATATATCAATATCACTCTATATATTTATATATACTTATAGAGAGATGGATATATAAAATATATACATATAGATATCTCTCTAATAATATGTACATATTTATGTATGTATGTATATATAAATATATAGATATAGATTTACACTACATTTTCTTTGTCCATTCATCCATCAATTAACAGGTTGTTTTCAGAGCCTGGCTATTGCACATAGTGCTGCAATGAACATGAAAATGCAGATATCTTTACAAGGTAGTGATTTCATCTACTTTGGGCATATACCCAGCAGAGAGACTGTTGCGTCACCTGGTATCAAAGAGCTTGTTTTTGAATCTCTGCTTCTCCAATTACTAATTGTGTAATAACTTCACAACTTTGACTTCATTTGTCAAGCAAATATTTGCTGAACTGGCACATAGTACCAGCTGCAGGGAACGCATAACCAAAAACAGTCACACTTCGTGACTTCTCGGTGAGAGAAACAAAGAAGTTAACAATTGCTGTTATTAGAGCATGGTCAGTGCTGTGATCGAATCTATTAGCACAGGGCAGTGGATCCAGGAGCATAGCAGCAGGATACTAAAGTCAGTCTTGTCAGAGGAGTTTGAACAAGAGTGACTTCATCTTGAATACTAGCTGAGTAAAACGAGGCTGAGACCTACTGGGCTGCATTCCCAGGAGGTTAAGGCATTCTAAATCACAGGATGAAATAAGAGGTCACCCCAAGATAGGGGTCATAAAGACCTTGCTGATAAAACAGGTTGTGGTAAAGAAACTGGCCCAAACCAGCCAAAACCAGGGTGGCAGTGAAAGTGACCCCTGGTTGTCCTCATTGCTCATTACACACTAATTCGAATACATTAGCATCCTAAAAGACACCCCTATCAGTGCCATGACAGTTTACAAATGCCATGGCAACTTCTGGAAGTTACCCTGAATGGTCTAAAAGAGGTAGGAACCCTCAGTTCTGGGAATTGCCCACCCTTTTCCCAGAAAACTCATGAATAATTCACACCTTGTTTAGCATATAATCCAAAAACAACTATAAGTATACTCAGTTGAGCAGCCCATGCCACTGCTCTGCCTATGGAGTAGCCATTTTTTTATTCCTTTACTCTCTTAACTGGTTTTCACTTTACTCTTTGGACTCTCCCTGAATTCTTTCTCGAGAGAGGTCCAAGAACCCTCTCTTGGGGTCTAGGATGGGACCCCTTTCTGGCAACAGCCTTGAGGGACCAGGAAAAGCCATCAGAGGATGGGACAAAACATGCAAGCTGCGCCCTGAACAATGAGCAAGGGTTCCCCAAGGCATGAAGGAAGAGCAGACAGGAGACCCTGCTATGAAAATCCTCGAGGAAAAAGAAAGCATAGCTTTTGGGGGAACAACAAGTGGTCCAGTAGGTAACTGGCACTCCAATAATAAAATGATAAGAAGTAAGGCTGAAGGAAGGGCAGGGCCAGGCCAGGCCACACTGAAGATGCACCTAAGCTTTATTCTGAAACTAATCAGGAATTTTAGGGAGGAAAGAACCCAAATAAAATTGCAATTTAAAAACCTTCATTAGGACTTTAAAGGGTAGGATGGAGGGGAGGATGGTGGCAAAAATACAGACAGAGAGATTAGAAGGGTGTGGGGTGATCCAGGAGAGATACGGTGGCAGTTTAATCTAAGATACTGGCACCAGGGATTAAGAGAAGAAACAGATATGAGAGGCATTAGGAAAGAAAAATTTACAGAACTTAGTAAGATACAGGGCAGAGTGAACAATGGGATGTCAGAAATGAGGCTTGGATTTATTTTGGGCATAGTTTGGTATGACGCATTGGATACCATTCAAACCTGCATAAGCGAGTTTCAGGATAAAGTACCATGTTTAGCAAACTGCCACTGCAAAATCTGCTCTGAAGAACTAATTTTTGGTGGGCACATTCAGGGAGGCTGATCAATTGTTAGAAAGAGTCTAATATTTCCTAAAGGAATCTAACAACAGTGTTGTATCAGAGGAATAGCAGGACATTTCAAATAAACACAGCTTATCTCTTTCTTTCTTTCTTTCTTATCACTGAGTAATGTGCTTTATAAACTGGTTTGAAGAAAAATAATTATTAGAAGTTTACCTTTACTTTGATTAAGAGAGAACTGAGTACTTGAAGCACTCCCTCTTCAGCTGACAGCATCTTTCGTGTACAGTATGGATAACCAGATCAAACACCAACCAATAAAAGTTCTAGAACAAGCCATGTTAATTGAGCCTACAACATGTGAGAAGAATCTTGAGAACTTACAAAGGCTTAGCCTCCACTCTCATTGAACTCCATTAAGATCAGGTAATGAGCATCATTTTTTTTGTGTGTGTGTGCGTGGACAAGTAGGTATTGAATTCTCACTGGCAGGAACATGGCACCTCATTTAAGCCATTAGACAAAGTCTCTACCATCAGGGTTTATCAATTTATCACTACCAGAGTTTTAAGCGCTTCTATCTATTTTCACAAAATTGTCTTGGTCTTTTACGGGTTTTAGTCCTCTAAAGGTCATAAGTCCCACGGGAGACAGGGATCCTGCTATATCCTTTCTTTGTATCTGGACTCACCATCGTAATACCTAGCACAAACTGGAGCTAATGAAGTCCTGCTGCCTGGGGTTGAACTAACAAGAGGGTTGATCATCTGTCAGTATCTCATACAAGTTTGCCCGTCAAATATCAAAGGAGCAGAAGGAAGAAGGCGTGGGAGTTATTAAAGTCCTTTGGTAAGCTATAAGGCCTATGAATGATTATATGAGTCTACTTGCACCTGATGAATTTAGCCTAGTGGCTACAATGTGTGTATTGCTGTGGCTTGTAGATGATGAAAATCTATTTTTTTATTGTTAAAATCAGAAACAAACGAGAATTTGAAGACTATGCCATGTGTGGATAGGTAAATGTTTCATGGTTGCCAGTAGAATTCAGGCTGGTTTGCATGAATTAATGAAAAAGTGATTCCAGTACAATTCTGGGGTTCCATGCAGTTGACCTAGCATACAAAAGTCATTGTAGGCTACATGTGGATCACAGGACACTTACAGAAAACATATTTGCTAAGTGGAAGAAGCAGCTGCGTTATCTACCAGATAATTTACAATACATCAATTCATTGATCTTCTTACCATGAGCTCTTCTCACTCTTCTCATATTACTTTAGTTAGTCCTATGGGCATAGTATGTCAGGCCAAATAGGATCATATATGTGATGTATATGTATTAAATACATTTAATGAATATATGCAGAGAGAGACAGAGACAGAAAGAGACACACACACACACACACACAAAGGGAGACAGAGAGATGGACTGGGGAAGGAAAAATAGCTTTTCTGATGATTAAATAATGTTAGCTTGACACATTAATAACTCCTCAGATATTCAGGTTGCAATTGACTAATTATGTAAATAAACTTAAGATTTATAAGTTTTGAAATCTAATCATCAACATCATGAAAAAAAAAAACAAACTCTGTTAACTTCTAGAATCCCATTTTACTTATTAGTGGCAACAAGCTGACTGGCAGAAGGCAGAAAAATTGCATAATTTGATTAGAAGTCTAAAAGTCAGACTCATATAATTTCAACATAAAAAAGATAATTGAGGAGACAATTTTTCCAGGAAATCCTTGCCTCAGTTCTCTGAATATTTTAGGAAAAAAACTCCAAACTTAGAATTACCTGGACAACTGTCATAATATTTCATTTTGCTACGATCATGAAGACATCACTCAAGGAGAAGTGTTTCTTACTTTTTGACTATTATCTCCCATTTCTTGTCTACCCAAGGGAGACTGAGATTGGGATAAAAGGAGGCATCTAACAATATCATATGAACACCAGCTGTTGCACATAGGTCTGGAGTTCCATTTTATTTTAGACTACATTAAAAAAAAAGAACTATGGTTTTGCCATTTAAAAACTCTGTTAAAATATGCCACAGAATTTTAGCCTTGGGGCAAATAACAAAACGAAAACCCACTGGGTTCTTTATCCTTTAAGCTTTAAGGCACTTTAGAGAGGTGTCCATAAAATAAGTTATGTGCATTTTACCTAACTCAGGCGAGCTCTCACCGTGCTGCACTTTGAGTGATAAAAATCTTCCTCTCTCATATTCACATTTTTAAAGAAATGAGTCACTGCATTCTCAGTTTCCATGTCCAGCACTTGAAGCCAAATCCTTCTCATTTGAAAGGGATGAGGCATCCAGAGTGACTGATTTTGCAAGTTGACCTCTATGATAAATTATTCCCAGATGCTGAGATGGATAAAGTACCCCCTCTCCCCTGAAATACCTAAGCAGGTGGATTTCGACCAGATGGTTTCAAACACTACATATACTGCCATTCTTCTGGACATAATTAAAAGTTGAATAAAGACCTTTCCACTGCCAAAGGCATAATCATCACACTTCATCTGATAAAACATTTAGTAAGCACAGACTGTGTGCAAGAACTGTCCTATAGCAAAAGCTTTCCATTGGTGGAATTTGTCTGCACTCAGAAAATATTTATGAAACACCTGTGATGGATATTGAGGAAAGTAGGGAGAATGCATAATCCAGGTAAGTGCAATATCATGAAAAAAATTTGTACAGGTCTTAATAATAGAAGCTGTTACAATTCTAATGAATGTAGTCCAAAGACAAACTGTTATGAACAGAAATAGTAGTTACCTTATTTGTGTTCCACCAGGGGCATAGCGTTAAGACTAGGATATGAGTTCAAATGGTTTATTTAGGAGATGATCCCAGGGAGCATGGAAAGACTGGTGAAGTGATACAGGAGAGGCAAAGCAATCAACAAAGGGTAAATTATTAAGCCAGCTACCACAATGGGTCACTGGAGCTTACTGCTGCAGAGAAGCTCTGAGATGTGGTGTATAAGAGAAGGCTTAGAATTATGGCAGCCAAGAGGAGAGGTGCTGGGGTATTGATACACTAGAGAATCACTGATTGAGGGAAAGGTTTTAAAGGAAGTTAATTTCTTGTCACTGGCAGCCTGCCATGTGCAGAGTAGCCTTCTGCTGAGCAGGAACGTTTCCACTATTATGGAAAATAACCCCTGGTCACAGAGTTGCAGATACTGGAAGCTAAAAATTGTGTGGAGCATAGTGAAGCATTAAGGTCCAATGTGAACAGGGTATGGGCAACATCTCCTGCAGTGATGTGATTTTACCCTCATATATTTTCTTTTTTTCTGTCCTTCCTCTCTTCTTCTCTTCCTATTTCTACTTCTCAATTAATTTGGTTAAGGGTATCAAAGCAAAGGGGTCTTATCTCTTTTCTAATTGTTATTTTTCCCTTGAGAAAATTATTTACTTGGCAAAATTACTTTATAATATACTTCCAAAAACAACATGAACATGGAAAAACAAAAACTTTTAATAAAAGCAATGGTAGGTAAACTATGCTGTTTTATGTAATAGTGAACTCTGTGGGCTAGTTTCTCCCCTATGTGCACATGTATCACACTGTCACTATTAAAACATCTGAAGTTCAAGATATTGTATTGTTGTTGTTGTTTTTGTTTTGAGACGGGGATCTCCCTCTGTCTCCCAGGCTGAAGTATAGTGGCCCAATCACTGCTCACTGAAGCCTTGAACTCCTGGGCTCAAGTGATCCTCCCACCTCAGCCTCCTGGGTAGCGGGGATCACAAGCATGTGCCACCATGCCTGGCTAATTTTTAAAAGTTTTTATAGAGACAAGGGCTCACTATGTTTCCCATGCTGGTCTTGAACTCATGAGCTCAAGTGATCCTCTTGCCTCAGGCTCCCAAAGTGCTAGGATTATAAGTGTGAGCCACTGCATCCAGCCAGGATATTTTAATATTCAAGGTTTGACAATATATTTAATTCTATTCAGCTGGCATCCAACAAGAAACAAAACTTTCTTGAGTCCCTGCTTCCCTAGCTCAAAAGTTTCTCATAGGAAATCAATTGACTTGTAGACTTAACATGACTCTACAGTGCTGCCTTGTTTTGCCTTTTATATGAGCATTCATCATTTTAGAAAAGTGAGCTTAAGAAGTAGCAAGACTTGTAAGTAACAGAATGTCAGATGAAGTCGTGGTTACATCAAAGATTTAGAAATGTCCAATGGTTTTGAGTTGTTGAGTTAGGAATCAAGTTGGGTTTCTGTAAATTTGCTTTAGTTTGTGCTTTTTGTGGGAAGGGGTTGGTGCATGCTAATGATTAAGGGAATATGTTCTACACTGAAATAAAGACATGGGGAATTAATAAAATATATAGGAAAAATATAGCTTTCCATAATAAGGGGGGAATCAGTCCTATAAAAGAAGTCTTTGAGATATTTCTGGGGTTTCTGAACCTGTTAGTTCACATTCCAAGTGAGCATATCAAACATCACTATGATTAATATATCATTTCTCCACTGTATTCACATTTCTCTGTCATAATAATCAGAACCAGATCTAAGCCTGTTTGTTTCAGTCTGTTGTAAATACTGTGGCTCCAGAAGGTAATTTATGAAGTGGTGTAAAATCAAGGCACCCATTTGTCCTTCCAACATTGAAGAGACAAAAGCAAACAACTTAAGTTAGCTCTGTACTAAAATTCTGATCACCAAGACTTGGTTTCTACTCACCTACTCAAACAAATGTAATTGAATACCTTGCTAAAATTATGTCTAATGAAGACTAATCTCTGGAAAATGAACAGGCATTTCAGAATTGATAGTTCTTGCAAGGATGCAGACTTTTCAGGTGAGTATCTTTTCTTTTCTTTTTTTTTTTTTTCTAATCCAGTATACCAATGGAGTAGACTGTGGGAGTATACAAGAGTATACAAGAATGGATTCCCTTTTCCTGTTTCAACCCAAGGGGGAGAAATACCTTATCCACATCTCTGAAAGCTCCCTTATGGGCCTTCTTTATTGTCAATATGGTATTTTTCCATAGTGAAAAGCTGTGGAGCATGTCAATTTATTGTGCATGTCCATCCTCCATATTTATTCAAAGTAACTATTATGGAGGATCAATGGAGCATGAGTTATTCTTGCACTTTGTGTGATATCTCAGAATAGTCTAGACAGCCCCAAGTATCAGTTCAGATAACATTCTGAAAAATAATAAGAGAAAGGACTCAATTAAACTCAATAGGCATTTGCTGGAAGCCCACTTTGTATAAGGCATTGTGTTACAAGTAAAGAAGAATTCAAGAGGTGGGGGCAGCCCCTGATTTTGTTCAGTTTACAATTTCACAAGGAGCTTAAACATTGAGGTGGAGTAAGCAAGCTGACATGCAAAGCATGCTTCATATTGAAGAATGATCAGATATTTGGGGTTACAATACAGGCTTCTCAAGCAGTTGCCTCTTATGAACTGGTGGGCTCCTTCCTGGCTACATGTCCTCATGTCTCAACATTACTCCCACTTCTTACTGCAGCTTGACTCAACTTTTAGTAGTTCTCTGAGCATGACAGCCTGTTTTTAGCCACCAGACTCTTGCTCTTTTGCCCAGAAGTTTAAACCCTTTGCTGATTGCCTGGCCACCTCCTGCTTATCCATATGTACCAGCTGAGATAGTATATCCTTCAGAAAACTTCTAATCTGGATTAGATACCACCTCTATTTCCTCCCCTACTCTGAATTCTCTCTGCCTTTACACTTATGAAACTATCATATCCATTCACCCACCAGGTCAGCCAGCATTTAATTATTGAAAGCCTTTGATATGTCTGGGAAAAAAAAAAAATGATCAAATAAAAGAGATAAGGCTTGTGTTCTTAATTCTATGAAAAAGGATAGACAACAAATAACTAGGCAAATTTAAAGTAAAAGATAATCTGGGGTAGTTGTTAGCAATATAAAGAGAATTAAATAGGAAAACGAGATACAAGGTCAGTGTCAGGAGTAAAGGGGAGTTACTTAAGATAGGGTGGCCAGAGAAGGCCACTCAGATGTGTCCACAAGACTGACTCTCCCTGTATTTTCCATTATTCTTAAGCTTTAAGAGAGAGTTTCAGGCAAAGGGGATGCAATAGGTTGATGCCTGACCCTTCCAAATTTCATGTTGAAATCTGGTCTCCAGTATTAGAGGTGGGGCCTAACGGGAGGTGTTTGGGTCAGAGGGGCAGACCCTTCATGGATGGCTTGGTGTCATTCTCATTGTAACAACTGGGCTGTCACTCCATTAGTTCTTGTGAGAGTTGGTTGTTTTAAAAGAGCCTGGCACCTTCCCACATACTCTCCTAGCTTCTCCTCTTGTCAAGTAATCTCTGCACACATTGGCTCTCTTTTGCCTTCTGCAGTGAATAGAAGCAGCCTGAGGCACTCCCTAGGAGCAGATGCTGAAGCCATGCTTCCTTACAGCCTGCAGAACCATGAGCCAATAAATTTCTTTTCTTTGTAAATTACTCACACTCAGGTATTACTTCATAGCAACACAAATAGACTAAGATGAAGGATGCCAAAGGCAAAGACCTGGAGGCATCAGTCAGCTGGAGAGTTGAGTGTGAAGGGTAGAGGAGACAGGGAGTGAAGTGGAAAAGGCAATAGAGGTCACATCATGCAGTGTCTTGAGGGCTATGGTAAGATTTTATTCTAAGTGCACTGAAAATCTACTTTGGGATTTTAAAAGGTAGATGTGGGAGGGATGAAATATGATTATTTTAACAAAATCATGATGACTGTTACATAGAAAATGGCTTCTATGTAGAAAAAGAGTGCACTGATCTGGATGACAGTGATGGTTCTTGTCGGCTTAGTGATCTGTTTCTCCATTCTACGATATTATGCTTTCTTGGAAGTAGAGGACATATGCTTTGTGCATATCTCTTTATATTTCCATAGTAAGGATAATGGTTTATATATTTTAAGAGTTTCCAACTTAAATGGGAAATGGCTAGTCATTGTTTGTTCAACAACTCTGTTCTCGCCAACTAATTCTTCTACCCAAGCCAATGTGTTAGAGTAGGGATATTGAAATATGAGCCTCCTAATTGATTTAAAAACACATTTTTATTATATATTATTGAAATGTGACAAAGATGCTTTTACAAATGAATATTATTTACTTTGAGAGTAGATCTTTTATTTCTTATTACGTATCACAGATACTTAGCATCTGTCAAATGATAATTGTGTTTTTTAAAACCTAGCTTATTAATGAAACAAATATAGTGGAAGAAACAGACACAAATAATAAAATAATAGAACATACTTTTATAAGTAAAATAGTAAGTTGAAATATACTGAATTTTCTTTTTTTTTGTTTTTGTTTTGTTTTTTGTTTTTTTTTTTTTTGAGACGGAGTCTCGCTCTGTCGCCCAGGCTGGAGTGCAGTGGCCAGATCTCAGCTCACTGCAAGCTCCGCCTCCCGGGTTCACGCTATTCTCCTGCCTCAGCCTCCTGAGTAGCTGGGACTACAGGCGCCCGCCACCTCGCCCGGCTAGTTTTTTGTATTTTTAGTAGAGACGGGGTTTCACCGGGTTAGCCAGGATGGTCTCGATCTCCTGACCTCGTGATCCGCCCGTCTCGGCCTCCCAAAGTGCTGGGATTACAGGCTTGAGCCACCGCGCCCGGCCTGAATTTTCATAATTTATAAGAAAATAAATACCTTCTTAATAGTTTTGTGTATGCATGTAGAATTCAAAAACATATGTAAAGCTATTTATTTACGAACTAACATTTCTAAGTAGCTGGCCTTATTAATTATATGGGTTTATTGGCATCATTTTACATCGGATTTATAGGTACAATATTGTTAGGTGAACTAAAGGGGTGAACAGATGAATTACAAGCAAGAAGCTCAGTTTCTTTATTCTCCAAAGTAATGAAGAAGAGGAATATCAGTCCCTGCACTTAGGTCCCTTATTTCCAGAACTTTCTGATAGAAATATTATGTTGGCAACATATGTCATTAAAATCTAAAAAGAAATTTGCAATTAATTTATATTTATCTAACTCAATACATCCAAACACTATCATTTCAACTTATAATCAATATAAAAAATTATTAATGAGCTAATTTACATTCTTTTCTTGGTATTACGTTTTTTAAATTCACAGTATCTTTTACAACACCCCTCAGTTTGCACTCACCACATTCTCATTGTTCAATGGACAAACGTGGCTTGTGGGGACTGAATTAGACAGTGCAGCCTTATATCTTCATCTAGAATCTTCCATCTTGGAGAAGAGAGTGTTTGTGTATTAAAGTAGGAAGAAGGTGACAAAATACAACCCACAATGAATTCAGAAGAGGGTTCTTTCTTTGAAACTCCCCCAATGGTCCACATAATAATCCATAGCCTTATTATTTTTTCAGTCACCAAAATCATAGCCTGATGAAGGCCATGTTTTGGTCACTAAAATTCTCAAGCCAACTTCATCCACCTGCCTGCTCTACCTATGATTCCTGGGACCTATGTCTTAGTTGGAGCTTGGTTGTTGGTGGAAGTCAGTGTAATCAGCTGGATTCTCCAGGGGAAGAGGTAATATTAAGAAACCCTATCAAAGTGAACGTAATTTTTCCGTTTCATCGCAAATGTTCTGGAAATATGTGCATAGGTTTGTATGGACAGAATATTAAAAATTCCATCCACAAAACAAGGCCAAGCAAAGGTCATGGTCTCCTCCAACTGGAGATCAGCCATTTTCTTGGGGTCAGTGGGTAAATACATCTTTGGCTCATTTCTAGGGTGGAGAGAAAATAGCTCAAACCTGTCACCCTAGGAAATTATTGTTCTTTTGGTCTTTCAGTAAATTTTCCTAAATATCTCCTTTCAATCTTTTTAAAACCCCTTATCCACATGGCCGAATTAAGGTCATAGAGTTTCTTTTCGCCTGGCTCATTCAAATAGTGATATATTGTCTTTTGCTGTTTTCAAATGAAACAAAATTACATCATTTTAAGGCTGAATGCCCATTCCTCCACACTGAATATTTAATCAATAAGCTGAAAAGCAAAATTAAAATAGTAAAATATATTGGTAAATGTCTGATAAGAAGTTTCATTTAGAGCTCAGAGAACTCTGTTCTTTGAAAAAAAATATAAGGTCCAGCTGTGAAAAACTTCCTCAGTTATCAGTGTTTAAGATCACTATGTTTTGTTCTTAGCAAAAATAAATAAATAATCACAGTCATAATAAATAAAAATTTGGGGCAGCTGTAAAAGTCGGGGAAGCCCTGTGTTGAGTATTCTGTTAGCTTTCCGACACTTGAAAGGTGTTAAGTGGCTTGAAAATCTGTGCTAAGTGAGGACTGGTGAAAGTGTAAGTTCACTTCCACTGTCTGGCAGGGAACATTTTAGTATCTTCATTGAACCAGTGTAAATGAGGCTGTCACTAGCTGCAGTGTTGAGAGAGGGCCACCAATTGTTAAACAGATCCTGACTTTGACATACTAAAAATGTGGCTCTGATCACTCATTAGAAGGTCTATTGTTAAGAAAAGCTCATATTTTTTATTCACTCAGGGAAAAGGCATGTTGGAGGATTTCGGTGCAGAGAAAAGAGAGATAAGAAATTTTATGTGTATTGGAAGGCTGAAGAAAAATCCATAAACTCATATGAAATACTGACTATATCTCCAGAGGTTTCACAGGGTCTGTTCTTTTGGAGAAATGAGCCCCATTCTGATGAACTATAAGGTTGCTTCAGGAAATTCTCAAGACCAATAAATATTACCCTGTAAGCAGAGGCTACAAATTAGACATAGATCAAAACAGCTAAGGGCCCTGCCATACTCCCAGTTTGCCAAGAGTGTTATTTTTGCTTTCTCCCTCCTGTTTGCTCCTCCATTACCAACTCAGTCAACATCAGTCCTCACTGATTCTCCATCATGTACCTTAGAAACATTCCTTATTTTCATTTTAACTTCCTCCCCACTAATCCAACCTCTCTTTACCTGCCGCTAGATAATCATAATAACAGTGATAAAACTCAATTCCGTAGGCTCCAGGCTCTTCCCAGTCACACCCCTCCCCTTGAAGCAAAGTGAACTATAGACAAAAGCAAAGATCATTTTCCTTTAACAACACACCCTTCTCTTGTTCAGAAGCCTACATCATTGCCTATTCTATCCAGTTCTTGAGCTTCTCAGATTCCAACATCTGCAGCTAACCCATACTGCGCCTTTGTGGGAATCAGCCTCAATATGTCATAAGTTGGATTTCCCGAGACAGACTCCAAAGACACAGATTTAAGTAAAATGGTTTGTTTGGGAAGTGATCCTAGGAATTACCAGTAGGGATATTGAAAAGTGAGATAGAGAAGGGAGTCAATAAGGATGCATTGTTGAGCAGGTAACCACTGTGGGCAACTCGGGTGCCACCTTACTGGGAAGCTCTGGGAGACAGTGTAGAAAATATATTGGCGTTATCCCACTGGCGGTCAGGGAAGCTGAGGCATGCAGGAATCATCCCTATTGATCATAGGTTGACAGCCACTCATGGGAAGGTGGGAGATATTAAATCCCTTGCTTTTCTTGCCTGGGCAACATGGGTTGTAACAGGGAAAGACAACCCTTGGGCAAAGAGTCACAGGTATTTGCAGTTGGAAGCCACCACACTGGCATCCATGATATTGGAGTGCCAAAGAGATATAGGTAAACACTGACACCTTTCTCCAGACAGACACAGCCTCAGACCTAGATGTGTGGGTGGGCAGAGTCCTACCCACTGTAAACTCTCAGCTGTGTGCTTTTCTACAAAGAACAAACCTTAGTGACTTTTTGACAATGCACATGCCCTAAAATGTTTTTATTACCATGGCATAAGGCAACCTTTTGAAAGCACTTCACATTTCATAGAGAAATGTACTATCAAATGTTATTCAAATGAAAGTTTGTCATCTTTTACAGAATCAGTGAATATTTGTAACTAGAAAGGTCATTGATTTATAGGATTGAAATGAACTTCTCTGTCAGACTGTTAAGTATTAAACAGAATACTATTAGGTGGCTTTAAGACAAAGTGAGGGAAGCATAAGGATTTTTTATACACATAAGGACAGCATTTGTATTGCTTTGGTGACCAAGCCAGTTTTTAGGACTCTACAATTTAAATAACTGTCCAAAGATGTTGTCACAGCACAGCTCAGAATAGCTCCATGTATCAAATGCCAACTTTAAGAAGTTTATAAGTAGGGCCTGATCTTATGATTCGAATAGAACTTCTCAAGGTCATGATTCTAAGCCACTTCATCATCCAAAAGCCAAACACTGAGTTGGGGAAATACCAAATTCATTAGACTGGGTTAGCACATTAAATTAGGTGCAAACATCTACTCGAAACATCTCAAATGAGGCCTACACATTTATTTGGGAGTCTAAAATATTTTAAACCGAAAACTGCTTTTTCCCTAATTCTGAGAATTTATAGTTTAAAGAAACATTGGGAAGCATTTTAAAATAACCTAAGTAGGTGCTTAAGAGCAATTTATCTTTGGCTTTTTACTAGAATTTTATTGTTTTTATTGTTGTTTTTCCTCTCTATTTTGTATTGCTATGTCAAAGTTCAGTGTAATGGACTTTGATGAGCATGTTGGATTGAAAAGCCTGGTCTACCCTTTTTTATGACTGGTGTAATCAGAAGGACAAGCCGGCCCTGAACTCACCATGACAGAATGTCCCTGGAAGAAATAGCTAGTAGAGAAGGAGGATAGAACAGTAGAGTCAATAGCACCCCAGGCATTGCACTGTGGGAAATCACCAAATGATTGGATGTAATGTAGGAGCCCCTTCAACACACTGGCCACCATTATTTTTAATGTTATTTCCCATTCTCAATACACACTTTTTCTTCTGACATAATGATCTCCTCCCCAACTCCAATGAGACCAATAGCGTCCCACCCTTTCATCATCAGGCACTTTTTATTTGAAATACATTTTCTCTTTCTTTTCATCCATCCCTTTTTATCTTTCAAGGTTCAAATTAATAAAATCCTACACTAGGGTAGCTTTTTCCACTGTCCAGCGGAGAAAAATCTCAGCCTCATTTTAAAGCCATCAGAAGTATCTCTTTTTGATGTGTTGGATTCAGTCTGCTGATGTTTTATTAAGGAGTTTTGTATCTTTCATCAGGGATATTGGCCTGTATTTTTCTTTGTTTGTTGTGTCCTTGCCTGGTTTTGGTATCAGAATGATGCTGGCTTCATAGGGTGAGTTAGGAAGATTTCCCTCCTCTTTAAGTTTTTGGAATAGTTTGAGAAAAATTGGTGCTAGTTTTCTTTATAACTTTGGTAGAATTCAGCAATAAGCCATCTGGTCCTGGGCTTTTCTTTATTGGGAAACTCTTTATTACCAATTTAATCTCATTACTCGTTATTGGTCTGTTCAGGTTTTCTATTTCTTCCTGCTTTAATCTTGGTAGACTGTAGGTGTTCAGGAAAGTATCCATTTCCTCTGGGTTTTCCACTTTGTTAGCATATAGTTGTTCATAATAATTTCTAATGATTATTTGTATTTTTGTTATATCAGTTGTAATGTCTCCTTTTTCATTTTTTATGTTATTTATTTGGATATATTATCTTTTTTTCTTGGTTAGTCTTGCTAGCAGTTTATTTATTTTGTTTATCTTTGCAAAAAAACAACTTTTCACTTCATTGATCCAATGTATTATTTTTTAGTCACAATTTCAGTTCGTTGTGCTTGGATCTTTACTATTTTTCTTTTCCTGTTAATTTTGGATTTGGTTTGTTCTCGCTTTTTTAATCCCTTAAGGGATTAAAAATAAGGTACATCATTAGGGTGTTTATTTGAAAACTTTATATACAATGGTCAAGTGACATTTATCCCAGGGATGCAAGGATAGTTCAACATACACAAATAAATAAGTGTGATAAATCACATCAACAGAATGAAGGACAGAAACAATATGATCATCTCAATAGATGCAGAAAAAGCATTCAATAAAATCCAACATCCCTTCATTATAAAAACTCTTAACAAGTCATACACAGTAGCAAGGTAGCTCAACATAATAAACACTGTATACGACAAACCCACAGCTGGCATCATATTGAAGGGTGAAAAGCTGAAAGCTGAAATAACTAGAACAATAGGAAGACGACTTTCACTACTCTGATTCAACACAGTACTGGAATTCCAGCCAGAGCAATCAGTCAAGGGAAATAAATGGAAGTCATCCAAATTGAAAAATGAGGAAGTCAAATTGTCCCTTCCCACAGATGATACGATCTTATACACAGACTAACCTAAAAAGTTCACTGAAAAACTCTTAGATCTGATCATCAAATTCAGTAAAGTTGCAGGATACAAAATTAATATAAAAATTAGTAGCATTTCTATACACCAATAATGAATTAGCTAAAAAGAAATCAAGAAAGCAATTCAATTTATAATAGCCAATAAAACAAAAGAAAATACCTAGGAATAAATTTAACCAAGAATGTTAAAGACTTCTGCAATAAAAACTACAAAACACTAATGAAAGAAAATGAAAGGGGCACAATCAAAGGGAAAGACATCCCATGTTCATGAATCAGAAGAACAGATATAATTAAAATATCCACACTATACAAAGCAATCTAGAGATTCAATGCAATGCTTATCAAAATGCCAATGATATTTATCACAGAAATAGACCAAAAACCTTAAATTTATATAGGACCACAAAAGACCCTGAATAGCCAGAGCAATTCTGAGCAAAAAGAACAAAGCTGGAGGCATCATACAATCTGACTTCAAAATATACTACAAACCTATAGTAACCCAGACACCATGGTACTAGTATAAAAAAAAGATGTGTAGACTAATGGAAGATAATAGAAAATCCAGAAGTAAGTCAATGTATTTCAGCCAACTGATTTTCAACAAAGGCATCAAGAACATACATTGAGGAAAGGACATCCTCTTTAATAGATCATGTTGGGAAAACTGAGTATCTATATGCAGAAGAATAAAACTAGGCCTTGATCATTTATACAAAAATTAACTGAAAATGAATTAAAGATATAGATATAAAACCTGAAACTATAAAAACTACTAGAAGAAAACATAGGAGAAATGCTTCAGGACATTGGTCTAGGCAAATACTTTATGGCACAGAAATAAAGCCACATATTTACAGCCAGCTGATTTTCAACAAACGTGCCAAGAACATACATTGAGGAAAGGACATCCTCTTTAATAGATCATGTTGGGAAAACTGAATATCTATATGCAGAAGAATAAAACTAGGCCTTTATCATTTATACAAAAATTAACTGAAAATGAATTAAAGATATAGATATAAAACCTGAAACTATAAAAACTACTAGAAGAAAACATAGGAGAAATGCTTCAGGACATTGGTCTAGGCAAATACTTTATGGCTCAGACTTCATAAGCACAGGCAAAAACCAAAAAATAGGCAAATGGGACTATATTAAATTAAAAAGCTTCTGCACAGCAAAGGAAACAATAAACAAAGTGAAAAAATCACTTATAGAATGGAAGAAAATATCTGTAAACTATTCATTCAACAAGCTGCTAATACTCAGCATATACAAATAACTCAAAACAACTCAACAGCAAAAAGAAACAAAGAATTCCATTAAAAAGTGGGCCAACATCTGAATAGACATTTCTCAAAAGAAGACATACAAATGGCCAACAAGCATATGAAAATTGCTCAACATCATGAGTCATCAAGGAAATACAAATCAAAACCACAATAAGATACCACTACGCTCCAATCAGCGTAGCCATTATCAAACAGACCAAAAAAAAAGTGCTGACCAGGATTCAGAGAACAGGGAACTCTTATAAACTATTGCTGGAAATATAAATTAGCATAGCCATCATGCAAAACAATATAGAGGTAGAACTACCATATGATCTAGCAGTCCCACTACTGATTACTTATCAAAAGGAAGGGAAATAAAATATTTTAAAGGGATGCCTGCAGTCAACTGTTTATTGCCACACTGTTCACATAGCCAAGATGGGGAATCAACCTTACTGACCATTAACAAATGAATGCATAAAGAAAATATGTTTATATACACAATGAAATGCTGTTCTGTCATAAAAATGATGAAATTCTGTCATTTGCAAGAAACATGAATAGAGGTGAAGGCATTATGTTAAGTGAAATCGCCCAGACACAAAAAGACAAATATTGTGTGTTTTCACTCATATGTGGAAGCTAAAAAATTAATCTCACGGAGGAGGGAGTAGAATGATGGTTACCAGAGGCTGGGAAGTGTGGGTGGGAGGAGGAATGAAGGGAGGTTGGTTAATGGATACAAACATATTAGAGAATTAGATAGAAAGAATAAGTTCTAGCATTTCATAGCTCAGTAGAATAACTCCAGTTAATGATAAATTATTACCTCATTAAAAATAGCCAGAAGATTTGAAATGTTCCCAACACAAATAAATGATAAACATTTGAGGTGAGGGATATTACACATTGTGTGCATGTATCCCAATATCACATGTACCCTATATATATATACAATTATTATGTATCAATATAAAGTATTTCTTTTGACATACCAGATGCTTCTTCATTGATATTTATCTTTTTTAAAACTATAGGCCCAATTTCCCAAAAGATCATAAGCTCTTTGAAGAGAAGAGTTGGTGCCTTGAACTTGGCAGTTCTTGGTATTACTCTTACACACAAAAGAAATTAAAGGTCTTTGCTAAATAATGATGTTGGATGATGGATGATACATACCATGGATCTCTTTCTTTGTTCATTTGTTTTGATTCCATCCTTGAAAACCTAGCCAAGGTCCTGCTGAAATAAAAAATCAAAACTATCTGGATGACTAGACAGGCAATGGGGCCATAGAAAAGCAGCTGTACTGGCCAGGTAAAACTTCGTGGTCATACCCAGAAATCCTCCCATATCATGCTCTGATAGACCTACATTCTATGCTCTGATGCTGGGACAGAGGCTTCTAATGAGGTATCTAGAGCCTCAATAATCTGTCTGAGGGAGGCAACAGACATTGGTATGTGTCTGCTTTTGGCAGAATGTATTTTCCAAAGGTAGCCACAAAAAATATCTCCCATGATACATACCCTTCTATAATGTGACCATGTCATTTCCTTGTCAAGGTGAAATTTAATTCTCTGTTTGAATTTGAGCAGGCTTATGACTTTCTTTTTACCAATAGAATGAGATGCACGTGATGATGCTCCTGACTTTCCAGGGCAGGTCCACGAAGACCATAAACCTCTCCCTGGTTTTCTTGGCAATTTCCCTGTTAGAACTCAGACACCATGCTGTGAAAATCTCACTCCCAAAGAGAGGCAACAGGTAGGTGTTCTGATCCAGAGTCAGGGCAGAGTGGGTGTCCTAGCCATCCTAGCTCAGGCGTCAGACATGTGAATGAAGGAGCTTCCAGCTGATTCCAGTCCCCAAGCACCCAAGTCAATCACAGGCATTTGGATCTTCCCACCTAAAGCCCCAAATATTGTGAGACAGGGAAGAGTCATCCCCACTGTGCTCTTTCATAATTCACTGAATTCATGAACATAAAATGGAATAATTTGCTATACTGCCACAATAACTGAACTAATATGCAATATTAATTTCTATCATCCTCTATTCCAAAGCCAGTGCACATTTGTTTTTGTAAATAAAGTTTTAGCAAAACATAGCTATACTCATTTGTTCATGAAATGTCTATGGCAGCTTTTGCACTGAAATTTGTGGTGCAGAATGTACAACTTACAAAAATAAGATATTTACCATATGACTCTTTACAGAAAATGTTTGTGACGTTATACAGAAGATCTCAAAGTGTGATCCCAGATAACAGCATCACTATCACTTGGGAACTTGTTAGAAATGCAAATTGTTGAGCCCTAGTCCAGACCTACTGAACTAGAAATCCTGGCAGTGGGACTCAAAGTTTTGCTTCAGTAAGCCCTTCAGGTGATTTTGATGCTCATTAAAGTTTGAGAACCATTGCTCTATGCTAATAGAACCCTGATTATTTTTAAGGCTGCAATATCCCAACCTTTAGTTGGTAGATTATGGTTAGTCTACCCAGGACAATCCTTTACCTGCTTTTCCAGCTTCCCTTGTAGCTATGCGTGGCTACATGACAGTTTTAGCCAATGAGATAGAAGGAAGACTCTGCTGGGGATATATTTAAGAAGTTTTTACTTTGCTGATAAAAATGACCATCTGATGATGACCCTTGATCCCTTCTTTTGGATGCTGGTAGGAGGCCTGGATACCACAGCTACTCTGTGACCATAGGGTCACTAGCATAAAGATAGAACCCCAAAAGGTCAGGATGCTGGAAGAAAATGACAGAAACAGCTGGTTCCTCAAGGACACTTTTGAGCACCTAAATCAAGGACAACAAACTCCTACCTTGATATGTAAGAAAATATACTGCTAATTATTTAGGACACTATTAATTGCAGTCAAACACACTCCTAGCTCATAGATATAACAGGCATTCAAATATATATGTTATTCTCAATACTTCAAAAAAGTGAATCCCACAGAGCAAACTTGGCCTTGAAGAGATACTATAAACTATGTGGAGAGTCAAGTTTGCTTGCTTTTGGCTAGAATCATGTCAATTCACTGTTACCAGTACTCATTTCATGTTATTTAGAAGTTACATTTGATTGCATCTGACACCAAAGAAATTTTCAGGAGATAATAATTCTAAGTATTATTGAGCATTTGCCAAATGCCCGGCACTCTGCTGACATGACCCTCTATACTTTTGACTATAATTCCTGTTTCCCAGATGGGAGACTAAGGTCCATTAAGAGAGGTGACTGTTTCAGTTGGCATACTATGCATATCAATCCAGGGAATCTGATTTTAGAGCCTACACATTCAATCACAGCTAATATTAAATAACTTCTTTATTTAATTGCATACTCAAAACTATTTGTTACATGCAAAGGTTTTGAAAGGCGCAATCTTGAAACAAACGTGTACATCAAGAGGAAAAGACTTAAAAATGTGTGTGTGTGTGTGGTAGGAAAGTTCAATTGTTAAAATTAGAGCGCTCAATGGAATTTTGGCCTGAGTCTCAAAGTACGTCCATCTGCCTTGCACCTTAGCAGGAAGTACAACTGCAGGGATTGAAGAGGATAGATTTTCTGAGTATTAACATGGGCTTCTAAGTTAACACCACTATGGAAAATGGCTCAGATAAGGCAGTGTATGTGTATTCCATTTCTTTACATTCCTTATTACAGTCTCCTTCCATTAACACCTACGTCCATTTCTGCTATCCCAAATTGCTTCCCTTTCAGTCTCTAGAGGTGTTGAGGTGCAACACAGTCTTTTAACAGATGCACCCCCACTGAAATGGTGCCCTTCAAAGAGCTCAAAGCACCCCTTTTTTGTCTACAGGTTGAGAAATGTCTCTCCGAAGATCTCCCAGCCTCTTATGACCACAGAGCATGAGAATAGAAATGCTAATGTGGCATTATGAGTGAGAGGTAAGGACTGTCCAGCCTTTTGTGGACAGGAGGCCTTTTGGGCTGATTGAAATGTGTGCATACAGTAGAACGAATGCCACCAACGGATGTTCCCACAGTCGGCACTCAGAGATAGCCCAGGCATTGGTGAGCCTTTTATCTATACTCAGTTTTGAAAGACAACTTGACATTCTTATAATGCCATGCAAATGTATTCCCTTATACAATGTCAGTGATTACTCAGACTCCCAGGACAAGCCACACATATCTTAATAAATTGGGACTACACATTAAACAATTTAGAGAATAATGGTCTTTCACTGAGAGAGAAGCCATGGTTTGTGTCCTTCAAATTACAAGAGAAAGTGTTTAAATTATTCTCAGCTGGCATTCACTCCAGACAATGGTGGGCAACAGTAGCATTCTTGTTGTTTCCAACTACACCATGACCTACCCTCCCACTCCCCTCAGCTCTGAGTGTGACGCATTCTGAAACGCCCAAATCAAATGTCATCTTCTCTTTGATGCCTTTCTTGATTCCTGCACCCCATCCCAAGCAGAATTTGCTACACCCTCATTGCTGATCTCACACCCCTTTAGTCATATATCTATAGAAACATAAATGTAACTTGAGTTATGACTTATAGTAACCTGTGGCTGTAACCTCTTTCCCCACTAACCATTCTCCTATTACGAACTCTGACCAGGCACAAATGATGTCTTATAACTCATCACAGTAATTCCCCGTCCTTTGGCCCAGCTTAGTGCCATGAATGGCTAGGAAGGTTGCAATTGCACAACTCCCTGGGGGCATTATTCACATTAAAATCCATATAAATGGCAACTTTTAGAATTGTGTGGACAAGGAGATCTTTTCTCAGTACCTACCTAGCATACAAGACATGCTCCATCAAATGCTTGTTAAGTTAAATAACAGCAGACTGGTTGGGTGGGGGTAGGAACGAGGAAGACATTAATTATTTATTCAACAGTCAAAGGAACTAGCCACGGGGTTCAGTTCTTTTTAATAGTGCATCTATTGGTCTATCTGATCATAGGTAATCAGGCGTTAGTGGCATATGGTTTGAGAGAAATAGCGTTCCCAGTTACAGATGTCAGTTAAAAAAGAGACTTTTAAAGCTTCACTTGATGCAAGCCGCCTGCTTAACTTGAGGCCATAAGGAGATGGTGACAGACAGGCTTTACATCCTCCACTTGCAATCAATTTGCTCCTGACCATGATTCCAAGTATTAACCTTGTTCTATCAAACCCCTGGAGTGTGGGGATGGGAAGACAAGAACATGCACAGAGGAAGCTGAGATCAGCCCGAATAGCTAATGAACCAACAGATTTGATCTTTAGGGGAAAGGAGAAAAAATGGCCTTGGTATGGAAAACAAAACACAAGAATTCATTCCCTTGGGAACCAGACTACAGCTTGCTTTGCTGCCGACACAGTCTAGTGCAATGCCTGTTTGCTCAGGTTTTCTGCCCCAGCTAAAGATATGAGGGTTGGCAAGACAGGGATTCAAATTTGTAGCTATTTCATATTTGTTCGCATGTGTTAGTCAGTGCTCCTAAGGGAGACTATACAATGAACGCTGAATAAATAAAAAATAATATAAATCTAAACAAAAGAAAAATAATACCAAGAGAAGATTGTAGGAATATGACCTGTTAAAAGAAAAAAAGGAGTGGATAGAATTGGACAATCCATTTGTTGTTGTTGTTCTTATTGTTTTAAATCTTTACAAAGTTCATATCCAGAAATGCAATGCAATCATAAAGCTGTATTAACAGATACACAAACAAGACAGCATATCCCAACGCCAGGAGTCTTCCTTAAGGATCTGCCATCTTGTCTGTCATCTTAAGTGGTTCTCTATGATAGCTATTGCATGCTGCATATTGTCATTCTTATTTTATAGAAAATACTGATGGTTCTTTCATTCTTTTATATATAATATATATATCTTTTAT
>NW_012112808.1:2264289-2286699 GCF_000951035.1 Colobus angolensis palliatus | reverse complement strand
TGATATATATAATATAAAATAATGTAAATCCCCAATATTCTTAAAATAGTTTTATTTCTTGGCGTACCACACAAGCTAATCTAACTTCTGAGTTCAAATTATGGTACAAGGATCTACCTAGGAGGAATAAAATGAGAAAAATTTAATACTTCACTAAGTCTATTCTTAAGGAAATGAATTACCAAACAAAATATTTAAGTAGCAACTAAAAAGCAGTGTATTTGGTCTTATTTAGTAGAATTTTTTAAATGGTATGGCTTTTTAAAATGTGATTAAGTATAAAGAAAAAAATTAAAATGCCCCAGAATCTTACAATTCAGATTCCTGCTTTTGATCTTAAAAGAAAAACAAAAGGAATACATACACAATTTTTAAAAATTAAATGAACAGGAAGATATCAAGTGAAAAGCCTAGTTCCTCTCCATAGAGGGTCTACATAGTGTGGTGCCTAGACCAGAAGCAGCAGGATCACCTGGGAAACTGTTAGAAATACAAATTCTTAGGCTTCACCCCAGATTCACTGAATCAGAGTCTCTATGGTGGGGACCTGAGCTTTAAGAAACTCTCCTGGTGATTGTGATGCACACTGAAATCTAAGAACCAGTATTCTAGACAAAGGCAATCAGAGTTCAAAATCTTATGTCTTTCCAGATACATTTGAATCACACACATGCACCTGCACACACATACACAGTCTTTTTTAATACAAAATGAACCACATTATACACAGTGATCGTCATTTTAATTTTTAAATGACGTCATTTATCTTGTAGGTCCTTTCATATCTGCACTTACAGATGCACTTCATGTTTTAAGATTATTTAGCCTTTCATTGGTTGTGCCATATACCTTAATGGTTCAACCAGGTCAGTTATGTGATCATTTCCGGTATTTTCAGTTTGTATATTTTACCGTGAGCATTCTTGCTAGTACATCTTAGAAAACATGTATGAGTATATTACTGAATAAATTCCCATCAGAGGCAACACAAAGTCATGAGGAAATGTATATTTTAGACTTTTGTGCATATGACCTAAATGTCTGACAAAGATGTCGAGCCAATTTACACCCTAAGCAACAATTTATAAACAGTGGCTATTTTTCTGGATTCATTTGACACTGGATATCATCAAATTTATTTTAACTGCTATCAATCTGATTGATTAAAACATGACATCTCATTATTGTTTATTTGCTTTTCTTTAATTAGGAAGGCAAAAATGGTCCTCTTGTATTTTTATTGTCCATTTGTATTTCTTTTTCTGCAACTTGTCCATTTTCCCTTGGGTTCAGTGTACTTTTTCCTTACTAATTTGTATAAAATTTTGCAAATTAAGATTAGTCTGACCTGTCACATGTTTAGACTGTATTTTTATTAATTCAGATATTTTTAAGTTGCTTGTAAATTTATAGATTTGTTAATGTTTTCTCTTTTGTGCTGTGTGTCTCGTGTCCTGCATGGAAAGACTTTCCACTAATTCCAGAATTTTAAATAAATTCACTCATGTTTTTCCTCAAACTGTCATAGTTTAATTTTCACTTTCTGGAATTTACTTCGGTAAAAGAAATGAGATTAGCATCCTTTTTTTTTTTTTTTTAAATCCAGTTAGTACCTTGTCCCGGCACCACTTAGTGAAGAAGTTCTTTTCCCAATGATTTGAATGCCAGGATTACCTCTGAATCTGGAGAATTTGGGACCATTCTCTCATAATCTATTGGTTCTCTAGTGCCAAGCTCATTAGCTAGTACAGCCTCATTGGCTATTTTTATATAGATAATACTATTTCCAGCTCATTCATTTTTGTTTTTGAAACATTTCAAAGCATTTTTCACTTTTATTTTTCATTATGAACTTTGTATTATTTTGTCAAGTACAAAAATAAATTTGGATGGAGGGTTAAGACATTGAATTTGCAGCTTAATAAACTGAGATTTGTCCGTTTGTCAATATATAATATTGTGGTTTCCTATAGAGAATACCTGTATCTCTAATTTTACTGAAGAATTCTTTTATGTTATCTTTAGAGCTTCAAGTTTTCTTCATATAGGTCTTTCACATTTCTGGTTAACTTTAATACTAGGTATTTTATTTTTCTTGTTGCTATTATAAATGGATTATTTCTCTCTCCCATTGTATTTTCTAATTGCTTTGGGTTGTTTACAAAGCTACGAATTTTTAATTCTTCATGTGTGTTTATCTTTTGTGATGCTTGTAATGAATTCTTAAAAATTATAATCCCCCCAAACATGATGCTTACACATCTAAATGAATGTTAGCTACTGAAAAGAAGCATAATCAGACTTCATTAAAAACATATTTTGAACATCCCTTTTTTTTTTTTTTAAATTGCCCACCAGAGACAACGTCTCATTTACTTCACAGTGACACATTTTTTTTCATACAAATTGATATGGCCTTGCTTGGCCAACCAGTGTATATCAGCTAGGCTTTCTTTAGATAAACTTGACTACTTTTTTATATTACCCAGTGAAAATAAATAGAAGAGTATTTGTGATCATTTAAAATATTCCAAAAAAAGAATGTTAACTTCAAAGAAATATCCAAATATGAAGTTCCAGAAGCGGCTTTGCCAATGGAGAGAACATTGAGCATCCAGATAAAGAATTGAGAAGAATGACTGACTACTTCCATGGAAATCAAAAAGAAGGTGACAAGAAAGATTGGAAACAAAATAGAAAGAAAAATAATAGTAGAATTGATGAGTGAGTCTTAGACCTTTTAAAAAACAAAGCATAATAAAAATGAAAAAGGCAGAACACAAAGACACGTACACAACAGTTAAAATCATAACAGGTTAATAACAGATATAGAGAAAATGAAATTAATGATAACATAATACTTTATAAAACTTATCCAAATACATTGAAACATCTATTTTCTATGTATAATTAAACTGACCAAATAGAAAAGATGAAAAGTCAAAGCTAATGATTTTGTTCCTGGCATTTTTCTATATTAACTAATTATTTGGTATATTTCTCAGTTGATTCCACTGCATTTACTAGGTATACAATTATATAAGCAGCAACTAACAATAATTTTTTTTTCTAAAAAGATTTAATGCCACATGGTTTAGATTAAGCTGGATCTACGAAACACTGAATTCATCTTTTATTTTCTCTGTGAGCAGGGGCTCCTCCTTCTATTTTTCTACCATCTAGAGACGAATCTATATTTGTCAATGTTTACATAAATCAGAAACATAAATCACGTAAGAACCCTAGACATGGCCTCCAGAATAATCTGATTCTTGCTCGTTTCTCTTCTCAATTATGTTGTCAGAGAGAGATACCTGAGATGAAGTCTCTCAGGAATAGAACTAACAATAATTCTTGTCTCTTCCTTACCGATACTTATACCTTTAATTTTCATTTCTCATGCTGAATTACATGTGCTATTTCTAGAATAATTTTAATGGTGGGGATAGTAGGCATTGCTATCTTATTCATAGTAAGAATATAAAACTTAACAATTTTTATCATTTAACTTGATGCTGAATATTTATTTGAAAACGTACATATTCTTGGTTAATGATAGACAATTATTTTAATATACCACCATTCATTTTGTTAACATTTAATGTTTTGGTCCCAACAGTAGCATGATTATATTACGTAAGACTGTTATAAGATTGTCCTATTTCGTCATCTCTATCAAATTTCTACTTAGATGTTATATTGTCTTTGTATAAAAAATTCGGAAGCTGCATTATTTCTCTATGTTTTGTAAAGCTTAAGTAATTAGTAAACTGGTTCTTTAAAATTTCAGAAGAATTCCCCTTTGAAAACCATTTCAGTCTGGAAATTTCTTTTTGCTACACTTTTTAAATAATTTTCTACATAATTTTTATAGTTATTCCTCAACTTGAGTTTCATCTCCTCTCTAGAATCACTTTTGTTAACACTTGGTTCCTAAAATTTTGAGAATTGTTAACATGCATTTTTGAACAGCTTTATAAAGTACTATTTTATTATTCTTTTAATTTCTAATGTAACTCTCATTTCCTTTATGCCATTTTAAATTTTATGCACTTGTGTTTTCTTCCTTCTTTATGTAGTGTTTCCAAAAAGTACTTAAAGTTATTAATCAACTTGAATATATTTTTTCACTGTTTAATTCATTATTTTTACATTTGCCACTTCCTTTTCATACTGCAGGTTTTATTTTTTAAGCTTTTCAATTTCCAACTTTTTCTTAGATACTCAATACTCTTTTATGGCTCGGAATATTTCTGAAACTTCATTTTTGGGAACTCATTTTAGAATCCCTGTTACATTCTTTGAATTATTTAAATGGTGACAAATCCTTCCCTTTGTGTTTATGCTGTCATATAAGAAAAGTGGCTGAATATTATTTCAAACAAAGCTTGCTTGATATGAATGTTGACCAGCTGGGTCATATGATTTTACGTTAGGAATCCTGTGCCTCTGTAATTAAATGAGGCATTGTTTCTTGTGGGTCTCATACACTGACTCTGAAGGCAATCCAAAACATAGTTCAAAACATGCTTTCAACCAAAGGCTATTCTTTAGAAGCTAAAACTCCTTTGAATGTGTAAGCACTTCTTTTTGTCATTTTAAGAGCTCATTACCATGTAGTCAGATGCTTGTTCACTGTGGCTAGAAATCAGAAAGGCAGATAAACCAGGGATGAAAAAGCAAGGATTCAGCAAGGCTGGAACTTCTGTAGAAGTCCTGAGCTGATCTTTTTCATTCAGCCTAAAATGCAAAGTCGCTCATTTCAAGGGAAGAAGTAGCTGCATTTATTTATAGCTATTAGACAAATATGCAAAGCAAAATGCTTTTCTAAGTGAAGAATGAAGCACAAGCCAATATAAATACTTCAAAATAACGTGTGCTTTTGATAAAGGGTAATGAAGAGAGAGACTACAAAAAACAATATTGGTAAACATTAAGTTTTAATGTAACCTTACACCAATGCTAGGGTTTAAAATGCCCTCATAATATATTTACATATTATAGGTCTGTCATTTTAACTTGAACAGCTAATGTCATTTATGGAGAAAGCAGTCACATTTCCTGAATAATGACTGTATACCTGTTAAAACGAATTGTGTTTCTTTTTAAAATGTACATTTATTCTGTTCTTATTCTGTTAATGCATATCTTTTCCTTCTTTACATCTGCAAAATGTCAATCCTGCTATGTTGGGGAAATCAATAATTAAATAGCTTTACAGTAATGACCTCTTAGTAACACATTTTTCCACCCTCACTACATAAATTAACTCTACTAACATCAAAATTAAACAAACACATTGGTGAGAAGGTCATCATGTGAAAATGTAACTCAATTTACAGATATTTTGAATCACACGTTAAACACCAATTGTCGTGCGCATTCGTGTGAAGAGACCACCAAACAGGCTTTGTGTGAGCAATAAAGCTTTTTAATCACCTGGGTGCAGGCGGGCTGAGTCTGAAAATAGAGTCAGCGAAGGGAGATAAGGGTGGGTCCATTTTATAGGATTTGGGTAGGTAAGGGAAAATTACAAGTCAAATGGGGGTTGTTCTCTGGCGGGCAGGAGTGGGGGTCACAAGGTGCTCAGTGGGGGAGTTTTTGAGCCAGGATGACCAGGAAAAGGACTTTCACAAGGTAATGTCATCACTTAAGGCAAGGACTGGCCATTTTCACTTCTTTTGTGGTGGAATGTCATCAGTTAAGGTAGAGCAGGGCATTCTTCCCTTCTTTTGTCATTCTTCAGTTACTTCAGGCCATCTGGGCATATACGCACAAGTCACAGGGGATGCGATGGCTGGGCTTGGGCTCAGAGGCCTGACACCAGTGCTTCCTAAGAGGAAACAATGAGTCGGCCTGCTGAGCCCCTCTTAGGAACTTCAGCTTTACTATTAGGAAGGACAAGCCTTCATATACTTGTAGCTCTGGAAATTTAGTTACCCTTAAAATATACCCACAACAACAGCAATAAAACTCTAATAATCTCAGCAATGGCAGTTAAGTGTGGCATTTCTTGTAAATTTCCCAGGTGTTTTCTAAGGTTTTTAGTAAACTGGTCACTTTGTGTCTAAGCTACTAGAATCTAAATGGAATCGATGGCTCCAGTGATTTCACTGCCTTCATGGCTAACACAGATCACTATTCAGTCAAAGCAACTAACTATTCGTGCTCAAATGAGCTGCCTGTGGATACGAAAAGATTAAGGAACTATCCTCAAAGTCATTCTTTGCCTTTGTTAACACCAGATGGAAGCGATTACATTAAAAAGAGTATATTTCTTGAAAAAGTGATATAGACTTAAAAAATCAATTCAGAAAAGTAAAATATAAAAACGTTGTAATTCCCCCAAATTCAGAAATACCCACTGTCGTCCTTTGGTAAACAGCATTTCATACAGCAGTAGGCTTATTCACAGGAGAGAAGATTCAACTTGAATTCAAGCGATAAAAAAGTTAAAAGATTTTACATAACATTTCCATAGCACAAAAATTTTATTTTCTAAAATACTTATTTAAATCTTTTAAAAAAGAAAAGATTTTTAAAGCATTTTAAAAGTTGGAGTCAATACGTGCAAACCATGGATTTCCCTGCCCAACCGTAAAAAAGAACAAAATCATTCCTTTGTAGCAACATAGATGCAGCTAGAGGCCATTACCCTAAGCAAATTAACACAGAAAACCAAATACTGCATGTTCTCACTTAGAAGAGGGAGCTAAACATTGGGTACACATGGACATAAAGATAGGAACAACAGTCACAGGGGACTCCTAGTGGGGGAGGGAGGAAGGGGAGCTAGCTGAAAAACTACAGATTGGGTACTATGTTCACTATCTGAGTGATGGGATTCATTGCCCCCTCAACCTCAGCATCACACAATATGCCCATGTAACAGACCTATGCATGTACCCCTGAATCTAAAATAAAAGTTGAAATAAAAAATAAATAAGTATGTAAATAAAACTATGTATGCCAATGGTAGAAAATGTTTCTTTGGCCTGTAATCCCAGCACTTTGGGAAGCCAAGGCAGGCGGATCCCTTGAGGCCAGGAGTTCGAGACCAGCCTGGCCACCATGGTGAAACCCTGTCTCTATTAAAAATACAAATGAAAGGGCATACCACAAGAATATTTCACGTCAAAGCCTTTTGTAAAGTGTGTACCCACCCCATTGCTAAACCTAGCAACAAAGTGAAATAGGGCAAGGTTGAAAAACAACCCCCAGGACTAACTCAGACAAACAATTCCAGGAAACCAGAAACCAGAACAGACCGGGTAAACGAGCCCTGCCCTGCAAGCCCCTGATAAACGTCACCAGTGTTTCAAAAGAGTAACTGAAATATCAGAAATGGCGGGAACCAATCATAATCAGCCAAGTTGCCTTGTTCAAATGTCAGCCAATCATACGTCTGATTTGTACAAAATCCCCTATGACTCTGTGCCTGTTTACCCCTGACTATATAACGCTGTCCTGAGCCCAGTTGGGGAGCTCTTCCGCTCGTTGCCCGACCAGCGTGAGAGTTCCAGGTTCAAACCTGCAATAAAGATCCTTGCCGTCTGGCTTTGACTCTGGACTCTGGTGGTCTTCTCTGGGGAATAAACGGTCTGGGCATAACACAAACATTAGCTGGACTTGGTGGTGCATGCCTGTAATCACAACTACTTGGGAGGCTCAGGCAAGAGAATCGTTTGAACCAGGAGGCAGAGGTTGCAGTGAGCCGAGATCACATCACTGCACTCCAGCCTGGGTAACAGAGTGAGACTGTCTCATTAAAAAAAAAAAAAGAAAAGAAAAAGAAAGAAAAAAAAAGAAAAGTTTCTTTATTCCTACAGTAAGGGATACAGGAATTGGCACACTTATACTTTGAACGCCATCTCAATCACTTAATTTTGATAGTTACATGATTCTTTTGTATTGTCAAGGTTTAAAATGTTTGTATTCTATTTATAACTATAATCCCTGTTATTGTTTTATCTGCTTTCTGCATTTAAATGTATGTATTGAGTGACACTGTTTCCTTACCTTCCTTATCTCTTTATTTTCAAGAATCCAGATCTCTTGGTTGGCTGAACTTCACAGCCTTGTGTCCACTTGCCTTTCACACCAAAAACGGGCAAGTCCACTCTCGCCCCTCGGTTCTTGCATATGTGAGATAATTTGTTATTTGACTTTATATTCAAAAGAAAAGGAGGAGTATTATCTTTTCTGTTATTTTTTTCCCTTTATCTTTGTAGACAATAACCAACTATCTTCTGGCATCCTATGCTATAATACATCAAGCATCACATTTAATTTACTTTTTCTGCTTACATAGAAATGTAATTTTTTTTTCTTTATCCTTGCAGTTCAGTAACTTCAGTATTATAATGCCTTGCTATTGAACATTTTCATCAATTTTTCTGGCACATACTGTGTGCCTTTTTTTTTTTCTTACAAATTAGGATCATGTTTTTCAACTCATGTTTTCTCATTCTATCTTCAAATATAATTTTTTCTCTTCCACTTGTTCTCAGCAACACAAATTATTAATTCATTGGATATCTTTTGACTTGTCCATAATAGCTGTCATCTAATCCAGAATGATTTGCCCTTGCTGGGTTTTTTTTTAATATTGTTAAGATTTTCTCAAATTTATCTCCTTGGTCTTTAATTTTAGTCCATCTTTTTCTCCTTTTGTTATTTTTAATGGGGCTTAACTCTAATGCTTTTATGTTATGCCATTACTTTTTATTTGAACCCTTGTATCTATTCTTAGATCACTTGTTTTTGATAAGCTATATTAACCAGAACTCTGCGGATATGAAGAATCGTTTCATAAAATATTCCTGGGTCTCTTTGGGTATTATTTCTGTGAGATATGATGTTCATCTGCTTTATATTAATATCCCTTAATTTTGCTTTTATTCTTTTAATTTCTCTTATTTTTTCAACTGGTCTAAAAGTATTCTTGATTTTTTCAATTCGGGTGGCTGCTTTGTGCAGAAGAGTATCGGGATGAAGAGAGAGCATGGTGGGATATGTATGATGAAACATGCACAGTGGCTGCTCAGGAATGTTGGACACCTGAGGACCTGCCTCAGGGAAACTCGGCTAAAAGCCTTTCAGTTAGGGCTCTCTGCTTCAATCTGACACTCCCTGCTCCTTTCTCTCCTTGACACCCCTTCACCTCAGGGAACACTCCTCCCCTTAAAGATCTAGTTACAGAACATAGAAAATAACCATGCTGCATAATTCCTCCCTAAACTTACCCTCATTCTCTATTTGCCTTATTATGTTTTTTCTCCCCTACTGAGTCACTTAGCTGACCTGAGGTTTTATAATTTGATGTAAAGAATTCTTAGATACGTCTTTCAGGATCGCGACACTCGTTGTGGGAGGAGAGGGAATCTATATTCTCCAAGAGAATCGAGATAGCAGAAGTCAGTTCTCAGTTCCCATGTATCCATCTGGACTGCACGATCTCTGACAGGAGTGAGACTTCAGAGCTACTGCTGTGTTTTTGTTTTTGTTTTGTTTTGCTTGGAACTTGTGTTCTAACTACTTTTAGTGGCTCTTATTCAGTTAGAGACAGGACAGTACTACAAAACTCTTTACTCCATGATTTTTAATTGAAAACAATAATCATTTTCCAATAGTTTATTGTGTAAATTTTCAAAATTCAGAAAAGTTGAAAGAAATCTACAATGGCCCCCCATTTATCCACCATCTAGATTCTACCACTAAAGCTTTACTGTTTTTGTTTAATCATATATCTATCCACTCATCTATTTCTCCATCCATTCATCAACAAATTAATCATGTTTTATTGTTATTTTATTTTGCCAAAAAAAAAAAAAAAACTCAATAGCAAGTTGTCAGAAGAAGATGATCAGGAAATAGTGAAACTTCATTTATAGCAGCAGTCAGTTTAAAAATAAGATGTATAGGCCGGGCGCGGTGGCTCAAGCCTGTAATCCCAGCACTTTGGGAGGCCGAGGCGGGCGGATCACGAGGTCAGGAGATCGAGACCATCCTGGCTAACACGGTGAAACCCCATCTCTACTAAAAAATACAAAAAACTAGCCAGGCGAGGTGGCGGGCGCCTGTAGTCCCAGCTACTGGGGAGGCTGAGGCAGGAGAATGGCATAAACCCAGGAGGTGGAGCTTGCAGTGAGCTGAGATCTGGCCATTGCACTCCAGCCTGGGCAACAGAGCGAGACTCCATCTCAAAAAAAAAAAAAAAAAAAAGATGTATAATAATGCTCTTGTGTAGCCCTTTGACAAAAATGAGTAATGCTTTCAAGTGAATTATTTTACATGTAGCTATTAGGGGCCAAATATGCATTAATGACCAGATGCATAAATTTCTTTTCTGTGTAACTTGGTCTGTTGGGGCATCTGGCTTCAAACAAAAAGCAAGTTTACTCAGATGTGATTCATACCATATAAAATAAAAGTAGAAAAAAAATCATTCCTCAGAGCTAATTTTTCTTGATTCTGGTAGCATGAGCTACCAGGCATCTGTTACAATACACCTTACCGTTACATCAGAGAGGATAGTGGTTCTCAATACACACGTGTTGGGGGAGGTCAGAGATACTGCATGTTAAAACCAGCTACAGTGCTTTTTTCAAACTGTAGAGTCACACACTTAATCCCCTGGAATTTTTTATATGCTTTGCTCTCTACCACAGATTTGACATTTGAGACTAATACATGGAAGATCCACTAACAATTAACCTTTCTTTCAAGGAATATAGCAAGAAATGTTGAGGAGGAGAAATGCAAACTATTTAATATTTGCACTTTTTGAAGGAGGAGGGAACTGAGAGATAGGTAGCCAGCTTGCCTCCCTTTCCTCATCATGGGTCAGCAGCCGTGTGAAGTGGGAAGAGAAAGTATGAGTCTATTTTAAGTGTATTTGTTTCCAAGCATAGTTTCTACTAATATCAGTGTAACTTGCTCCCCCTGGGGTAAACTCCACCAGTCTGGAGGAGATGGATCTGAAGATGAAGGTCTGACTATGGGGAAAGAGACGCAACTGGAGACACACTGGTTGCAAAAGTTCTAGGTATGGCATCACTTGAGTGACCATATATCCTCATTTTCCAAAATAGTTACTTTTTTTGGTCTTATTTATTGTTATATATTATTAGCAATGTATCTTTATCCTAAAAGTGTCCTGTTTTGGATAGTAAGCTGTATCCTTACCTAAGGCATCATTGAAGAGAAAGATAGTGGAATTTCATGACTTTTAATCAATATAGGTGACTGACTAAACCAGGAGGAGCCTTTAAATGAATGAGACAAATACCCCTCCAATAGAACTGGAGACTCCCCAGAGTGACAGGTAGAAACTCCAGTATGGTGATGAGAACCACAGGGTGTATCTAGAAATAAGGTCAGGTGAACACAGCAGTCTGATACATTCTTTGCAAAACAAACAAGACAAAAACCATGATGTAAAGTATTTATCAACTAGGACTGTAGGTGCCTTTCCACTTTGCTAATTATAAACCTCCAGCACACAATCCTCAGCTTAAGAGTTAAAGCTGCCCACATGAATGGGGGAGAACTCATGCTGCCCAGGTCTCAAGGAGAATCTAGACAAACAATTTTTGTGCAAATAGAAAACATGGATACACTGTATAGACTTGTCATCCTCAAGAGTCAGTCAAGAAAAATAAACAAGCCACATACAGGCATACATATGCATAACCAGTATGTTTGAAAACATTCAGCAACTAAAAAAGAAAATTTAAAAAAAAGAAGAATGTAAAAGATAAATTAAGAGTGTAATTTTGAAAAATATTTACCTCAGCCAGGAAAATAAATTAAATTTCTGGTAATTGCTGTTTTGTATTCTCCGGGACATCAAAGGGAAAAAACCCTAAAACATAGATTTACTACAAGGTAGGAAAGACTCTGTATGAGACAGAAAGGAAGTTTATAGAGCTAGAGAAAGAAACTAATAAAAATATAAATGAAGAATGCTGTTTAAGGAATTAAATTGGCATTAGACAATTTTAATAACTGGTATGCAGTCTCCAAATATGGTCACCAACAATTTTTTTTTTCCATTTCTCTATCTGCATATGTCTCCATCTATTTCCCCTCTCCTTGGATTTGGGTTGGCCTTGTAACTGATTTGACCAATTCAAAGGTGAAAGGAGAAAGGTTATCGGGCTTCTGGAACCACACAGGAAGAGCATTAGCAGCTTCCACTGTCTGCCTCTTAGAGCCCAGCTGCCGTGTTGCCCAGGCTAGACCAGTGAATGACTAGAGCCTGTCTGAAAAGAGGCCTTGGAGAAAGGCCATTCTTGCAGCTCCAGCCCCAGTCCAGTTGGAATTGAATGCAGCTACATAAGTGACCTCAGTCATAATCAATTAAATCAAATTTACTTGCAACTGAAGACTAGAGGAACCACACAGAAGAGCCCATTCAATTCACAGAATTAGTAGAAAATGATAAGTATTTGTTGTTTTAAGCCACTAAGCTTTACAATGAATTGTTAAACAGCAACAGACATCTGAAACAATGATATTTCTTATGCAGGTAATATATGCCAAACTTTGTGCTGAGTGCTTTATATGTCCTGTCTCACTTAATCTTCAAATTCATCTTTCTTCATCTCTAACACCATTGCTCTGTATCAAACCATCATTTTTCTCCAATAGAAAAATAAAAATACAAGTTTTCAAATTGTATTTCTAGACTTCTGACTTGAGCCCTCCCCAATTCATTCACTTGATATACAACCAAGAGACCTATTTGAAATAAAATTGAAGTACATCTCTATGAATACCAGACCTCATCTCTGTAATCTATCTCTTTAGCCATATTTCCCATCAATTGTCCTCCAATACTATCTCATTATTTCTCCCTGCTCTTACCCCACTACATAGTGTCCTTTGCATATATGTTCCTTTACCTGAGAAAACCTTCTTTGCCCCCATTAATTCCACCAGGATTTTTATCTTCTTTTCAAAGTGTAGCACAGGTATCATCTCCTCCAGAAAGCCTGTCTTCATTATCTCTGCTGCTATGATTTGACTGTGTCCTCTCTAAAATTCAGATGTTGAAACTTACTAGCCAATGTGTACATATTAAGAAATGAGACCTTAAGAGGTGATGAGGTCATGAGGTCTCCTCTCCTCATAAATGGGATTGAGGCCCCCAGTAAAGAGACTTCAGACAGCATTTGAAGGGCACTTCCACCTTCCACCATGTGAAGACACGGTGTTCTTCCCCTCCAGAGATGCAGCTAGAAGAAGCCATCTTGAAAGCAGACATAGCTCTCATCAGAAACTGAGCCTGCTAGCATCTTGATCTTGGACTTCCAAACCTCTAGAACTATAAGAAATAATTTTCTAGCCTTTACAAATTACCCAGTCCATGGTATTTTGTTATAATAACACAGACATTTGCCCAGGGCCAGATGAGTTTCCCCTGCATGGGTCACATAGAAGGTCACTGATACCATTATTAAAACAGCTTTGCCAAAGCATTGCATCTGTTTGTTTGTAAGTCTTCCACCTGCATTTGACTGTAACTCTGTAAAGGTAAATGCATGCTCTTCCTAGCAATTGCTATACAGCTGTGTGACCTTAGGCATGTTATGTATGCTCTCTGTGTCTCCACATTCTTTATTTGTAAAGAGGATTTCTCCTACAGAGTTTTATTGGGAGGATTAAATAAATTGGGCACATACAGTGTTGAGAACCACTCAAAAATTTTTAACTTATTATTTTAATTATTACTCAATATGTTTATTAAGCATGCTAAATCTGAAAAGATAACTAGGATTTAGAGAAACATGGTAAGGAAAGGGAGAAGGACGAATGAGGGATAAATTAAGAAATACATTCAATGTATTCAAGGTATAGATGATGCCCTTGTCATCTCAGTAAATAGTGTCACCATCTACCCAAGCACTCAGACCAGAAACCAGGAGGGCATTCATGAGATAGTCACATAGTCCTGCATCCCTCACATTGAATTCATACAACTCTCGGTTTTCCCTCAAAAATGCATCTTGAGTCTGTCTACTTCTCTGTTTCTATGGATACCACCCTAGCCTAAACCATTACTGTTTACTTTGTAAACAACTACAGAAGCCTCCCAATGAACTTCCATTTTGCCCCTTGCCCTATAGCAATCCATTCATCAAATAATAGCTAGAATGATCTTTCAAAATGACAATCAGGTATTTAAATTCCTCTGCTTCATACTTTCACTAGAGCCACAATATTCTTAAACTCTTTTATAATAAAGCCTTGCCTACCATTGCATGCCATTGCCCTCTTCCTTCTTATTTTTAAATACCTTTCTGGCAAGGTGGGCCTCTTCCCATTCCCCACTCAGTTTTTTCAAACCATAACAATTTCTGCACAGCCTAGTCTTCTTCCTTTGTTCTCCCAATGGTTTTACTGTCTCATCCTTCAGGACTCAGCTTAACTATCTGCCGGTATATTCATACCAGACCAGTAAACTTAATGTAAGCCATTCTTAGTCTATTGTCTCATGTGGCAAGGCTATTCTCTGTCTAGTTAAAAGATTTACTAGAATCTTAAATAAATATTTATTTTTCTGTTTGTTTAACATGTGTCTTTCCCACTAAACTATACATTCGAAGGTAGAAGTGGGCTAGGCCATAAAATGTTGGCTAATTACAGTGGTACTAAGTGGAATTTAAGTATCAATTCTCAAAGATTTATATTCAGAGGGCAATTCCCTGAGAAGACACATGTGTTTTTTAAAAAATAACACGATTTACAAAGAGGCAATTTTGTAATGGAGCAACTCCTCTAAGCTAAATGTGCTAACCAAGGTCTGATATGCTAAAATGCATTATAACTTATCTTTTTCCTATTTTTCATACAAGAATGGCACAGCAGAACATAGCAACACAAAACATCAATAAGGCTCCAACACAACTAGAGATGTCTTTTTGCCCAGTGTGGAACAGTTGCAATGGTTTTCAGGATATCTCCTGTGGCAGGTTCTTGGTTGTATTTTCTACAATAATGGGAGTTATACAAATCTATTTCTTTCTGTGGCAGAAAGGCAAGTCTTTATGGGAAGAAGTATCAGGAAAAGTGACTTCTGTTTTTCTGACCTTTCTGAATCCTTACGCTGTGGAGGGGAATACAAACAAACAAACAACCTTAAATTCCCTGAGTGAGGTGGAGATTATCATTGGTTTTTTTTTTTTTTTTTTGACCAGCCAGTAAGTTTTCCAGAGTCTTAATAAACCTCTAATTGTTATTGGCTGCAGAAAACTCTTTTCCTGCTGCTACTTGGTATTTGGATACATGGGCACACTTTCAAACTGTTAATGGTTGAGGTTTCACAGCATCACACTGAATTAAGCAAAGCAAAATATCTCAATGGACAGCTCACATTGCCTCACTCTTTACCCAAATATCAGGAACTACTGGATGAACCACTGGAACCATCATTAGGACTGAAGCACAAAAATGCCTGTTTGATTAAATCAAAGTTCAAGAGCATCTCTAATGTAGCTGTTCTGCAATCTAATGCATATAAAGAGATAATAGCTTCTTAGAACATCAATATCAAGGTGTAGGCAAACAACTCTAGGGAGAATTTCAACAATAAGAGTGGCATTAATTCCAAATGTTCTCTGAATACTAATGCAGAGTCTCCAGGTAACTCCTGGGATCCCCATAGGATATGACAATTATTGTTAGTCTCTGTGCGATCCCTACTTGCTGTTTCTTCCACTCCTCTCCAATCCCTCTTTGTTGTTACATTTTTTTCTTTTACTCGTAGCACTGCAATCTTTGATTAGATTGCATAGAATTCTCAGCACTTAAAGTTTCCATAATATTTCATAAGACCTAGATCCTTTATCAAGACAGCATATGAGCTATAAATCGCTTTTCTTTCCATTCTCTCTTTGGTGGTCAGTTCCTTCAATTATGACTGGAAGTGGTTGTTGAAGATATTCTGCAACATATTCATACATCAGAGAAATAAGTAGACATATAGAACAAGGATCTGAGACTTTTGCTTTATTTAACCTTGCTATTGATATGCCTGGGGTTCCCAGAATTAATAACTCTGAAAATACTGGTGGAGATTTATGATTCAAGTAAATGGACTTCTCATGTTTGGGCATCTAGTCCATCATCTGTCTCCTTTCAATTCATACTCATAGACTAAAGTGGAGTCATCATACTGAAATGTATGTTTCTTTCTTTACTTCTTTAGGCTCCTAGAGCTCAATTGTCCTTTAGTGGTTAGCTAACAAAAGAAGTTTGGACAACATTATCATCTGAATTTTGGGATAAAACAAAATATGGAATGAAAATGAGAGAACTCATCCAGTGATTCTAAACTTCTCCATCTTCTCCACTGATAATGATATTGGTGATATTAATGACAATTAACTCTGTGAGTGTTTAATACGTGCCTAGACTGTTCTGTGTGCTTTATGCTTTAGATATAATATTCATTGGGTCATCACACTAGTGAGAGGTTAGATATTATTATCTTATTTTAAAAATGAGGACAATGGAGCACAAACAGATCAAGTAATTTCCCTAAGTTCACACAGATAAATGTCTGCAGCAGGGAAAATTAAATATAGTAACAGACAACCAGCCATTCAGTAGCTGTATATCTTTGCAAAGTTACTGGACTTCTCTGAGCCTTTCGTTATCTGTAGATTCATGAGTTCACTCTCTCTTAGAGTTCAGAGAGATGTCACTCATCTCATATAAAACAGAAACAGAAAATGCTGTATCTGTTAAAGTGTATACCATAACCCATGTTCAAAATTTATGTATTCATTCAACAAACATTGTTTAGGCATCTACGATGTGAAAGGCTTCATGCCAGCTGTTGAAGATAAAGACATGGATGAAATATCCCAAGAAGTTCCCAGTCTATTAGGCAAAATAATTGTATATTGTGTGATCCAGCAAATTAGCCTGAAGTATAGTAGAATATCATATATGCAGCAGTGGGAGCCCCTTCAGAATACAGAGGCAAAACGTGGAAAGAGCTTATTTGACTACATGGTTTAGCAATGCCAGTAAGGTATCAGGACTGAGTTTTGATAAAAACATACAGGTGTCAGTTCCCCCAGGTAGCTACGGTCATGATTTTAGAAATCAAGGCATATGCCAATGGCAGGTAAGGAGGCGAAGAAGCACAGGGCAGCAGACTGCATTCAGGAAACTGGGAAATGTAATATGACTGGATCTTTATGCCCATAAAGCGGAGTGGTGCAAGAGGAACTTGGAGAGGTGGAAGTCATGATGGCCTTGCAGGCCACACAAAGAATTTTGGACTTCTCCCTCTACCTGTTGCAGGACCAGAGAACCAGGGAATAGACACAGTTGGATTTGCATCTTAGAAAGATGACTTTGGCAGTAGAGTGGAAGACCAGTTGCAGGAGGCAGACAACAAACCTGCAGTCAGGGAGAACAAATGAAAGGCAATTTCACAACTCGGACATGAGACAGTGAAAGAGAAATGCCTATGTGGGCCTCTTCTGCACATTCCTTTTGAAAATAAGGTAAGAGGCCAAGTGTGGTGGCTGGCGCTCGTAATCCCAGCACTTTGGGAAGCCGAGGTGGGTGGATCACCTGAGGTCAGGAGTTCAAGACCAACTTGGCCGACATGGTGAAACCCTGTCTCTACTGAAAAAGGAAAATACAAAACTACAAAAATTAGCCAGGTGTGGTGGTGCACACCTGTAATCCCAGCTACTCGGGAGGCTGAGGCAGGAGAATCATTTGAACCTGGGAGGCAGAGGTTGCAGTGAGCCGAGATCACGCCTCTGCACACTAGCCTGGGTGACACAGCGAGACTCCATCTCAAAAAAAAAAAAAAAAAGAAGAAGAAAATAAATAAATAAAATAAAATAAAATAATGTAAGAAAGTTACAACAGGAATATGAAAGAGAAGGCAACTGGAGCATTCTGTTCTTTTAAATGAGATGGTTTTAATGGGATTTGGTTACTGATTAAGGGTTCTTGGTGAGAAGATGGCAGCATTGTAAGGTAAATACTAGGTTTCTAACTTCAGCAATGGGAAAGCGATAGTGTCTCCAGCTCACACAGGAAATATATGAGAAATATAAATTTGGGGTGTGGTAGATGAATGAAGTTCCAGAAGTGTTATGTTCACTGAGGTTTTGGGACATTTGAGTGGGACCATCAGGTCAGCAGCTCATCTTCAGCTTTGTGGAAAGATTTGTGGTAAAGATATAAATATGGAGGTTATGAGCACATATGTGTTGTTCAAAAGTATGAAGGAAGGTGATCATGTGAAGAAACAGAAAGTGATAGGACAGATAGGAAGAGGGACATGGAAAGATGCCTGAGAAACATGAGGATTCAAGGAGAGCACAGAAGAGGTGGAACCACAGGAAGAAACAGATCTGGTTGCCAGAGGTGGGAAGAGTGACCAAGAAATCAACTCAACCAAAGAGTGGAATACCACATTAAATTGGTCTCACAAAGTGTTTATAGATAATAAATCCTCAAATTCCCTTCTCATGTTGAAATGGCATACTATCTAAGATAACAGTTCATTCATTTCAACCATTCTGTATTTTATAACCTCTGTACCTTAAGTAAAATATTTAAGGTTCAAAGATCTTTCACTAAGTTTTCACCTATATAGGTAAATGAAATTCATCGAGGGATTAAAATAATCTAATCAAATCTTCTTCCAGGCCCTCAAAATCTGTGAAGCAGAAATTGCCCGGATGTCAACTTCGATTTAGCTACAATTGTTCCTTTAAGAATGAAGTTCAGAAACATGTACAGTATTTATGTGTCAATTATGAATATAACTTAAAAAATTTTAAAGAATAATAGAGCTCAGAGTAATACAGAACATTTAATAATATACCATAATCAAATATATTTTGGTATATTATTTTATGCATGGATATAGAAACGCACACAAAGTTGGCTTTTGTGGTCTTAGAATAGACCTGGAAAAAAAATGGTTATGAGGAAAGTAGAGAGAAGTGGATAAAAGTACAGTTATTGACATTGGAATTAGATTAAATTAGACTTGAATTTTTGACACTGCACTTTGTAGCTGTGCAAACTTGACCAAGTTGCTTATCTTCCCTGAGGGTTTTTATCCTTTTCTCTAACATGCGTAAGATTGACCTCATAGGGTTAGTGGGATTATCACCTCAGGAAATTCACTCTTGGCACGGTGTCTGTGCATAGCAAACAATCAATAAATATTGGCCAAATACAGTACAAAGAATACTTGAATAGGAGTTGGGAGCCTTGTATTCTAAACCTGGCTCTGGTGGGGCACAGTGGCTCACGCCTGTAATCCCAGCACTTTGGGAGGCCAAGGCAGGCGGATCTCTCAAGAGCAGGAGTTCAAAACCAGTCTGGCCAGCATGGTGTACTGAAAATACAAAAATTAGCCATGTGTGGTGGTTCACGTCTGTAATCCCAGCTACTAAGGAGACTGAGGCAGGAGAATTGCTTGAACCTGGGAGGCAGAGGTTGCAGTATGCCGAGATAGCGTCACTGCACTCCAGTCTGGGCAACAGAGTGAGACTCCATCTGGAAAGAAAAAGAGAGAGAGAGAGAGAGAGAGGAAGGAAGGAAGGAAGGAAGGAAGGAAGGAAGGAAGGAGAAAAGAAAATCAACTTGGCTCTGTCACTAACCAACAGTGTGATGAAAAAAAAAAAATCATCATGTCTCTCAGTGGTCTCTTCATGTAGAAAATTGGAGAGTTGGACTAGATTAGCATTTTTCTAAATTTTACTTAACCAAACCAGCACTTTCTCTTTAAGTACAATCTTATATCTTATAAAACTAAATAGAAGAGTAGCTGCTGCCCTGGTTGAATTAGAAGAGTTTTAGAATATGTATGTGTGTGTAAATATACACAGTATACATATTCAGATATGCATGTATATTTGTATATCATAACATATTTATGCTGTAGTAACAGGAAAAATCCATGTTCCTAAATTCTTATAACCTCCACAAGTAACTGCACCAGCAAAAGAGCAAAGCGGAACTTCCAGGCAGTTCCTTAAACAAGGACTGTTGTTTTTACAGAATCTAGCTTGAATCACAATGAGCGGAATTTCAACTTTCATTCATAGTTAAATGGACAATAGGCAGACTAATCTATACTAAAGAGGCTTCTTTTCCTCTCAACAGTCGCATTCTTTTCATGTAAGCAATGCAATGCTAAGTATTTATAGTGATTGCAATCTCTTCCAAGAAAATTTTCTATGGCACTTAAACATAATCACTACCTAACTCAGGACAACTTGTGTCATCAATACACTCTCTTGTTGAGTAATCAAGACATGAAATTTAGTTTTGCTTTGGTTTCTTCTCTCCCTCCTGTAAAATAGAAATGTATTTTTGGAATGAATATGTTGCTGTTAGGCAGATTTGAAAATACGAACTTTTAAACGGGAATGTTCTCATTGTCATGTAGTTTAGAAAGAGACCACTCTTGTAGGTGTGTGTACTAACAGTATCAGTGTATATCAGCACAGCCTAACAGTTTAATTATTTTATTATATAATTTGATTTAAACGACTGCCAAGTTGACATTTTGGGTGGTCTGGAGTATGGTCAAGATGACAGCCTGGGATCCACAACTAGAAGAAGCCAGCACCAAATGGAGCAGAGAGCTAAGTCAGAAATAGCCAGCATCAGTCAGCAAAGGCAGCCAGACAGTTCAAACTTGTCCTTCAGGTGAGAGAAGCCTCCCAGAAAACACAGCCCATCACTCCGGAGAACATTTTGGGACAGGACAGGGTCCAGCTTGATAAATAGAACAGCAAGGGAGGTACAGCAGGTCAAGGGAGTAAGGGAAGAGTGTCAAGAGTCAGATACTTGGGAGTATGTGTGTGAGGGGATGGTGGGTAAGACATAAACACATGCACCAGGTGAGTTCGTGTTACTGCCGAAAGAAGTAGCTGCTATTCAATTCTTGGGCATGTGTGTCCAAGTCTTCCAAGAGAAGCCAGAAATATGTATTTTTAAGTGAAAACTTCAATTGTGAAGCATTGTCAATAACTTCATTTTGTTTTTAAAATACTGTGAAAATGGAAGCAATCTTATGCCAACCAACGTGAAATACATTTGCCCTAGGGCTTTACGTTTGAGATATCAGGCCTGGAATTCCAGACTTGTAGGTGTATGCTTATAAATTTGGCCCTGATTCATGGGTACTTTTCCAGTTTTGTTATAATTTATTTCTTTGGATCTGAGTAAGCATCACCAAATTGCCCTAATATTTATGGAAGGCCAACTTTATTCTTACTTTGGCATTCCAAAGAAACTTCCTGAAGCTCAAGAAACATGGCAGTCTGTTCAAGGGTGGTCTTGTCTGCCTCATTATTTGACTTCTTCAAGATATCCTGGGATGAATTCTCTGACCTTCCCCTCACCCTGAAAAAGCCCCATTCTTTCATTTGCCAAACATTTCACAATCTAGCAAAGTGTATCATAAAATATTTGGCTATTCCATATGTAAACTAAACATAAAATTCTAAGTCCCCCAACTGACTGAACAGATCATCTCTTGGCCAAAAGGACCCCACAGTAAGCTTGAAAACTGCTTTATTGGCCATAATGAAATGGGAGGTCAGACGCCTTGTTACACTCCCTCCCTGGCTAATCACAATTAGGCTTTATTCCCTAAGGGCTAAACACAAACCAGTTCTTTCCAAAGACCACACTACTCAGCTGCCTGAGGCTGCCCTTCCTTTTTTGCCTGATAAGAGAACACTGACCATGGAGTTGTTCTGTCCAGTCTATGCAGAATGTGCAGTCAGAGTTTTTGTGACCTTGGCTTCACCTCTTGATGTTAAGGCACGGAAAATGCCACTCTCGGCTCATGCTTGCACTACCATTTTTTGTAGAGAGATTCAGGAAGGGGCATAAAGCTCCGTTGGATTTGTGCACGTTTCTTCTATCACAAATATTCATGACTCCTCCTACAGCTTATTAAATATGTATATTCGGTCACCAGCTCAGCATAAATTCCTGTTCCCTTTGCCCCTCCTCAAAGTGTTCATTTCTGGCTTCTGACTAGAGGCTACACTTCTTGGCCTGTCAGAATGGCCACCCTGAAAGCTGCAATCCTTTATCAGAAACAAACTGTCAGGCCTCTGAGCCCAAGCCAAGCCATCACATCCCCTGTGACTTGCACTTATATGCCCAGATGGCCTGAAGTAACTGAAGAATCACAAAAGAAGTGAAAGTGCCCTGCCCCGCCTTAACTGATGACATTCCACCACAAAAGTGAAAATGGCCGGTCCTTGTCTCTTTTTTTTTTTTTTTTTTGAGACGGAGTCTGGCTCAGTCGCCCAGGCTGGAGTGCAGTGGCCGGATCTCAGCTCACTGCAAGCTCCGCCTCCCGGGTTCACACCATTCTCCTGCCTCAGCCTC
>NW_012112808.1:2218121-2263899 GCF_000951035.1 Colobus angolensis palliatus | reverse complement strand
TTTCGGACTCAGCCCGCCTGCACCCAGGTGATTAAAAAGCTTTATTGCTCACACAAAGCCTGTTTGGTGGTCTCTTCACACGGACGCGCATGACACAAACCTCTCCTTTCCAAATTTATGAACTTTGTCATTCTTAAATTTCCACATACGATATGGCACAGGAGCTAGGCGCACAAACCAATTTAAATGGGTGTGAGAAGAGGATCAAATCCAAATTCACTTTAAATTTTTCACATTTATATAGTCACATTGTTCTTAGAAAGTCATCAACACAATATTTTTTTCTCTGTTGAAGAAGAACAGAGGGGAAAATATCACTGCTGTCATGGAAAATATATTTTTTCATTTTTTTCTCTGGAACTCTATTCTCTTAGCAGTTCTTTCGGAGTGGGTGGCAATGAAAATGCCCAGGTGAGGCAGTGCAGTGTGCTGCCCCCCTCCTCCTCCCTGGTCAGTGCTCCTCAGAGTTTCGCCTCACTCTCCAGTTAGTAAGACCTCTCTGAAGTCTGAAGTGAAAGACTCTTCCCTTCTTTCACACTCAGCATGAAGGGAGGAAGCAGACCTTTATCAGGTCCTTGGGGAATTTGGACCCATCAGAATCTCTAAAAAGTGTTCAGAAGTAAACAGTGGATCCTTCAAGGGACAGCCTTTGTGATTTCAAAGTAAAAGAGACCAGGAAAACTCTAAAAAGCACAGTATAAAAAGGAAAGTATACTAAATAGGAGTCACTGAGAGAAAAGTGAGTTCTGGAGGCTTAAGGCTCCCACTACAGGGGAGCATTATGAAACAGCAATTAACATAACTCTCCTGAATTGCTTAGAGTCTTTATAGCTACTTTCCTATAACTTCCCTGCTTTTACATATATATAACTTCCTCCCTTTAGGCACCAGTTAATACCTCCATTAAAACTCCCCAAAACCAAAAGCAAAGTGGTTTCAAAACAAGTGGTTGCAACTGTTTTAGAGCACAGGAAAGAGAAATGGCAGAATCCTTTGACCTCCAAGGGAAACTATTTTATTACATTAAAGAAACACAGGAAGAGAGAAAGAGAGAAAATATTTTTCTTTTCAGGAGCTGTGAATTCATGTAGATTTTACTATGTGCAACATGTATATCAATATTGCTTTTCTTTGATGGAAGACATTTGATTCATTGCTCCAAGGAAGATGTTAAAAACAAAACAGCAGCAAAATATTGGGAAAAGAAATGAAATGAAGACTGTATCTCCTCATCTTCTTCTTCCTTATTTTGCAAACTTTGAGATCAATGGTGACTCTCTTTTAAGGACAATACTGTTCATAACATCCACTTGAGGGAAGAGAGAGACCCTCTCATATTGTTTTATATTGTTTTATACTCAGAAAAGGAAAGAGAAGTGAAACTAAAGGCAGGTAGCCCGGCGCCTAGGAACCAGAACCGAAACCAAGGAATCAGACCCGAAACCAGGCCTGGACCTGCTTGACCTAAGCCTGGTAGTTACAATTCGACCCCTGACCTAGCAACTGATGTTATCTATAGATTCCAGACTTTGTATGGAAGTACATGCTGAAACCTCCCGTTCTGTTCTGTTTCACTCTGACCACTGGTGCTCGCAGCCAGTGTCACGTACCCCCTGGCTTGCTCAATCGATCAGATCATGACCCTCTCATGCGGACCCCTGTAGAGTTGTGAGCTGATTAAAGCCACTCCCTTCACTATCTTGGTGTCTGAGGGGTTTTGTCCGCAGCTTGTCCTGCTACATACTCACTATTTTGCATTTTTTAGCATTTGAGGATGTAGCTAGCACCTCCTAAAAGAGTATCTTTTATCAGCTGTCTTCAGGAAAAACAACCACAACAAAACTATAAACACTGCTTGAAGTTTATAATGCTTAGGTTATCAACCTGTGACTAAAATGCTGCACGGTTCCATTAAGCGTCAAAATAAATCACTGTAATATACTTGGCTAACAGGGCTTGGACTATTAGGATGAGTTAACAGGGAATTGATCTGATTAATTAATTAGTAATAAGATTTTAGACGAAAGCTGTGCCTTTTCAAAGAGCTCCCAGTGCTTTGTAATCATCATCTTACTTTTTCCTAGATGATTCAGAGAGTAAAATGAGATGTCAGAGCCCCAAATCACATAGCTGATTTGCAGCAGAATCAAGTTTAGAATCTCTGTCCCCTCATTTTAAAGAATATGTTCTAAACACTGAATCGTATTTCTCTGATTTAAAAAAATAGCGCTCCCTGATTTACAACTTAACATCTGTGACATTCTAAAACTGTATCATGTCACTTGAGGTCAAGTGAAATCACAAAACAAAACCAATTATTTGTAGACAAGATAGCCATTATTTAATCATCTGATGGAAATGAGGTTCAAAGACATAAGAGCAGATGAAACAAAGTACAAAAGGGATAACAGCAACCTCCTGATTATCTGGGAGGGCTTTTACTACCTCTGCATCAAAGAAGGGATTTAAATGACTCAAAAGGAAGGTATTTTGAAATACCACTGATAGGGTTTGGCTCTGAATCTCCACCCAAATCTCATCTCAAATTGTAATTACCACGCGTTAAGGGGAAGGTGATGTGCTCTCCTCGGCACAGTGAGTTCTCACAAGATCTGATGTTTTCTGTTTTTTCCAGGAAATAAATATCTGTTTTCAATGCTTAATTTCTTTTTATGAATTTATTTTGTACTTAAATCGATTTTGGGAAACAGGTGGTGTTTGATCAGATAAGTTCTTTAGTGGCGATTTCTGAGATTTTGGTGCACCCAATATTTGATGGTTTTATAAATGTTTAGAAGCTCCTCCTTCTTTCTTCTCTCTCCTGCCACCATGTGAAGAAGGTCCTTGCTTCCCCTTCATCTTCCGCCATGATTGTGGGTTTCCTGAGGCTTCCCCAACCACGCGGAACTATTAAGCCTCTTTCCCTGAGTCTGGGGTATTTCTTTATAGCAGTGCGAAAACATACTAATACAACCATTCTAATCACATATGTAACATTAGAATCAAATCACAACAGTACCCAAAACAGCTTTGGTGTGCTGTGACTCTATGATTACTTAGCTTCCTTGCCAGTTGAGAAAGAGTTAAATGACCTAGAAACCTAGCTCTGCTATAGCCCTATGACCTTGAAAAATTCATGTAATTTTTCTGAGCCCCAGTTTTCTCATCTACAAAATGCTAATAGCATCACTTACTATATGGATTAAGTCACGTATGTACTTGAAAGTGCTGAGTAAATCCTGTGTTTCTCTAGTGATGCAATATTGTAACATCATAGGTACGCAGCCCTTAGTCTTTACGAAAGATCTACACAAGTTTAGGCCAAAGAGCTTGACCACGTGTTAACTCTGCCTGGGGCAGGATGAAATTATGGCCTCATTGAATACAAAATAAATATTTTATTTATTTATTATTATTATGTTTTTTGAGATGGAGTCTCGCTCTGTCGCCCAGGCTGGAGTACAGTGGCGTGATCTCGGCTCACTGCAAGCTCTACCTCATAGGTTTACACCATTCCCCTGTCTCAGCCTCCTGTGTAGCTGGGACTACAGGCGCCTGCCACCATGCCTGGCTAATTTTTTTTTTTTTTTTGTATTTTTAGTAGAGATGGGGTTCCACCTTGTTAGCCAGGATGGTCTCGATCTCGTGACCTCATGATCTACCCACTTCGGCCTCCCAAAGTGCTGAGATTACATGTGTGAGCCACCATGCCCGGCCCAGAAAGATTTTAAAACTATTTTAGATGCGTAATTATAGGGTCGTATATTGGTAAACAAGAGAGATTTCTAGTCAAAGCTTGCAAATAACAATCTCAAAATTGTACCTGTTCTGCAGATGCTTTGTTTTACTCAGACATACATATTATTTTAAAGTAAGCTGCTTTCTAACTATTTTTTTAATAGAAAACTTAGACAAAAGACTGTGACTTTCTATCTCCCCTCTCTGAAAATCAAACTCTGGCAGGGCGTGGTGGCTCACATCCATAATCCTAGCACTTTGGGAGGCCAAAGTGGGAGGCTCACTTGAGCCCAGGAGTTCGAGACCAGCCTGAACAACATGGCAAAAACCCATCTTTAAAAATAATAATAATAAATAATTAACCAGGCGTGGTGGTGTGTGCCTGTAGTCCCAGCTACCTTGGAGGCTGAGGCGGGAGGATCACTTGAGCCCAGGAAGTAAAGGCTGCAGTGAGCAATGATTGTGCCACTGCACACCAGCCTGGGTGACAGAGGGAGACCTTGCCTCAAAAGGAAAAAACAAACACAACAGGAAATATTTGTCCCTGAGGCTGAGTCCCTGCTGCCTGATCTTGATGGTGTGTTCCCTCTGCTGTTTACTTAATTCCTGTCGATTTCTGGAGGCATTTCAGTGTATGAGACTTGTAGCAGAATCTGGAAAATTGGATTATTGTTCTGCAAATATCTATGGCTTTTCCAAATCCCTCCTACCCGTGGACAGAACACACTCTCATTCCTCATTGATTTGGAGTTTGCTTTGGCCAATGGAATGTCAGCAGACTGGACATGAGAAGAAGGGTGAAGTGTGCTTGAGTGTTTGGCCAGGACCTGTGTTTATCCTGCTTGCCAGGAGGAGGGTGTGTCCCAGGAGGTGGCCCCTTTATCTAAGGGCTTAGATTAAGACACAGGGAGTGGATTTGAGCCCTTCTTTCAGGATCTTAGCCTGAAGCCAAGGTTGGGTGACCTATAGCCTAAGGCAGGTCTGCTCCAGCACCCCTGAATTAAAAAAACAAAACCTTGTTGTAAGCCACTGAGTTCCAGGACAGTCTGTTACGCAGCACTAGCGTGCCAGTAGCTGACTGATACCCTACACTATTGTTTTCTCTGTCTCTCTTCCTCACTGTTTGTGAGTTTGTGTCTTTCTTTTAAGTTCCTGATGAGAGTTGAGAACAAGGGTGAAATAGAAAAGCTGTAATAGAGTCAGAGATGAGTAAAAATGGGAAAGTCTTCTAGAATTATTTCATCCAAACCCATCATCTCTCCAGAGAAGTGAAGTCAGTCTTTCAAGCTTAGGTAGAATCTACTTTTCTTAGTCCTGATTCAACGATCTTTATGTCCACCACAATTCTTCCTTAGACTTACAAAGGTTTTGCATGACCACTGATAGAGGAAACATCTCTTTCTTCTCAGAAGATATAAAGAAGCAGGGGTAAAATTAGAAATTTGTGGGCAAGGCTGGATGCAGTGGCTTATGAAGCAGAAGGATTGCTTGAGCTCAGGAGTTCGAGGCTGCAGTGAGCTATGATCATGCAAATGCACTGCAACCTGGGCAACAAAGCAAGACCCTATCTCTAAAAAAAAAAATATATATATATATATAAATTAAAATAAATTTAAAAAATAAATTTATGGGCAAGAAAACCTAGCATTCCTTTCCTTCAAATGCAAAACTAAAACACATCATTATGTGGGGGGGGAGGTGCACTCACACACATGCATGTGTGTCTACCTGCAAACTTTAATAGTTTAAGGAATGTGAGCCAGTTGTTAATGAAAATACATGTATTTTTAATTTACAAACAACCCTCTCAGGATGAGATTCAGAGATGTAAAACTTTTCTGACCTTCCTTATTTCTTGCACCCTCACTCTCAAATTTTAAAATCCTTTAAACTCTTCGAATAGAAGTAAATATACAGATTCAGTGTTACTTTTCATAATAACTTTAACTATATATACAGTCATGTGCCACAAAACGATGTTTTGGTCAATAATGGACTGCATATTCAGTGGTGGTCTTATAAGATTTTAATGGAGCTGAGAAATTCCTATTGTCTAATAATGTCATAGCCATCATAATGTCAGAGCACAACTACTCATATGCACTATTATCATTGCACAATTATTCATGTGTTTGTGGTGCTACTGGTATAAATAAACCTACTGCACAGCCAGTCATATAAAAGTCTAGCACGATTATGTACATACATAATACTTGATAATAAACAATTACCTTAGGTCAGGTGCGGTGGCTCACACCTGTAATCCTAGCACTTTGGGAGGCTGAGGCAGGCGAATCACCTGACATCTGGAGTTTGAGACCAGCCTGACCAACATGGAAAAATCCCAGCTCTCCTAAAAATACAAAATTAGTCAGGCATGGTGGTGCGAGCCTGTAATTCCAGCTACTTGGGAGGCTGAGGCGGGAGAATCGCTTGAAACCAGGAGGCAGAGGTTGTGATGAGCTGAGATTGTGCCACTGCACTCCAGCCTGGGCGACAGAGCGAGACTCCATCTCAAAAATAATAAAAAACAACTTAAAAAAAATTATGTGACTGGTTTACGTATTTACTATACTAAACTTTTCATCATGATTTTAAAGTGTACTCCTTGTGTAATTAAAAAGGTTAATTGTAAAACAGCCTCAGGAAAGTCCTTCAGGAAGTATCCAGAAGAAGGTGTCATTATCATATGAGCTGACAGCTCCACGAGTTCATCACTCCTGAAGACCTTCCAGTGAGACAAGATGTGGAGGTGGAAGACAGTGACATAGATGATCCTGACCCTGTGTAGGCCCAAGGTAATGTGTGTATTTTTGTTTTAGTTTTTAACGAAAAAGTCTGAAAAGTGAAAATAAATACATACATGAAAATTAATAATTTTAAAAATGGAAGAAAAGCTTATGGAACAAAGATACAAAGAAATAAAATATTTTCGTATAGCTGTACAACGTGTTTGTGTTTTAAATTGTGTGATTACAAAATAGTCAAAAAGTTAAAATAAGTTAAAAATCTATAAAGTAAAATATGTTACAGTAAATTAATTTATTATTGAAGAAAGAAAAATTTTTTTTTTTTTTTTTTTTGAGACGGAGTCTCGCTCTGTCGCCCAGGCTGGAGTGCAGTGGCGCAATCTCGGCTCACTGCAAGCTCTACCTCCCGGGTTCACGCCATTCTCCTGCCTCAGCCTCCCGAGTAGCTGGGACTACAGGCGCCCGCCATCTCGCCCGGCTAGTTTTTTGTATTTTTTAGTAGAGATGGGGTTTCACCGTGTAGGCCAGGATGGTCTCGATCTCCTGACCGCGTGATCCGCCCATCTCGGCCTCCCAAAGTGCTGGGATTACAGGCTTGAGCCACCGCGCCCAGCCCGAAAAATATTTTTTCTAAATTTAGTGTAGCCTAAGTGTACAGTGTTTCTGAAGTCTACAGTAGTGTGGTAATGTTTGAGGACTTCACATTCACTCACTACTCACTGACTCACCCAGAGCAACTTCCAGTCCTGCAAGCTCCATTCATGGTAAGTGCCCTATACAAGTGGACCATTTTTATCTTTTTTAACCATATTTTTACAGTATCTTTTCTTTATAATTCTTTTTTCTTTATTATAATATTTTAAGTTCTAGGGTACATGTACACAACATTTGTTATATATGTATACATGTGCCATGTTGGTGTGCTGCACCCATTAACTCGTCATTTACTAGGTATATCTCCTAATGCTATCCCTCCCCCATCCCCCTCCCCACAATAGGCCCCAGTGTGTGATGTTCCCCTTCCTGTCCAAGTGATCTCATTGTTCAATTCCCACCTATGAGTGAGAATATGTAGTGTTTGGTTTTCTGTTCTTGCGATAGTTTGCTGAGAATGATGGTTTCCAGTATCTTTTCTATGTTGAGCTATGTTTAGACACACAAATATCACTGCACTACAATTGCCTACCATATTCAGTACAGTAACATGTTGTATAGGTTTGTAACCTAGGAGCAATAGGCTATGCTGTATTGCCTAGGTGTGTAATAGGCTATAACATTTAGGTTGGTATAAGCACAGTCTATGATGTTTGTGCAATGATGAAGCTGCGTAACATGACATTTCTCAGAACATTTCCCCATTGTTAAGCAAAGCATGACTAGACTACACACACACACACAGACACACACACACACACACAGCCTCGTTTTCTTTTTGCTTATGTACATTTCTTTAATGCTATATACATATATCTTTTATTTTCTCTATTGCCTATTTTTTTTGCAACTGAAGCTAATATGCTGCCTAATTCTAAGATATGATACAGCTTTATAAATAATGGTTGCTCATAGACTCAAGAAAAACTTTCAGGTTTTCAATTTCAAAGGATGAAAAAATTTTACTTAACAAAGAAATAAGCCAACACAGGGGTTGTGAATGTCTTTGACAATCAGTGGTTAAAGGGATTAGCAGAGATCCCCTGAGAGGAAGAAAGAACTTTATGCAGTGAAATAGAAAAAGAAAAATCATTTAGAGTAGAACTTCAAAGAAAAATGAGTCCAGAGAAAAACAGTTTCAGATTTGGAAAATGAACAATGTAGACAAGGTACTTGAAAATTGTGAAAAATTTGGTTTGTAAACATGAATGTGGATCTAACACAATCTATGAGACTTAAGACTAAAGTGACTTCATACTCTAGGAAACAGGAAAAATCAAGCATTTCAAGGCAGAAGAAATGAGGGGCTAAAGACAATCAATACAAGGTGGAGAATTCTTTGCCAGTTGTTAAACGAGTCTTTCTTCATTTAAGAAAGGATGGCTTGTCAGCATGAGTTGCAAATCAACAAGTCATTTTTGTAAGAATTAGAAAAAAGAAGTCCTTTTCTCTAGAAATGTAGCTATTGTTTGACAGTATATCAATAAATATACAAAATTGGTAAGAATATGGCGTGAATAGCATCTCCTGCATCATGAGGTGCACAGAACATACAACCTCAGGCAGCTGTCCTGGGTTGAATAAACTGTCCTCAGCATTCTCAGAATGTGGTGTATTACAAGGGCTCCACTATTCATCTCAAAAGATGATCTATACAAGTTTTGAGGAAAATCGAAAGAGAAAACATAAAATATAGTTACTCATTGTGTAAAGAAATTATGTACTTGTGTTATTGTATAAGCTTTATTTTTTAAAAAGAGCAAAAGCTGGCCTCTCCTATTTGTGGTATCGATAGACTGCTGAAATGTACATAAATTCTTGGCAGCACTCCCCTGAGAAGTGAGAGCTCGTTCCTTGAATCTGAACTTGATCATGTAATTGGCTTTGGTCAGCGGGACAGCAGCAAATCTTACACAATCAGAGACATGAAAAGTGTTGTGCAAGGGGGCTCGCCCTCTGGATAGGTGGATCCTTTCTGTCACCACGAAAACAAGCCTGGGCCAGCCAGTTGAGGTTAGAGACACCACATGGAGAGACTTCCCAAGCCAGAGAGTCCTAAAATATAATAGATGCCTGTTTTTAAGCCATTATATTATGAGGCGGTTTGTTATGTAGCAAAAGGTAACTATTACCGTGTCTCAAGAAAAGAACTGTTGTAAATTCCACATCATCACCATCGATGGTTTAAGTAATAAATGATGGACTGAGTCATCTCCCTTGTTTGCGATTCTTCTTGTGTCCATAAAGCTTGACCATGAAGACATCTTTTTCTGTTGACCACCCTTCCTGGGGTTTGAGGGTGATTCTTAACTACTTTAACTTTTTAAGGGAAAAGAATCTCCTTAGCAGCTGGTCAAGAAACTGGTATTAATGTCTGCCATTAACTTCAGGAGAAAATAAGAGACTTGTTTGAAGAAGGAAAAAAGTTTACTTGAGTGTGGTAACTGTTATCTTACTGTTTATGAAATAACCAATCACTTAATTAAGGCCTAGAAAAGCAAAGAGAACCTCTCAATTTCTGAAAAGGAATATTAAGACCTGTAGCCAAAATATCAGTCCATCCCTTAGAAAGGCAGCTTGCTTCTATTGTGAAGAAGGTGTAGTAAGCGGTAAACGATGAGAAGGAAACCGTAAGGAGAAATGGCTCTGATGGAGACAGCTTGTGATACGCAGAACTTTGCTTCTAAGAAATAAATCTCCAGGTTAGAAGTGTTATTAGACATTACCAAAGGGAACACACAGAGACCCACACTAAAAAGCATACTTGGTTGGGAGAAAAAACTAACAAATAAAAAACATAAGAGAAATATGACAATTATTTCCATCATTGTCTTTAGGCGGAGGAGTAAGAGTGATATTTATTTTCTTCTTCTCATTTCCCTGAATTAGTTTCTCTCTCTCTCTCTCTCTCTCTCTCTCTCTAGAATATTTTATTGCTTCCATGAAAGGATACTAAAAACAAAAGCATGTGCATTCAATTTATATCTGCTTTTCTTGAAAGTATAAAAAGTACAAATACTTGCATGGTATAGATTGTCATTGCAACACTGGATGAAGGCATGCCAAGGACAAGCTCTATTATCTATCTATCTATCTATCTATCTATCTATCTATCTATCTATCTATCTATCTCACCAATCTAGCTACACATATGTATATATATCACTGTGATATATCTATCTTGACATATTCCTTTCTTGTTACTGTTGTAAACATGTTCATTTTATTTCACTTTAGGATCTCATTAACTTTTTAAGTTTTTCCTCTTTAACACAAAAAACACATAAATATATGCAAACAGTATATGAAGGATAATCAAACACAGTATTTATAATTGAAAAATAAAAATATTATTTCCCACTGTAATACATTTGCATGTACATTTCAGTTTGCTTGTGCCACTTTCTACACCTTTACAAACCTGCATAATACACTGTTCAACAATGAATGTTTCTGTTATGAAAATTAGGTCACGCTTTATTGGTAAACAGGGGAATCGTCAGTATAATATGGAAGTCACAGTGGTTCACACATTTGTTGTTTACAAGGCAAGGAGAACCAGAAGAATGGGAGTAGAATTATAAATTTCAGCAGGAAAGAACAGAACTCTGAACTCAGTATTTGAACTGGCGGCAGACGCCGTTTTGTTTCCATTAAAAATAATAATAAGGAAAAGCTAGCAATTGCATCCAGAATTCCTTTCTTTGAGAGGAGTACTCAGCTGTCAATGGATGGCAGGTTGCACTGCAATGAAGGTCAAGGGGTAAGAGCTTATAGAGCATGGAGGACTATGTCGGATAGGGTAGCTAGACAAGACCTCTTTGAGGAAGTGCCATTTGAGAAGAAATGTCACTAGAAGAAGTGAGAGAGCAAGGCAGCAAAGAACGGGGGTGGTGTGTGGTTTTCCAAGCAGAGGGAACAGCAAGTGAAAAGGCTCGAGGTGGGCACAAACATGGGACATTTGGAGAATAGCAGGAAGGCCAGCATGGGTAGAGTGAGCAGAGAGCATAAGGAGAAAACATTACAGAGATTAGCAGGGACTAAATCATAAAGGTCATTGTAGGCTGAGATGAGAAATTTAGACTTTATTCAGAGGGTGCTTGGAAACCAGTGGAAAGTTCTGAGCAAGAAATTGATATGATCTGATTTCGTGTTTAAAAACTCACCCTGGATGCTGCCTGAGAATTCAATATAAGGGGAAAGAGTCAAATCAGGAAAACCCATCAGGAAGCTTTTAAAGCAGCTTAGATGAAAGACAATGATGTTTTGAACTATGGTGGTAGCATCGGAAGAAGATTTTTGTAAATAATAAAACAGGTAGGGGGCTGGCACATGGATTGGAGGTGGAGAGCAAGGGAAGGAGAGAAATCAAGAACAATCCCTAGGCTTGGGTCTGAGTAAATGGGTGAATGGTGAGGCCATTTATGATGGTGGGAAAGGCTGGGCAAAACAGGTTTGGTGGAAGGGAAGGAGTCAACAGTTCCTTTCAGACAGTTAATTTTAACATGCCTATTAGACATCCCTGTAGAAAACTATGAATTTGAAGGTGGTATTAAATGGATGAACAGAACAAATAAACATTCTTTCTAATGGTCAAGTAATCAGAACCTGCTAATGATATGTGACAGTGTTCATCTTAATCAGATCAATATAACAGAAAAAATATATAAAACAGAAGACATAGAAGAACTTCAAAATAGAACACAAACACTAGGTCGTATCTAATTGGGTGGCAAGTTTAATAAGGCAAAAGTGGCAGATAATGGTGCACAGCACCGCCAGCTTTCTCTTCATCACACACTTCTCTTCTGTGGAATGGCAGGGCTTTGTTTCAACTGGCTGGCCACTTCCAGCCTTTCTTCCAATAGAAACATCTCCCGCACATTTCGCCTCAAACCACCAAGGCGGAAATGGATTATTTGGTTCTAAACCCTGCAACCCTCCCACTTACAAATGCAACTCTTTAATATGTTATTGAAATTATACAAATCTTGCTAAAAATCTAGCTCAAATCAAATCAAAGTATGTTTATGTCTTACTTTGATATTAGAAAATTAGGGTACGTTTCACAGATTTCCAACTATCATAACATGTATCTTTTTATTCATGCATTATAAAAGTAATTTTTTTGCAAACATCACCTAAACAGAATCAATTAGCCATAAAACTACATAGCCTTTGGATGCATTAGTCTATATTTGTAACAATTGACCCAAATTCAATTTTCTCAGTTGAGTTAGCATAAAGCATGTTAAATAGAACACTGAGACAAAAATTTGTGGTTTTTTTAAGGCAAGATTATTTGGATCTGATTTCTGTCAATATTAGGCCAGTTCTTCACTTCATCTAATATACTTAGTCATAGTCTAAGCATGTAGCTATGACTGTATCAAATATTCATTGCTAGTGCCACATAGGTAAATATATCAAAAGCCAAAGTTATACAGAACCCTTTCACCTAGTCACAATCTGAGAACAGCTTCAAATGCCGGTGACGTTTGTGGGTATGTGTGTGTGGTGAATATATACTTGCACACCATACTTTTTTTTTCCTTCTGCATTCAAGCCTCTGTCTGGTGTCTTACATCATAAAATGATATGATACCACTCAATGGCAGGCTTTGAAGTTGCAAAGTTACTTCCCAATTCAACTCACTGCTGATGTTGTTCAAAGTTAAAACCATCTCGGGTGGTTCTGCCACTGAGTGCAACCAGGATGGGCTCGACAGAGGAGCACTGAACTGTCACTGCCCTTCAGGGGTCAAGATGTCTCCCTCTTACTGAGATGTGTCAGTGGTGGTGCACAGAGGGTCTCTTTAAGTATCAGTTATCAGGTAAAATTCATCAAAGACCAAAGCCAGAGCTAAGCAGCTACACTGTCTGAAAACATCCTCTAGGCTTTTAACAAGAGAACTGAGCAGGAAATAGAATGGTTACAGCTTTCTAAAGGAAAACCAAAATACTGAAATACCCTTACCTTTGATGTTAATGAATTTATTCTTACCAGATGGTTATCTGGATGTAAGACAGCAAGACTTCCACTCCATTTGGTATGTGTATATGTTGTGCACGTGCCCATACACCCATTCATTTGGCACCTATTCTTTAAAATAGACCTTATAGATGGTACAGTAATTGTAACAAGCAATGACAAAACTCGGAGAGCAATGATCATTTATTAGTGCTCAGGAATATCTGGATGGTCTTTGGTTATTAGCAAGTGACCAGGGCGGTTTTATCTTACATGTCTCTCACCCCTCTCCTGGGACCAGCAGGCTGGCCAGGAATACTCTTCTCATAGCCATAACAGGGTGCAAGAGGAAGAGTAGCTGCACCAAGGCCAATGAAAGCCTGGACTAGAGGCTGGGCGTGGTGGCTCACACCTGTAATCCCAGCACTTTGGGAGGCCGAGGCGGGCAGATCATGAGGTCAGGAGATGGAGACCATCCTGGCTAACACGGTGAAACCCCGTCTCTGTTAAAAACACAAAAAATTAGCCGGTCATGGTGGAGGGCGCCTGTAGTCCCAGCTACTCGGGAGGCTGAGGCAGGAGAATGGCGTGAACCCGGGAGGCGGAGCTTGCAGTGAGCCAAGATTGTGCCACTGCACTCCAGCCTGGGCGACAGAGCGAGACTCCGTCTCAAAAAACAAAACAAAACAAAACAAAACAAAACTGAAAGCCTGGGCTAAGAGTCACAAGCAGGCTGTTATCTCTGCTTCTTGCTATTGGACAAAGCAAGTCACATGGTCAAACTCGTGCTCAAAGCAGGTGAGGAAATAGATCTGCTCCATTAGTGGGAGGAGCTCCAAGGTCACATGGCAAAGGGTGTAGGAACAGGGAGGTTTAGGTAGAATGGTTAGTAATTTGTCTACCAGCGCCCACCTATGCATCTTTTAATCTGAAGAAATAACAGTAGCACAAGGTCTAACAACATGGAATTGAGGGCAGACAGACCTGAGTTCAAATGCTTACTAGCTCTGGCCCTGGAGTAATCAGTGTCACCTCCCTTGTCCTTACTTTCCACGTGAGTAAGATGAAAACAATAACACTGGCCTCAAGGAATTCTGTGATTACTGAAAAAATGTATGAACAGTTGTCTGTAGTATTCTCCTAAGAAGTTATGGCACTTGTTATCAATGTTACTGCTATTGCCATTATTTCCATTATTATTATTATTCAAACCTAGAAATAGTTGGGGCTTTTATTCTATCATCTGTCAAAACTGGCATACTCGATTTCTTCCTTAAATGCTTCAGATAGAAAGCATATCACCTCTGCCCAAAAAAATAACCCAAAGAAAACAAAATAAAAAGTATGGACTGCATGTCCTTGGGCATCATTCCTGTCCCACACAGCTGTTGAAAGAAGAATCTGTGAGGTGAAATACTGTGTGTAAATAGGGAAATTCGAAGACAGCTTTAGAAGCTGAGAAGGAAATCAAAGGTCTTCCTGCAGTCATTACTGGGAAAATGAGTTACTTTGCTTTTGTAAGCATTAGTTTCTTTTGAAATCATTTGGAAAATAGGTTATTTGCAAGGCTCAGTGATTGAGCAGTTGGCCAGGACTGGTATGTTTTTTGGGGAAAAGTTCTCTAGCTTTTCTGGATTGGATCTTCTGTAAAATATGAGTCACCACACCGTAGCCCCAACCCTGTCTCCTCATGTCTTAGTTTCATGTTCAGTGACATGCTTAATGTTCTCCTCGAATTTTGCCTATAAGAAAATGTGGATATACGTAGTAACACATACTCTTGAGTTGGTTAAAATAGGCCTCAATAGCCTTTTTCTCCCCCTCAATTGATCAGATCATTGAGGCGATTTTTGTTATCTCTTGCACAATTAAAATAATTGCCTTAATTACTTAGTAAGCTAAATTCTTCCCTTTTGCACTGAGGTTGTACTTGAGTGATAATAATTTAGGTTATTTTTAAACAGGATAAGTTTTTAAAATTTAAAACTTTTGGCCTGGCACAGTGGTTCACACCTATAATCCCAGCACTTTGGGAGGCCAAGGTAGGCAGATCACCTGAGGTCAGGAGTTTCAGACCAGCCTGGACAACCTGGTAAACCCCGTCTCTACTAAAAATACAAAAATTAGCTGGACATGGTGGTACGTGCCTGTAATCCCAGCTACTCAGGAGGCCAAGGCAGGAGAATCACTTGAATCAGGGAGGCAGAGGTTGCAGTGAGCCGAGGTCACACCACTGCACTCTAGCCTGGACAATAGAGTGAGATTCCGTCACAAAACAAAACAAAACAAAACACACTTTTATGTAAATGACTGTATGTAGTATATTTCATTCATGTTATGGACTCTTGATAGTTTCTATATATGCAGAGTCTGAAATTCCTTTCTAGGTTTCATTTCAACTCAGCTTTCTGAATCTAGTCTTTTTGTTTTTTCTCCTTCTATGATAATAGTCCTTTTTGGCTTTCTTCATATCTGATCTTAACTTCCAAATCCCTAATTTTTGTTTTATTGAAATAGAATTGCGAATTCGGTCCCTTTTGAACCACAGTGTCTGTGTCCATTCACATAAGGTCACTCAGGAAATACGAGCTGAAAAACAGTGTGCAGGGCACTTCCAGGCATTTTACTAGAAGATATTGGTGTGTGTATGCTTGAAGTAAAAGCATCAATTGCTACTTTTATCTTCTCCTCCCTCTCCTGAGGAGTCCTCCCTGCACTCTGCCCCCAGAGATGGATGACCTATTCCGCAGTGGGAAGCAAGGAAGGAATGCGTGGGGTTGCCGTGCAGTGCCTGGTTTTCCTGTCCCAATGACCAGGATGAGATCCAGAGGTGCCTTCTGTGATCCCAGAAATGCTTCCTGAAGCAGCCACTGGGCTGGAAAGGCAGGTGCCTACTGAGCTGTGACTTTCTCAGCTGTCTGCCGAAGCTGCGCTTCTAAACATAGCAGAGCCCCCCTCCCTGTAATTTCAGCCCCATCTGGTAAAGCCCACCTGGCTCTCTTGAAGCATTCCTTTTGTGTAAGTGGCTGAGAAGCAGCTGAGATACCCCTCCAGGAACTGGCAGCTGCTGTCGAGCCTTTGGTTTCTCTAGCTTCAGCGAGCAGCTCTGGGTCATTTTCACGAAGCCGAGACAGTCCTCACGATGATTCAATCCAAAGGATCAGATATGACCCTGAGGTCCGTTTTTGATCCCACGAGTGTCTGAACATGCATTACAGGAAGATGTTTTGTGATTGGCTTACAGGGGGTTGATCTTTGTGGCGCTCCAGTCAAGAATTTCTCAAAGGGAGAATGGTTCTATTCTCTGTTTGTCCTGTGAGCATAATATTGTCATTATTATTTGCACTTTTCTGAAGCTTTACGTGACAAAAATTCAGTCCTCCTCTTGGGAAAGGCAGCTTTTCTTTAAAGCAAGAATTGCAGCGTTTTCCTGGTATAAACGCCTGTATGGGTTTGGTAATATAAAACTCCTGTAGGCATTCACTGATGTTTCCCTTCTGGCCTAAACTGCTGGGTGTGACTAGTTTAAAAGCTGTCAAAATGACATAAAACAGTTATTAAAACCACTGGCTGCCTCACTGCCAGAGGGCAATATTGTTCCATAAATAGTCTACATTGCAATAGTGCTCAAAGCGAGACTGAGCCATCAAACCTAAGGGCAGAAGGCATTTTAAACTCACAGTAAAGTGCAATCATATGTAGAGTCCCACACAGGCAAATGGACACATTTTTTGCAGGTGCAATTTGGGCAATAGGTACAAGTGAAACATAGGCATTTCCAGTATCTATCTGAGCACCTAAGTGAACATGTAATTGCACAATGAGCCTTTCAATAGCAACTCAATTAAACATGTAAATTATTGCCAAATGTTCCCAGCAGCCACAGAACATTTTTGGTGTCCAACGTCATTATCTTCTATCAGGCATTTGTGTATCAGAGTACACATTTCTGTTATTAAATAGCAATTATTTTTACTTCCAGTCCCATTAGTAATATATAAAATCATAAGTACTATATTGTGTTTTTTTTGTTTTTTTTTGGTATGGACTCATTATATTCTTAGTGAAAATGCTTCTTATGCAATTAGTGGGTTTCCACAGAGGCATCTTTTAACATCTTTGTCTTTGGAAAGGTAGAATGACTATGGGGTCCTTTTTTTTTTTTTTATTTGAGACAGAGTCTTGCTCTGTCACCCAGGCTGGAGTACAGTGGCGCGATCTTGGCTCACTGCAACTTCCAGTTCCTGGGTTCAAGCAATTCTCTGCCTCAGCCTCCCGAGTAGCTGTGATTATAGGCCCCTGCCAGCACGCACAGCTAATTTTTGTGTTTTTAGTAGAGACAAGGTTTTATCACCTTGGCCAGGCTGGCCTTGAACTCCTGACCTTGTGATCCACCTGCCTCGGCCCCACAAAGTGCTGGGATTACAGGTGTGAGCCACTGCACCCGGCCTGGGGTCCTTTTAAAAACAGAATTAGGCCAGGTACAGTGCCTTATGCTTCTTATCCCAGCACTTTGGGAGGCAGAGGCAGGAGGATCACTTAAGGCCAGGCGTTCAAGACCATCCTGGGCAAGATGGCGAGACATCATCTCTACCAAAAAAATACTAAAAAATTAGCTGGGTATGCTGGAGGATGCCTATAGTCCCAGCTACTCAGGAGGCTGAGGAAGAAGGATCACTTGAGCCAAGGAGTTGGAGGCTGCAGCGAGCTATGAATGTGCCACTGCACTTCAGCCTGAGGCACAGAGCAAGACAGTTTCTTAAAAAAAAAAAAAAAAAAAGACTGGGTGCAGTGGCTCACACCTGTAATCCCAGCACTTTGGGAGGCTGAGGCAGTTGGATCACTTGAGGTCAGGAGGTCGAGACCAGCTTGGCCAACATGGTAAAACCCCATCTCTACTAAAAATACAAAAATTAGTTGGGCGTGGTCGTGGGCACCTGTAATCCCAGCTACTCAGGAGGCTGAGGCAGGAGAATGGCTGGAACCCAGGAGGCAGAGGTTGCAGTGAGCCAAGATCCCGCCACTACACTCGAGCTGTTGGTAATTTACACAGAAATTATAAACTTTTTTTTTTTTTTGAGACGGAGTCTTGCTCTGTCGCCCCGGCTGGAGTGCAGTGGCCGGACCTCAGCTCACTGCAAGCTCCGCCTCCCGGGTTTACACCATTCTCCTGCCTCAGCCTCCGGAGTAGCTGGGACTACAGGCGCCCGCCACCTCGCCCGGCTAGTTTCTTGTAGTTTTTTTTAGTAGAGACGGGGTTTCACCGTGTTAGCCAGGATGATCTCGATCTCCTGACCTCGTGATCCGCCCGTCTCGGCCTCCCAAAGTGCTAGGATTACAGGCTTGAGCCACCTCGCCCGGCCAGAAATTATAAACTTTTAAGTAATAAATACCCAACAATTATTTGCTCACAATATTTTTAAAGCAACTGTCTATTCTAAGAAACCAATGGTAATAGTATCTTCTGTTTTGGAATCGCTTATAAAAAGTGAATGAATAAGCCAAAGGCAACATTTTGAGACTTTTTGCGGGCATGATTTGGGAAGGACTAGAGATACAAAGTCAGAACTTCATTATTGTAGGCTAAATGTTTGCGTCCTCCCAAGATTCTTACGTTGAAGTTCTAACTGCAATGTGATGGTATTTGGATGTGGGATATTTGCAAGGTCGTTAAAGTTAGATGAAGTCTTGAGCATGCGGCCCCCATGATGGGATTTGTGTCCTTATAAGAAGAGGAAGAGAGATAAGAGTTGTCTGTCTCTCTCTCTCTCTCTCTCTCTCTCTCTCTCTCTCTCTCTCTCCTGTATTTGAAGACACAGTGAGCAGAAAATGAGAAAGAGGGTCCTCACCAGGAACCGAATCTGATCTTGGACTTCCCAGCTTCTAGAAGTATGAGAAATAGATGTCTGTTGTTTAGATCACCCAGTCTATTGTATTTTGTTATAGTAGCTTAAACTAAGACACTCATGGAGGTATTTTCTACAGTAGATGGTAGAATTCAGTATTAGATTGGTCAGTTTTGGATTCTTCCAAAAGAAGATTTAAATAATGAAGTATCAACATATTCATCCGAAAAATACTCTCCTTTGATAGAGGGCAGTATTATTGCCAGCATCCTGGCTAATAATCCTTCTAGCTAAGAACAGAAGTCCAACAGAATTAGAAAAAAAAATTGCCCTACTAAGTACAGGTAACTTTGCAAAATGAGATGGAGGTGAAACAGTGAATTTAACTGATTGATGTCTCCTTCTATTGAAAAATAACTATTACTGTTTCTACTACTAATTTTAATCACTTATTTGCATACTACAGAAGTTCCAAAGACACGAACCATACAGATTTCCAAAGAGAACGCCTTCCATTTTGTTTTGTTTTGGTTTTACTTTCAAAAAAATTACGCAAAGGAATGTGTTCTGAAGTTCCAAATGATTTCAAAAATCAAACCAATCCAATCAATTTTTCAGTAATTGGCTTTGAAGAAACTGAGACAAGAGCAATGCAAACAAAGTGCTTTTAAATAAATCATAATTACCCATGCAAATGTCTCCAATAATTTGAAGGTTTAATCAGATGACTAACAATTTGGAAGCCTGCTTGCATTCAGTAATGTGGCAGGCAGTGGGAATGAGGAGAAAGCAGTCTGGTAATGACGATCTGAGATGTGAAAGGGAGGAGCCAGATTAACATCTAGAATTATCCAAACTTGGAAAACTGTCCTACCAGAAGGTTTTTAATGCATTCACCTTAATAGTAAAGACTTGCATAGACATTAAACCTTTCCGACTTGTTTTTAAGCCTTGGATTCATCTGGAATGGTTGCAGGTTTTTCCTTTCCCTTTCAGATGATAAAAACATTTTTGTGTGCAAAAAGGAGCAGGTGTTGTTGGTTATTCAAATTCAGAGCATGTTGCCAGCTTCCCCCCTTTACCTACCCACCCCCCTTTTATGACGGCATCCTCATGTCTTCTCTTACTAACCAATCTTCTATATTCCAATTACAGCAAACCTTTTAAAGAGGTACATTTGTGTGGCTCCAGATGATGCAACCTTTAACAATATTATTTTACTCCTGCTTAGGGGGTTAAAAATCAATATGATATGTGACCTCCTTGTAAATTTTTTTTTTTCTAAAACCAAGAAGCAAAGTACTCCACTTAGTGCAGTTTTAATTAAACTGAATACATTATAAAACACTCTCCTAATTTGCTTTGCCTAGAAAATGTTTTTTAAAGTGTTACAAATCAATCAACTAATTGAGCTATGTAGTAGGAAATGCAGATGGCATCTCGTTACTCTGTGTTTTCACTCTGCCAACCAAGTGCCTCTTCATAGACAGGGTTTGTGTTGAGGCTGGCAATTTGCATTCCATAGTATCAGTGGGGGGTTGTCATAGGCAGTGCCAGAGGCTACCAAGGAACAGCAACACAAAATGCATGGTCCAAGAGCAGGGATTGTGTGAGGAGAATGTGGCAAGGGGACAGAGGTGGCATAACCAGGGTGGCTCCCTACAGCCTGAGGTACCATCTATTCTATATTGGACCAAGAGCAGAGGGTTTTATCTGCCCATTTGGAGTGGCTCAATAGGAAACAAGATCATACCTGCTTTGGGGATTTATTTTTCCCCGGTATCTAATACAGGAAGAGGTTAGAGTTTATTTCCTGCTGTTCCCTTTCTGTTTAATCCAATAAACATTAATTCAATATGAGGCACTCCACCCAGTGCCGGGAAGACATGTTGACTGATGATAGACAGTTTAATACCTTTGCTCTTGAGGGGCCTTCATGCAACAGCATTTATTGAGTGCACATGTTTTCAGGCGTAATGTTGGGTACATGATAATCAAAGTCAAATCTCTCTCCCTTCAAGGGTCTTCCAGTTTAATAGAGAAACATATACCAAAAGTCATTGTAGAATATTGTTTTATGTTATTCATGAATGAGACAAGCATGGAGAAAGAACTAGTTTTGCCTGGGAGGTTTTTGAGTCCTTTGTAGAGTAATCAGAGGGTAGAGTATATTCCAGTGAACATGCATATGGGCTTTAGTGATGAAGGAAGTGTACCATAACCTGAAATGTAAAATCTACTCATTTTTGGAAGCTACCCAACAAGCTTCTCTTTACAGTTCACATTATGACTGTTCTCTCCAATGTTGAATTACATATTTAAACTTCTTACATTTGAGGTTGTTCTAGTTTAAAGCACTGCTTTGTTCTACACACTCAGGACTCATGGCAATCCACATCTGAAATGCACCATGGTGAATTCTGATGACTCAGTAGCCATATCCTCACCTGCTCTAGAACCATTCCCAAAGCATGGCTCCCAACCCGGAAACATCACGGTCTCCTGGTAACTTGTTAGAAATGCAAATTCCTGGCTGTGTGCAGTGGCTCATGCCTGTAATTTCAGCACTTTAGGAAACCGATGCAGGTGGATCACCTGAGGTCGGGAGTTCAAGACCAGCCTGGCCAACATGGCGAAACCTCATCTCTATGAAAAATACACAAATTAGCTGGTTGTGGTGGTGTGCACCTGTAATCCCAACCACTCAGGAGGCTAAGGTAGGAGAATTGCTTAAACCTGGGGAGCAGAGGTTGCAGTGAGCCAACATTACACCACTGGACTCCAGCCTGGGAGGCAGAGCTAGATTCCACCTCAAAAAAACAAAACAAAGCAAAAAACCCCAGCAAATTCCTGGGCCTCATCTCAGACCAACAGAATCAGAAACTCTGGGGGTGGACCCAACAATCTTGTTTGAAGAATTCCTCCAGGTGATTCTAATGTAGGTTAACATTTGAAATATAATTCTTTAGGGTATACATAATCGCCAGGGCAACAACATGCCACTGAGATGGGTTCTATATTAGATGGCACTTAAAAAAAAAAAAAAAGATTGAACACATTCTTTCTACCCAAGTTAGACTTTTTTTTTTTTTGAGACAGAGTCTCACTCTGTTGCCCTGACTTGAGTGCAGTGGCTCAAGCCTCGGCGACAGAAATCTCAGATCACTGCATCCTCCGCCTCCCAGACTCAGATGATTCTCCTGTCTCAGCCTCCTGAGTAGCTGGGATTACAGGCACGTGTCACCACACCTAGCTAGTTTTTGTATTTTAGTAGAGATGGGGTTTCACCATGTTGGCCAGACTGGTCTTGAACTCCTGACCTCAAGTGATCCGCCCACCTTGGCCTCCCAAAGTGCTGGGAATACAGGCGTGTGCTACCGTGCTCGGCCTAGACTAAGTTCTTTAGGAATGTTAATGGACCAATTTTGCTGATTTATGTTTTTCCTAAAGAAACCATGATTTTTGGCTACATGTAAAAGGAAAGAAAAAAACACAAAAAACAAACTTTAGTTGGGAGTCATGTAGAGAAAACATCTTGGCTATTTCACTTTTCAATAAGTAATACTTTACATCTAAATATCTATTACAAATTATGCCTGTAGTACTAAGATAGATGCAGTAATTTGATCTATACCATTCATTATGTATGTTAAGTAACTATTACATGAGTCATTCATATCTTCTCTCTTTTTGCATGTTTTTTGTAAGCTTGATCTATCAGATTTTGGGAGAGATGTACTAAAATATCTTGTGATGATTATAGATTTGTCAACTTTTCCCTATAATTCTGACCATTTTTACTTCATATATTTTAAATTCAAGTTGCTAGGTACTTGCAAGTGTTTATTTATTAAAAATTCCTTTAAAAATGTGAGCCATGCAAATCAAAAGCACGATGAGCTACCATCTCACACCAGTCAGAACAACTATTACTAAAAAGTCAAAAAACAACAGATGCTAGTGAGGCTGCAAAGAAAAAAGAATGTTTATACACTGCTCATGGGGAACGGTAAATTAGTTCAGCCATTGTGGAAAGCAAGTTGGAGATTTCCCGAAGAACTTGAAACAGAATTACCATTCAACCCAGCAATCCTATTACTTGGTATATATCCAAAAGAAAGTAAATCATTCTACCACAAAGACACATGTACTTGTATGTTCATTGCAGCACTATTCACAATAGCAAAGTCATGGAATCAACATAGATACCCATCAACAGTGGATTGGATAAAGAAAATGTGGTACATGTACACCATGGAATATTACCCAGCCATAAAAAGAATGAAATCATGTACTTTGCAGCAACATGGATGCAGCTGGAGGCCATTATACTAAGTGAATTAACACAGGAACAGAAAACCTAATACTCCATATTCTCACTCCATATACTCAATATTTAGCTCTCACTATGTGAGAGCTAAATATTGGGTACTCATGGACATAAAGATGACAACAGTAGACACTGGGGACTACTGGGGGTAGGGAAGGAAGTAGAGCTTCCTGTTGAGTGTGATGCTATTTTGATGACAGGGTCAATTTTACCCCAAACTTCAGCATCATGCAATGTGCCCATTTAAAAATCTGCACGTGTACCTCCTGAATCTAAAATAAGAAGTTGAAAATATATTTAAAAAATTAATATAATACCATATATGCTGTCATCCCAGAAAAAAATGCCTTAGGATCTACACATGGTCAATTGCATTTTCGTTGCAAAAAAAGTATAAATTTGTTTCTCATTTACAAAGTATATATGTATGTGTATAATCTATACATATACACACATATGTAACTATACATACATATACAAACACACTCCTTCTCCCACTCTAATTCAGCATTATTCTCTTCATAGGCTAAATCTTTTCATAGTTCATCCTCCCATCTCTAAGATTGGCTCAGCACATTGGAAGGAGCTAGTGTGCACACAGTAATTAAGTAGGAACAATTATGAGAGAAACAGAACCTTGGTGAGGTACTGTGATTTAGATGAGCTTCCTGCGAGAGGACATAATAAAAAAAATATACAAGTGATTCCAGCAAAATGGAGTCCCCCATCACAGAGGGGTAGCTGTAAAGTTTCATACAAGAAATGACATTTGGGTTTGTTTCAGCTCAGAAACGAAGATTTTTCACTAAAGAAGAAACCATGCAATGAAAAAGATAATCTTGCATAGTGAGTGAATCACCAATCTTCGAAGTCAGGACCTTTGATAGAGAAACTGGTACAAAGAGTGGACAGGTTCTGCAATTAGACTGCTCATACTGGAACAGAAATCCATGTGTATGTGGTTTGTATGATTCTTTTCCTGCCATTGACACAAGAGAAATCACAACTAAAGGGAAACATATTGTCTTGACAGGAGCAGGGACTTTGATTTATCTCTAATTGATTATGGGAATAACACTATAGACTACTTTTCTTCCCAACTATTCTCCTGCCCTCCCGCAAAAAAATAAGAAAGAAAAAAGAAAAATAAAAAAAAATAAAAAAGGTTGCAGTTAGGTAGTTTAAAAGGTTCCTAAAAGGAAACTGGTATATTTTCCTTGGGTCAAAAATACTAAAATACCTATAACCTAAGGAGCTTTGAGTTCAGATCAACTAGGGAAAAGCTGTTCTGAAGATTAGATATTTGTAAAGATCTTTGCAAACTAAAAACTCTAATGCAAATATTAAACATCTCCGTATGCATTAAGTATTTATAATCAACTAGGTGCAAAGCCTGAACTAAATAATGATACTCCAAGTTAAAGATGTCGGTCCGAGTTCCAGAACTGTGGGAATTTATGGAACCTTGATATAATTTCAGCTTCCCTATAACAGAGTGGAGAGTAATAGAAATGGAAGCCATGTACCTCATTCTTTTTTTTCACAGCACATTTGATGTACACTGATTGAAAAAAAAAAAAACTCTGACATACGCAGCTAACACAAAAACCAGCTGCAACCTAGATAGGATGGGCTGCAGCTGGGTTTCGTGTCGCTCTTACCCCACTTTTATGACACTTTCTCATTATATCATTCCTGGATGTTCTGGTCAGGAGAGAAATTCTGAACCAAGAAGAGACTTCCATAATATATTTTGGGCCTTATGTAGAGCCTTCAAAGCTACAGTTTTCTGTTACATCTTAGCAATTTATGCTCAAACAATATAACTAACTTGTCAAAGGGGTAAATCTAGAGACAATATTAGGACATTCTTAGAAGAGGATAAAAGGGAAGCATCTCTTGTCTTTGTCCCCAAGAAAACATAGTTTTCATAGATTTAATTTAACAAAAATTTAAAAACCCTGGAAATAGTAAATATGGTACTCTTCAATGAACAACCGATTAATAGCGTGGGAAAGAGTTCAGTGCATACTTCTAGCTACATAGTGTTATTATTTTCTTCTCTTTCAAATATCAATATACATGTTATGATAAAGTAATAAAAATGTTACTTTTACTGTGGGTAAACATTAGTACCTGAATCATGTCATTGTTTGAATTTATTTTTAAATTGATACATTATAATTATACATCTCCTTGGGGTAAAATTTGACACTTTAATACATATACATGTGTTATAAATGATCAAATCCAGGTATTCAGTGTGACCATCACCTCATGTATTCATCATTGCTTTTTGTTGAGGACATTCAAAAGCTTATCTTCGTGCTATTTTGTAATATATCATATCTTATTGCTTATCTTTGCAATAGAATCCCAGATCTTATTCATCTCTTCTAATTGTAATTTTGTACGCATTGACCAGTCTCTCCCATTCTCTTCTCCCCCATCTCCTCCCATCTCTGGTAACCACTGTTCTACTCTCTGCTTCTGGGATAAACAAACAAAACAAAAAACTCTTAAAATATTTTCTGTTATTGGCCGGGCGCGGTGGCTCAAGCCTGTAATCCCAGCACTTTGGGAGGCTGAGACGGGTGGATCACGAGGTCAGGAGATCGAGACCATCCTGGCTAACACGGTGAAACCCCGTCTCTACTAAAAATACGAAAAAACTAGCCGGGCGAGGTGGCGGGCGCCTGTGGTCCCAGCTACTTGGGAGGCTGAGGCAGGAGAATGGCGTAAACCCGGAAGGCGGAGCTTGCAGTGAGCTGAGATCCGGCCACTGCACTCCAATCCGGGCGACAGAGTGAGACTCCGCCTCAAAAAAAAAAAAAAAAAAAAAATTTTCTGTTATTGTTGCTGTTTGTTTTTTTCGATTCCATAGATGAGGTATTTGTGCTGTCCTCCAGATCCGCCCATGTCGTCCCAAATGACAGGATTTCAGTTTTTCTAATAACGAAACAGTTTTTCATTGTTGATTAATAGATATATCACATTTTCTTTATCCATTCATCCATTTTTAGATATTTGGGTTGATTCTATATCTTGGCTGTTGTGAACAGGGCTGCAATAAATATGGGAATGTAGATATTTCTTGAACATACTGATTTCATTTCCTTTGAATATACAGTATATCAGTAATGGGATTGCTGGATTATATAGTATTTCTATTCTTATTTTTTTTTAGGTACCTCCTGTGTAGCTAGAAGTATGACTGAACTCTTTCCCAAGCTATTAATCAGTTGTTTATTGAAGGGTAACTTATTTACTATTTCCAGGATTTTAAAAATTTTGTCAAATGAAAACTATGAAAACTGTGTTTTCATGAGGACAATCCCACCAACAGTGTGTAAGTATTCTCTTTTTTGTACATTTTAGCTGACACTTGTGGGTTTTTAAAAAGTATTTTTCATTATAGCCATTCTCATTGGAGTGAGATGGTATCTGATGGTGGTTTAGACTTGTATTTTCCTGATGGTTAGAGATACTGAACACTTTTTCATGTACCTGTTGGCTATTTGAATGCCTTCTTCTGAGAAATGTCTGTTAAGGTCTCTTGCCCATTTTTAATTGGGCTATTTGTTGTTTTGCTCTTAAATTGTTTAAGTACCTTATATATTCTTGGGATCAGCCCCTTGTCAGATGTATAGTTTGCAAATATTATTTCCCATTCTGTAGGTTGTCTCTTTACTCTGTTAATGGTTTCCTTTGCTGTGAAAGAGGTTTTTAGTTTAATGTAGTCTTATTTGTCAACTTTTGTTTTTGTTTCCTGTGCTTTTGAGGTCTTATTTTAAAAGTCCTTGCCCAGGCCAATGTCATAAAGCATTCCTCTGTGTCTTCTTCTGGTAGTTTCATAGTTTTAGGCTTCTTATTTAAGCCTTTAATCATTTGAGTTGATTTTTATATGTGGTGAGAGACAGGTGTCTAGTCTCATTCTTCTGCCTTTGGATATTCAATATTCCCAAGACTGTTATTGTTTTAATGTAATGAAAGAGTCCTGCATGTGTAATCACCTCTCATTTTGTAAGAAGAAGATTTTTAACCCATGTCACAGGTAACGGCTGATCTTCCTCACTCTCTGGGCCAAACTTCAGCCTTTAGGGAAAGTTTATATTCTCAATAAATAAAACAATTAGCCAAACTAAGAATAAATATTTTCCAGAAGTATAGGAGCTGAGAAAAATGACAGATACCAATGAAAAGTCAGTGTCACAAAAAGCTCTCACTCCTTGATTCCTATAAATTTATTCTTTTTTAAAATTCAATACATATCCATTAAACACCCACTTTGTGATAGGTAGTCTCCTAAATTTTAAGGACAAAAATTAATACTCTATTTGGAATAAACAGGAAATAAACAAGTAAATATATAACAGAGAAATGTAATTTCAAATAGTGACAAGTGCTATAAAGAAAGTGAAAATGGCTGTTGTGACAGCAAGTGATTGAGAATCCTTGCACATAATCACTCAAAAAGTTTCATACTCTTTCATTACAGACCAGCAATTGTCTGGATGCATTGAACAAACTGAAAAAATTAATAAGCACTTACTCTATGCCAGCTAATACAGAGGATTATAAAAAACAATGTAAGATATTCCATTGTCCTCAAGAAAGCAAGATGTTAAAACAGACAAGTTATTAATCCAAAAGTTAATTAACAGTTCAAGTCAAGAACATATAAAAATGTCATGGGGACATGAAAATAATAACGGTGAGAGCTAACTTTTATGTGCTAGGGAGGTGCTTTGTATCTATTGTCACTAATTCTACATTCCTTATATTACAGATGAGTAAACCAAGGTTTGAATGTCTTCACTGACTTGTCCAAAGTTACATGGCTGGCAAATGGTGGAATGAAGATTAAAGCCTGCCCTTCTTACCACAGCCCTCTCCCTCCCCACACAGCATATATGTGTTTGTCAAAATATCATTACAGAAAATTTCTCCTGGGTCTTGATTTAGAATAATGGTGAGCAAAATTATTCAGATCAAACTTCTTAATAAAATATGAACAATGTTGGAATACGCTTGAATGGAGGCCTGTAACTAGACAGAAGTGGAATATTAAGGTAACAAAGATGCTTATGTCCTGAAGTCACTGGTCAATACTGCACACGTGGGCTTCAATTCAGAGCCACAGGCGGTGAGAGGAACAGAAGTCAAAATCCATGGCCTACCCCAGGTAGGAGCCTTATAAGAAACACTTCCTTTTGAAGCTTCAAAAGGCTACATTTTGAAAGAAGGCTGAACTAATTATAACCTACACTCCACCACAAGCCCCAAATACAAGGGGATAATAGAGAAGTTTTCTGTGGTGATGAATGGAGCAGGACAGGAAAAAAAAAAAAAAATGAGAAAGAAACAAAGGAAAGAAGGAAGGAAAGAAGGAAGGAAGGAAGAAAGGAAGGGAAAAAGGAAAATTCCTTAAGCGATTGTGGACATTGATTGGCTCTTTAATGTATTTGAACCCAGAACCTGGACTGGTGATGGAATTTAAGTCACAAAATTGGACTGAAGTAGTCCCAGACTGACAGTGCCCCATTCTCTGTAGGAGGTTATATTTTAGCCCTTGAGGAATCTTCCCAAGTTATTTCTAAGGGCAATGGCCAAGAAGCAGTCTTATATAAGCAGATGCATTAAGAAAGGAAATAACATGGTCAGGACTAGCATGGCAGACAGCAGAAAGAGATCTGCACGCACTTCAGACACTGGGATTTTTAGTACACATTTTAAAAGAGCTATGCTTACCCTGTGTATAAGAATAAATGAAAACCTTTAAAAAATATCTGCAGAGGACAAAACCCTATAAAACAGGACAGCAGAATTTAAAAAGAAAACTAGTAAAAAGAAACAAAATTGAATTATCTACTCAAAGCTTTTCTGTTAATGTCAAGAAAGCAAAGATGGCCCCTCTCACCACTCTTTCAACATTGTACTATAAGTACTAGTTAACATAGTAAGATAAGAAAAGGAAACAAAGGTATACAAATTGGAAAGGAAGAAATAAAGCTGTCTTTGTTCATCCACGCTATGATCATCTATGTGAAAAATCCGAGAACTGACAAAAAAAACTTCCAGAAATAATAAGCAATTGTAGTAAAGTTGCAGGATACAAATTTAATATATAAAAGTCCATTGCTTTTCCATCAACAAGCAATAATATGAGAGCCCTAAACAAAATTTTCCTGACACATTAAAATAAACATAACAATACTGTTTAAAACATCAGTTATATCATGTTACTACTGGGTTCATCCAGGAATTCAAATTTAGTTTTTCTTTAAATACAGTCATCTTCATTCAGCACTAAGGAGTCTCGATACTGGCCAAAAACCTATGTGTGATCTTTCAAGACTGACCATAGGTAATTGCCAAACCTTTACCTGAGAGGCCTCATCAGGGAAAACCACCTTCCCCACACCTGCTTTGGTATACATTACCGTCTTTGAAGAGTATTGCAGTCAGGGACTCAAATGCTATCAGCTGGCCATGTTCTTGCTCATGTCTGCATTCTTAGTCTTGGTACCTACATTCAGAGGCCTCCTAATTGGGAGCCTTCAGCAGACATTTTTCTCAGGTGCTGAGACCTCCTTATTATGGTAGAGGGAGGAACCTTGAGGATAATCTTTTTCACTCTGACTCAGTACTCAATACCTTCCACTACTAACTTTCCCACCCTCCTGTTTATGGTCCATAAAACAGAAGGAGCTTTTTGTTTTGGACTCCCTTAGCAAAAAGGAGATTCATCATGTCTGTGCTGATCCATCTGACCATGGATGGTGCCATTCCAAACAAACAATGCAACAGTAGGGAAGTCAGTGCTTTCCCCAGTTGAGCATCTTGCTTATATTATTGCACTATTGATGAAAATCTTGACTGTTACTTTCATTTTGGCTTATTTGCTTCATGGACCACTCGAACTGACAGCTCAGCTCTCACTCTGGCTCAGCTCTTCACAAGTTCATTAGCACATTAGGAGAAAAAAACACACAACCTCAATAGATTCAGAAAATGTATTTGATACAATTCAGCAAATTATGTCAGAAACCCTCAGCAGACTAGGAAGAGAAGGAATCTAGCCTGAAATAAATGTTTTCTACTAAGCTTACAGAGCAAATACATCCTTAATTTTGAAAATTATAAAATGATGAAAGTTTCACCATTTCTTTTTTTTTTTTACTGGAAACCAAAGAACCATGCCAAACTCAGTCTTTACTATTTCACTGGAAATAAGTGCAATAGGGCAAGTAAAACTAAATGGTAATAGAATTGGAACTGGAGAAACAAATTGTCATTTTTCAAAGATAATATGATTGTATTCATATAAATTCCAAAATAATGTACAGAAAAACTTATCGAATTGATAAGAAAGTTTACCAAGGCTATGCATAAAAAAACTTGTACAAAATCAATACATAAAAATAACAGATATTTAGAAAATTTGATTAAAATACATTATTTACAGTAGTATCAAAAATAATCTATCACCTGGAAAAAATTCTCACAAAAGGTATGCAAGATTTTTACAAAGAAAATTATAAAGCTCTATTGAAAGACACTAAAAATAACTTAAATGAATTATATACATTGTTCATGAATTATAAGACCCAATATTTTCACAAGATTCTCATCAAATTTATATACAGTTAAGGCAATCCTAATCAACACCCAGGCAAGATTGTTTGTGAAGCAGACAAACTAATTCTAAGATTTATGTGGCAATAACGTAAGACAAGAAAAGTCAAAAGGCTTTTGAAAAACCAAAAATTAAAAGGTGAGACATGCTCTGCCAAATATTAAGGTATATTTTAAAGCTGTAATAATCAGCACACTAGAAATTACACAGATGTAGACAAACATATAAGTGGACAGAGACCAACACATATGTAGGTCTTTAATATAGAGCAGAGAGAGCACAGAAGCTGATGGGGAAATGTCAGTCTTTTCAATTTATTATGCTGGAAAAAACTGAATAGCTATGTACAAAATTAAATATACCACTACCTGTACTGTACTATGGTGTGGATCCAAAGTGGATTAAATACCTAAAATAAATAGAAGAGAATATAGAGGAATATTGCCATTTCCTTATATAGGGAAATACTTTTAAGTGTTAAACATGAAAAAGATTAATAAATTCAAAACAAAGAGCTTTTCTTCAAAAACATCCAGAAGAAATGGAAAAGACAAGCCATAGGAATCATAGAAGACTTTTACAAACACAAAATTGACTGAAATAGTATCCAAGCTATAGAGAGAATTCTTGCTTCACAATTTTTCTCACAATGAGCAAAAAAGGTTGACCATGCTGAAGAAAAGGAAAAATGCTTGAAAAGGCACTTCTGTCAAATGAAATCCAAATGCCTAAAGTCATGCAGAAAAATGTTTGGCTTCAGAGTAATTAGATAAATGCAGTAAGATACAGGACCACCAGGTTGCCAAAATGTAGAAGAAGTCTGATAAAAGTAGGTAATGCTTACCTATGACCCAACAATTCCAGTTCTGTGTATGTGTCCAATATAAATGTGTGATGATGTGGAAAGACATGTATGTCAAAGAATATTCACAGCAAGAATATTTACATTTGCTGAACGTTAAAGCAGTCTAACTATCTCCCAACCACACAGTGAATAAACTGTGGTATATGTACACAGTGGAAAACTGTACAACAATAAAAATAAGTGGACTGTAGCTACTACCAGAAAGTTAAATGTTATAAGTAATATTGACGAGGGAAAGTCCCCAAATACATAATGTATTGGTGTGCTTTAGAGTGGTTAGTATTTAGTTTAATCTTTTCTTGTAGAACATAAAAAAATATGTACACTTCGAAAAGAGTACAACTAAACTGTATTGTTCAGGGATGCACACATATAGGAAAACTATGAACTATGAAGGGCAGAGGTTAGCTCTGGTGGAAAAGAAGGGGTTGTCAATCAGCTAGGATGCTTGGGTCCTCCTTGTATGCTGGCAACAGTCTAGTTTCTCTCCTGGGGTAGTTACACAGGTGTTCCTTTTTAAACCACCTACCAAACTATAAATTTAAACTTATGCCTACTTTTTTGTATAAGTTGATATTCTATAATCAAAATAATTAAAAATCTAGAAAGAATGAGAAAGAGAGAGATAGAAGAGTGAAGGGAAGAAGGGAGAAAGGGCTGTGCTGAGTGGATTCAGAGATGGAAGCAATTACTCGGTGCTAAACGAGAGAACTTTATTGAGGTTTCTGAGCTAGACTGTGAAGTGTGGATTAGATTGACTCAAACACAAATGCAGGGAGAGGCACTCCAGGCAAAGGAAAAGATATGTGTAGTGGCCTGGAGGTAGGAAAGCTCAGGGATTTTTCAGGGATCAAAAAATAGATTAGTCAATTTGGGCAGAAATGTCACAATGGAGAGGAGTGAGAGAGAAAACTGGTTAGGATGGTAGGTAGGTTAGGATGGAATCAAGTGGGATCTTAAAAGCGAAAATGAAAAATTGAGGTCTTGACTGCTAGAGACATAGACGTGGGGAATATTTTTGCATTCCAGTACCCTTTTTTCCTAGGCTGTGTCAAACTAGCTGTAACCTCCATGTCTACTTGTATCACTTCCTGAAAAAATTGTATAATATTTCTGCTTGATTTTAAATTCTTCTGATGAATCTATAGCCAAGTGGTAGATGAGGAATAGCATTTGAGGTGAGTGAGCAATTGGGCTACACAAGGGTAAGGCTGGTGTTATCTGAGATCCTCGTGGGGATTCTATTCTTTGCCCGCTGAAATGCTCATATATCAGGAAGATGCAGGCCTGGTTAACTATAGAGGCCTAATAACTCAGCCAGCCCAGCCTTGCAACAACCTCACCCAGGTTCTCCTTTCTTTGTCATTACTTCATGTGATAGATGATAGAACGTGGTGGTGGTTGAATGGGGGTGCGGGCTAGCTTGAATATGAAATATTAAAGTTAATAAATAGTCTTACTGGAAAATATCTCAGGGGAAAGAGATTGAAGATATCAAACAAATACAATTGACCTGACAAGGCACTTAATAAGGTACACAAGAACAGTGGGACCACCTGCAAATTCCTCATTATCACACTTACATTGGACATACCCTAGGGAGCTGGCTTTCATGTAAAGCAGAAATAGCCCACGCTTATGCTGATTGTGGCTGCATTCTCATTGAAATGAATGTATGATGATTAATATCCTGTTTATTTACCTGTTGGCTTTTGAAAGCTGGATCTAAAGTTACAGTCCAAAAAGGGAGCTAAAAGAAATTCAAACTGAAGTTATTTTAGTTGAGATCAAAAGGCAGGCAGGTATCAAAGCACAACTTCAGTAAATCAGTTAATTTTCAACAATTCCTTAGAAAGTCTTTAATTTTTTTTATATGTCTCCTCTGGCAACAAAGTTTAGTAAAAACAGAAGATACAGACATACACATGCTAGATGGTGAATTTCTTCTCACATGGATTCCCTATGTTATGGGCTGTCCCTCTCTACACTAAATTATTGTCTATCAGTGTAAAATAAAATGAAAACTAAAGGGGAAATTACTCAGATAATTTAGATCAAAAATAAGTTCTCTAGAAACATCCAGATTGAGGGAAACATGTTTTCTATGGCTCATATCATCCTGATAATTGCCTTAATTCTCCATTTTGTTTTGCTTCTGTAGACAGCTTAATGGCAGTTAAGATTTCTTGGATCTTGCAGCATAAGAATAAATACTCAATTAAGGCTTTTTAAGATGAGTCAGAGATAGAAAATCACTGTAGCTGTTAGTGATGCATGCTCCCCACTCCCAACCATTTGCTGGCCTGTAAGTTTCCAGACACAATTTGAAACACAGATAACATTTACACTATAAAGAAAAGAGAATAAATCAGTCATTAATGAAAGGAGAAATTTATTCCTTACCAAAGTGTCAAATTATTCAGCTGCTGTCTGTATTGTGGGATCCAGACCATTACTATAACAATCATTTTGCTAAATGTAGAACATTGCTACTTGTCAAGCAATGTAAGAATTATGAGGGTTCGAGGCAAAATCAATCAACCAATCAATCCAATCAATGTATTTGTTTATTATTAACTCATTCATTCATTCATTTAACTAGTATTTACTGAACCTCTACTACATGCCAGATGCAAAGACCCCTGATCTCCTGAAGTTTAACATTCTAGTGGGGAGGAGTCAGTCGGACTAAACATTAGACGTAATAATTAGGTAATGATATCTTGTGTGTGAGGCTGCAACACGCTATGAGAAATGAAGAAGTAAAGCAGATCAAGGGATTAAGGAGCTATTGGAGTGGGGGATGTTGCTTTCTTATATATGGTGTCCAGGGGAAAGTATCCAAAGATTCCAATGAAAATGTGTCATCTGAATAAAGATGTGAAGGAGGTGAGGGAGTGGCCACGTGAATATCAGAGGACAGAGGGTTCCATACTGTAAAAATAACCAGAACAAAGGCCCCAGAGCAGGAATATGGCTGACATGTGTGAGGAATGACAAGGAGGCCAGCGTGTGAGGTGAGGCCAATATTAGTCTGAAGCAGTGGAAGATATGATAACTGGGCTGGGCGTGGTGGCTCACACCTGTAATCCCAGCACTGTGGGAGGCTGAGGCGGGCGGATCACCAGGTCAGAAGTTTGCCACCATCCTGGCCAACATGGTGAAACCCCGTCTCCACTAAAATACAAAAAAAAAAAAAAAAAATTAACCGGGCAGGGTAGTGCCTGCCTGTAATCCCAGCTACTTGGGAGGCTGAGGCAGGAGAATTGCTTGAACCTGGGAGGTGGATGTTGCAGTGGGCCGAGATTGTGTCACTGCACTCCAGTCTGGTGACAGAGCGAGACTCCATCTCAAAAAAAAAAAAAAAAAAAGATATGATAATTGAGAGTTTTATAGACCATTGCAAGGAGTTCTTCCGCATTTATTTTGAGTGAGGTGTGATCCATCGGAGAGCTCTGGGCAGAGATGAGACATCATTTCCATTGTGTTTTGAAGGACCATTCTCACTACTGGGTTGAAAAGAGGCTGGGAGGAAAGAGATGGCTCAGACATAGTGGAGGAGAGCATGTGAGCAGTGGAGATGGTAATAAGGGATCACATTATGAATACAATTTGAAGGTTGAGCTAACGGGATTCTCTGATTAACTGGTTACTGGATATGAGGGTCAGAGAGGAGTCAAGAGTGTCTGTAAGAGTTGTGATTTGACTACCTGGAAGAAAGGTGTCACCATGCATTGCATTAAAAAAAAAGGCTCCAGGTAAAGTAAATTTTGTTGGGGAGTGAAATGAGTTGTTTTAGGTATGCTAAACTTGACCTTTCTATAGAACCCCAAATGGAAATATAGAGTAGCAGTTGACTGTACAGGTCAGAAATGCAGGGCAAGTCTGGACAAGAAGTATAGCTTCAGGATTTTAATGTTGTCCTCTCCCTTCCCAGTGCTTGTGGTTCTTCTCAGGATGACAGTGTTTCTTCCTCACTTCCTAGGCTTCCATTTGTTGTGTTTATGAGTCTGACTTTCCCATCTCCAGCATCCATCAAGGTGTATCTGTCTTTTATCTCATCTTCATTCTGCAGGGAATTAATTTGACTAAGACCCTGCTATAGATATTAATAACAGTAAATCATACTAGCTGTTACAAAAACTGCCATTGTTTTTTACCAAACTTGTTTCTTTTCCTCCAGGGCTCACAGTGAGACTGCATTTTCTAGCCTGCCCTGCTGTTAGAAGGAGGCATGTGACTGACTTTGGGCCAATGAAACAAAGACAGAAATCACAGATAGCATTCCAAGTCTCAAAGAACCCTCCCACATATTCTTCCACATATTCTTTCTTTCCTTGTCTGACAGCTGGTCATAGAGCCTGAGACCCCAAAGGATTGTGTGCAGCAGAGCTCCCATGTCGATCTACATTGGAATGTGACTTGAAGTGGACATGATAAGCTACTACAATTAGGAAATTGTTTACAGCAGTTTGCATATCTTGACTGATAGAGAAATTGAGTGTTTCCCATGTTTCAGACAATATCCTAAGTTCTTGAAATGTAATATCATTATTATGCCAATTTTATGTCAGACCTTGAAGGTAGTAGGTAGAACAGTGGATGACTTAGCATTTCTAAGCCTGTATTTAACTTCCTCCAAAATGTTTTTGCTTTTCTCTTATGCCATTCCTTACCCTTCTATCATCTCTGTCATGTAATCTTTCTACTGTTTTCATCCTATATTTGTTGCTTAGCAGACTTCTGATTTTCTTTCATGAAGGAGTCTATACAAACATTTTTAATATTCACATCCATTTGTTCTTCATCTCTTTGTAGCCTAGCTTCTATTCTCACTACTGGGATGAAAATGTCCTTAGTAAGATTAACTTCAATGGGTAATGTGTGCTCCTAACTTATCTAATACTTCTGGATCTTTTGCTCTACACTTCCTGACTCCTGGCCTCTGAGAGATGACTATTTTCTGCTGGCTCATTTTTTGCATCTTCATGTGTCTCTTCTCTGCCTCCTTACCCTTCGAATGTGGTCTGATGTCTGGCTGTCTTCTCACAGAACATGTTCTCTCTGAGTAGAAATTGAACTTATAAACCAATGACTTCCAAATCCAGATCTGAACCCATATCTCTCATGTGAGCTCCAAATTATTTACAATTGTGAAAGGGCATCTTTAACTTAGTGTTTGTTTTGAAAGCACTTCTGACTCAACATCATCAAAATGTAATTCATCTTGCCTCCAATCAACACAGACAAATCCACTCCTTCTGTGTGACTAATTTGTAGCTTAAGTACCCAATAAATATTTGTTGACAGAGACTTCCTTTCACCTAATCTCTCATTCTTCACTGTCACAAGCCCCCATCAAGCCCAAGAATCTATTCCCTATTCCTCTCCATCCACATAGCTATTATCCTAGCTTGAAATTATCATTTTTGCCTAGATTTGCATTGTATTTGCATCTTACCAGTGTCTCTGCCTAAAATTTTAGCTACATACAATTTACTCTTCACTCAGCTATTAAAATGATTGTAAAAAACAACTCCATAAACAACTTCAGTTGGATTTTCAAACTTCTCAAGTCTCTCCCATGTAATACCGGGGATGATGGCTCTCCTCCCCAACAGAACATTTGTTTCAAACTTCAATATTAGGAACTGACCTACTGACCCCAAGATCCACTTCTGTGACAAACCTACTATGAGGTGGTTCTACTGAATGTGCCTCAACTTCTGGGATTCTGTTATGCTCCCAACTACAACTTATCCATCCTGCTCAATGTCTTCATTTCTCTTTCCGATATACAACATGTCATTTGCTTATAAATAAGCCAGTAAAAACTTTGAGCCATTTTATGCTTTCTTTTACCTGTGAATGTTATTTTCCATAACCCCATCAATATTACCTTCACTCTTTTCTATTTTGCTGAACTGCTCTTTCAAAGTTTTAGCAGTGAGTTTCCTTCCAACTTACCAACTCTCACTCTGTAGACCTGTCTATATCATTAAATTCTGTGAAACATGTCCTCTTCCTTAATTTTTTCTTTCCTCAGCTTCTGTGGCACTGTCTCAACTGACTCTCTTTCTAGTCCTCTAAATTCTCTAATCTTTACTTCTCCCTATCTCACTCTCTTTTTATATAGTAGGTATATTTATTTATGGGGTGTATGAGATTTTTTGGTACAGGCATGCAATGCATAATAATCACATCAGAATACATGAGGTATCTATCACCTCAAACATTTATCGTTTGTGTTACAAGCAACCCGATTATACTGTTTCAGTTACTTTAAAATGTATAGTTATTACTGACTATAGTCACCCTGCTGTGCTATCAAATACTACTAGATTTTATTCATTCTTTCTATTTTTTTGTACCTATTAACCATTCTAACTTCTTTCCCATCCCCTTTCCAGCCTCTAGTAACCATCATTCTACTCTCTATCCCCATGAGTTTAATTTTTAGCACCCTTTTAATCTATATATTTACCTGCCTGTCTGCCTGTATCTGCTGTCTATTTGTTTATCCATCCATCCACCATTCATCCACCCATCTATCCATCATCCATTCATCATCCATCCGTCCAGGCATCCATCCATCCACTGATTTATTTACTGGCCACTTTTCCAGTCCATTACATATGTCTATTCTCTGAGGTTCAGTTTTGAGCTCCTTTGCTCTCTTCCTAACCTCTTCTTAAAGCAGAGGTTCTCATCTGAGGTGTTGACATACAATGGTTGTCAAGGCAAATTATTTCCAATGTTCTCAATATTTGTGAATGTTTTACTTTCTTAATAAATTAGAATAGATTTAGAATAATATTCATAGCAATACCACTGTTCTTTACTGCCGTGCGGATAGGCTTTCTTGACAGACATCGTGTTAGAACTAACAAACAGACCTGAACATTTTCATGCACATCAACTATCATGTTCTGACTGCTCCATGAGAGTAGGGACTTTGTTGGTGTTTCCCACCATATCCCTGGTCCACAGATGGGAGCTTGGCATGTGGCACACACCTCAGTGTCTCAGTAAGTACTTATTGTTGAATGAGGGTGTTTAGTAACACAGGATACAGCTGAGAAATACTGCCTTAGAAAACTCATCTTCTTTTAGGTGCTTAGTAACTCCATGAGGATGTATAACTCACATCTTGATTTTCCGACATGTCTGAAGTTTCTCCCCTCATATGCCAACTAGTGTTTAGAGCTTTCCACTTGGATGCCCAGTAATTACTTTAAATTGAACATATCTAAAAGCAAACACATTACCTTCTAAAATTATTTCAACCTTCCTCATTTTCCCAGATAACAAGCCTTGAATAGCTGGATTCATATAAAGTTTCTTCTTTCTCTCTCACTTCCATATACAATCAATAACCAAAGCCAATCAATTCTTTATTTAAGTCCCACACCTCTTTCTCCCATTGCTCCTGCCATCAGCCTAATTCATGCAGGCCTGGATTCTCAAAACTCTGGTTATTTACCTTTTTACTCACTTTGCATTGTAAAACTGGACTAGATTTCTTAAAAATACTAGCCTCAACTCAAAAATCTTCTGTGACTTTTATTACAATACAATTGTCCCTCGATATCAATGGGAGAGTGGTTCCAGGACCTCCTGCAGATACCAAAATCCACAGAGGCTGAAGCCCCACCATAGGTCTTGTGGAGCCAATGGCTACTTAAAGTCAGCCCTTAGTATCTACAGAGCCCACATCCCTCAAATACTGTATTTTCCGTCTGCAGTTAGTTGAATCCACACACGCAGAACCTCCAGACACAAGAGGGCCAACTATATTATATTTCAGTGTCCACAAACTCAACATATTTTAATGTCCACTCAACTTCATGTATCTATAAAATTGTATCTGCTCCCATTTACCTATCTAAATTATCTCCTCTACTCAAATTAGTCTCCTCTCAGTTCTTATCAAGTGACATGTGTAGTCCTACTCCCAAGAGGCTGCTCACGCTTTCTATCCAACCAGGATGTCCATCTCATATTCTCTGTACACATCTGGAATCCAGCAACACTGAAGGCCCAGTTCAAGTATTGCCAACTTCATGAAGCCTTGCCTGGTAGCCTCAACTCCAAGAAATAGCAACTATCTTCATACTAGTGACCCGCAAGCCAACGATTCCTAAAACCACCACAGTTAATTATGCCATGTGTGGCACTTGCTCTAGAGTCCTTTGAATTCTGGTTGGAGTGTGGATGTGTGTCATTCCAATGTGACTCTAAACTAGTGATGTAGAGAGAATGAGAAACCAACAGGTACTGAGCATCTGCAATGTGGCAATGCTATTCATGTTATTTAGTGTCCACAATAGCTGTATATGCAGGTGTTGTAATTGCCATTGAACAGAAATCTGAGGCTCAGATAAGCTAAGTTTTATTTAGTAAGAAGCTGTGAGGGCTAGATATGCTAGAGCCCAAGCCTCTTTCTCTCTACCATGATGCCATATCTCTTATACATCTATATCCCTCTAGGAGTTTAGTATAGTGTACAGCACCTGCTAGTTGTTCAATAAAGATATGTTAAATTAAACGTGTGAATTTGGGGTACTTCTCTGGGGATCATGAGATCATAATCTGCACTGATTTGTCTTCTGAGGGTCAAAATGACTTTCTCATTTCATGCAATGTAACAGAAAAGAGACGTGGGTAGTCAGTTTGTTCCTCAAGTTATCTCTGTAGCTCTGTGAAGTGACAAAACAAGTATATAGTCAAAGACAGGAAATGGAAACATGCACTGCAATTCTTTGCCAAGTCCTGCCAATATAAAAAGTAAAATTGACACTTACGCAGTAGCATATCCTGGTACAGTAGGTCATTGTCCCAGGTTAAAAGCAATCAATTCCATTTATTGAGCTGACTACCAAAAGTTAAAACTGTTTCAAATGAAACAGCATGTTAACAATACCCCTCTGATTTCTCATGCAAGTGGTGAAATCTGGCATTAAACTTCTGAAAGAACCAACTCTTGCTTTTATTTCCCAGGAACACTGCTAATAAAGTGACTTGTGTTAAACTAAAGGGATTCTAGTCCTTATTAAAAGCAATTTATCTTTATTAAAACAATTCTCTCATATTTATTATGAGTCAGACAAACAAATTAACCATTAGTGGTGACATCATGGGCTTTTGTGCACAAATATTTCAATTAAAAAACTCCTGGTCAGGTGCAGTGGCTCACACCTGTAATCTCAGCACTTTGGGAGGCCCAGGCAAGCGGATTGCTTGAGGTCAAGAGTTCAAGGACAGCTTGGCTAACATGGTGAAACCCTGTCTCTCCTAAAAATACAAAAACTAGCCAGGTGTGGTGGCATGCACCTATAATCCCAGCTACTTGGGAGGCTGAGACAGGAGCATCACTTGAACCTGGGAGATGGAGGTTGCAGTGAGCCGAGATCATACCACTACACTTCAGCTTGGGCAACAGAGAAAGACTCCGTCTAAAAAACAAAACAAAACAAAAGCTCAAAACTCAAATTGTTGAGTTAAAATGCTCTCATTTTTATTGTTGTTACAATTCAAGATAGTAATTGGTTTGTTTTCCCAGAACTGAGTTATTTTGCTATCATAATGGAAAGCATTATGAAAAATTAGCAGAATTGAATGTATTTCGTTGAATCACAGAAAAGGAGAGGTTTACTAAAGAAAACATTGGCAAATGTATGTTTGTGCAATTAGTTAATTAAAGGAAATTTCTACATACAGACACATATACCAGAAATTATATAAAAGGGACAAGAAATAGGTAAAAGGCGTCTTGTTGAAGATGATTCTTGTTTTCTGGAGGCATCCTATTTATTCACTCTAGTTTCAGGGAACAAAATGCTATGGCTATATATGTCTTAGGTAGACACCTCGCACAGAATCTGCTCTCTTCCCTAATGCTTCTCGTATTTCACAGAAAATTTATTTTTATCACATGAAGTCTTCTGGTGATAGTGCTTTGGGCCAAGGGAAAATAGAAGAAACTTGAGACTGGATTGTACCAATGTTTTGTCTTCTCAGTTCCTTTACATATCTCTCTGCCCCCTGCCTTGTTAACTTCCATCAATTGTGGTGGCTTTTTTTGATACTGGAAGATTGTCTAATCCTTTGGTTTATGACATCAAGACCTATGGTACTCCTATTTGCTGACTCTGTATGAAATCTGGACCTTCCACCCTAATCTTCTCTCTGGGGTCATGCTTCAAATGCACCCTCTGCACTGACTCAGAATGCTAACCTCTCCCAGGTCTTTGTGCCTTTGCATAGGGTACTGACATCCCTATCCTACTTTCTCACACGTCAAACTCCTATTCCTCCTTCAAAACACCCTCTGTAAAATCTGTCTGATATTCCTGCCCCCTCTCCCTTGCCCAGATCAGAGTTAAGTAAGCTTTCTCCATGTTTCTACAGCATTCTGTATACATCTTCAACACACATTTCCTAGCACACAATTCTTGGTTCTTGCAACTCTCCTCCTGACCACACAACTCTCCATAAAAATTATGTCCTGTTCATCATCCTAATGATCTCAATGGCTGGCATATGTGAGGGGCCTTTCTATCTCTGGCTCTCCAGTGTGTCAAGGTGAAAGAAGTTGAACTCAAGTGAGGAAATAAGGCAAAAATTCAGATAATAAAAATAAAATACACAATGTTTCTGCAGTTCAGATTCTACTTCTTATATTTATTAGTGTGTCTGTGTCAGGCCTCTGAGTCCAAGCTAAGCCATCATATCCTCAGCAACCTGCACGTATACATCCAGATGGCCTGAAGCAACTGAAGATCCATAGAAGTAAAAACAGCTTAACTGATGACATTCCACCATTGTGATTTGTTTCTGCCCCACTCTAACTGATCGATGTACTTTGTACTTTCCCCCACCCTTAAGAAGGTTTTTTATAATCTCCCCTACCCTTAAGAAGTTTATTTGTAATTCTCCCCACCCCTGAGAATGTACTTGGTGAGCTTTATCCTCTGCCCCCAAAATATTGCTCTTAACTTCACCGCCTCTCCCAAAACCTATAAAAACCAATGATAATCCCACCACCCTTTGCTGACTCCTTTTTCGGACTCAGCCTGCCTGCACCCAGTTGAAATAAACAGCCATGTTGCTCACACAAAGCCTGTTTGGTGATCTCTTCATACGGACACGTAAAACAGTCTGTATGTATGTGAAATATGTAGGGTTACAGGCGGACTGGACCTGACTTGCCTAAATATGCCATAGAATAGCAGTTAAAAGCACATACTCTACCACTAACCTAACTCGGTGTTAACTCTAGGTCAATGAATAAATCTCAATAAATATTTAAAAGTATTTTAAAGTAAATAAAAATTAAACCAAAACTTCTCAATTTTTTTTTTATGATGCCATAAAAGTAGAGACAAAACTACTTTTAGGGAACTTTCTAGCCTTTAATGCATATTTTAGAAAAAAAGAAAGATCTAAAATCAGCTACCTAAGCTTCTACTTTAGAAAACAGGAGAATAAAGAGTAAATTAAATCTGAAATAACCTGGAAAAAAAGAGACACTAAAAATTAGAGCAGAAATCAATGAAATTAAAAATAGAAAGTTAGAGAGGAGGGGTGACAGGGTTCCAAGAAGGCCAAATAGGAACAGCTCCAGTCTACAGCTCCCAGTGTGAGCGATGCAGAAGATGAGTGATTTTTGCATTTCCAACTGAGATACCAGGTTCATCTCACTAGGGCTTGTTGGACAGTGTGTGCAGGACAGTAAGTGCAGCCCATAGAGCATGAGCCGAAGCAGGGCGAGGCATCACTTCACCTAGGAAGCACAAGGGGTTGGAGAATTCCCGTTCCTAGCCAACGGAAGCCATGACAGACGGCACCTGGAAAATTGGGTCACTTCCACCCTAATAATGCGCTTTTCCAACGGTCTTAGCAAACAGCACACCAGGAGATTATATCCCGTGCCTGGCTCTTAGGGTCCCATGCCCATAGAGCCTGGCTCATTGCTAGCACAGCAGTCTGAGATCTAACTGCAAGGCAGCAGCGAGGCTGTGGGAGGTGCACCCGCCATTGCTGAGGCTTGAGTAGGTAAACAAAGCGGCCAGGAAGCTCAAACTGGGTGGAGTCCAACACAGCTCAAGGAGGCCTGCCTGCCTCTGTAGACTCCACCTCTGGGGGCAGGGCATAGCTGAACAAAAGGCAGCAGAAACTTCTGCAGACTTAAACGTTCCTGTCTGACAGCTTTGAAGAGACTAGTGGTTCCCCCAGGATGGAGTTTGAGATCTGAGAACGGACAGACTGCCTCCTCAAGTGGGTCCCTGACCCCCGAGTAGCCTAACTGGGAGGCACCTCCCAGTAGGGGCTGACTGACACCTCATACGGCTGGGTGCCCCTCTGAGATGAAGCTTCCAGAGAAACAATCAGGTGGCCACATCTGCCGTTTTACAATATTTGCTGTTCTGCAGCCTCCACTGGTGATACCCAAGCAAACAGGGTCTGGAGTGGACCTCTAGCAAACTCCAACAGACCTGCAGCTGAGGGTCCTGACTGTGAGAAGGAAAACTAACAAACAGAAAGGACAACCACACATAAACCCCATCTGTAAGTCACCATCATCAAAGATCAAAGGTAGATAAAACCACAAAGATGGGTAGAAACCACAACAGACAAGCTGAAAAATTCTAAAAATCAGAGTGCCCCTTCTCCTCCAAGGGAACGCAGCTCCTTGCCAGCAACGGAACAAAGCTGGGTGGAGAATGACTTTGACGAGTTGCGAGAAGAAGGCTTCAGATGAATGGTGATAACAAACTTCTCTGAGATAAAGGAGGATGTTCAAACCCATCACATAGAAGCTAAAAACCTTGAAAAAAGATTAGATGAATGGATAACTAGAATAAACAGCATAGAGAAGACCTTAAATGACCTGAAGTAGCTGAAAACCATAGCACGAGAACTACATGATGCATGCACAAGCTTTAGTAGCCGATTTGATCAAATAGAAGAAAGGGTATCAGTGATTGAAGATCAAATGAATGAAATGAAGTGAGAAGTTTAGAGAAAAAAAGAGTAACAAGAAATTAACAAAGCCTCCGAGAAATATGGGACTATGTGAAAAGACCAAATCTACGTCTGACTGGTGTACCTGAAAGTCACAGGGAGAATGGAAACAAGTTGGAAAAACTCTTCAGGATATTACCCAGGAGAACTTCCTCAACCTTCTGAAAGGCAGACCAACATTCAAATTCAGGAAACACAGAGAAAGCCACAAAGATACTCCTTGAGAAGAGCAACTCCACGACACATAATTGTCAGATTCACCAAAGTTGAAATGAAGGAAAAAATGTTAAGGGCAGCCAGAGAGAAAGGTCAGGTTACCCACAAAGGGAAGCCCATCAGACTAACAGCAGATCACTCGGCAGAAACTCTCCAAGCCAGAAGAGAGTGGGGGCCAATATTCAACATTCTTAAAGAAAAGACTTTTCAACCAAGAATTTCATAGCCAGCCAAACTAAGCTTCGTAAGTGAGGGAGAAATAAAATCCTTTACAGACAAGCAAATGCTGAGAGATTTTGTCACCACCAGGCCTTCCTTACAAGACCTCCTGAAGGAAGCACTAAACATGGAAAGGAACAACCAGTACCAGTCATGGCAAAACATGCCAAATTGTAAAGACCATTGATGCTAGGAAGAAACTGCATCAACTAGCGAGCAAAATAACCAGCTAATATCATAACGACAGGATCAAATTTACACATAACAATATTAACCTTAAATGTAAATGGGCTAAATGCTCCAATTAAAAGACACAGACTGGTAAATTGGATAAAGAGTCAAGACCCATAAGTTTGCTGTATTCAGGAGACCATCCCACGTGCAGAGACACACATAGACTCAAAATAATGGGATGGAGGAAGCAAATGGAAAAAAAAAAAAAGGAAAACAAAAAAAAGCAGTTGCAATCCTAGTCTTTGATAAAACAGACTTTAAACCAACAAAGATCAAAAGAGACAAAGAAG
>NW_012112808.1:2217156-2217464 GCF_000951035.1 Colobus angolensis palliatus | reverse complement strand
AAATCAATGAATCCAGGAGGTGGTTTTTTGAAAAGATCAACAAAATTGATAGACCGCTAGCAAGACTAATAAAGAAGAAAAGAGAGAAGAATCAAGTAGACGCAATAAAAAATGATAAAGGGGATATCACCACCGGCCCCACAGAAATACAAACTACCATCAGAGAATACTATAAACATGCTACGCAAATAAACTAGAAGATCCAGAAGAAATGAATAAATTCCCGGACACATACACCCTCCCAAGACTAAGTTAGGAAGAAGTTGAATCCATGAATAGACCAATAACAGGCTCTGAAATTGCGGCAA
>NW_012112808.1:2182464-2215921 GCF_000951035.1 Colobus angolensis palliatus | reverse complement strand
TACAGTAACCAAAACAGCATGGTACTGGTACCAAAACAGAGATATAGACCAATGGAACAGAACAGAGCCCTCAGAAATAATACCACACATCTGTAACCATCCGATGTTTGACAAACCTGACAAAAACAAGAAATGGGAAAAGGATTCCCTTTTGAATAAATGGTGCTGGGAAAACTGGCTAGCGATATGTAGAAAGCTGAAACTGGATCCTTCCTCACACCATATACAAAAATTAATTCAAGATGGATTAAAGAGTTAAATGTTATACCTAAAACTATAAAAACCCTAGAAGAAAACCTAGGCCATACCATTCAGGACATAGGCATGGGCGAGGACTTCATGACTAAAACACCAAAAGCAATGGCAATAAAAGCCAAAATTGACAAATGGGATCTAATTAAACTAAAGAGCTTCTGCATAGCAAAAGAAACTACCATCAGAGTGAACAGGCAACCTATAGAATGGGAGAAAATTTTTGCAATCTACTCATCTGACAAAGGTCTAATATCCAGAATCTACAAAGAACTTAAACAAATTTACAAGAAATTATCAAACAACCCCATCAAAAAGTGGGCAAAGGATATGAACAGACACTTCTCCAAAGAAGACATTTATGCAGCCAACAGACAAATGAAAAAATGCTCAATATTACTGGCCATCAGAGAAATGCAAATCTAAACCACAATGAGATACTATCTCACACCAGTTAGAATGGTGATCTTTAAAAAGTCAGGAAACAACAGGTGCTGAAGAGGATGTAGAGAAATAGGAACCCTTTTACACTGTTGGTGGGACTGTAAACTAGTTCAACCATTGTGGAAGACAGTGTGGCAATTCCTCAAGGATCTAGAACTAGAAATACCATTTGAGCCAGCCATCCCATTACTGGGTATATACCCAAAGGATTATAAATCATGCTGCTATAAAGACACATGCACATGTATGTTTATTGTGGCACTATTCATAATAGCAAAGACTTGGAACCAACCCAAATGTACATAAATGATAGCCTGGATTAAGAAAATGTGGCACATATTCGCCATGGAATACTATGCAGCCATAAAAAAGGATAGTTCATATCCTTTGTAGGGATATGGATGAAGCTGGAAACCATCATTCTGAGCAAACTATCGCAAGGACAGAAAACCAAACACCGCATGTTCTCAGCCATAGATGGAAATTGAACAATGAGAACACTTGGACATAGGAAGGGGAACATCACACACCTAAGTCTATGGTGGGGTGGAAAGAGTGGTGAGGTATAGTAATAGGAGATATACCTAATGTAAATGACAAGTTAATGGGTGCAGCACACCAACATGGCACATATATACATATGTAACAAACCTGCACATTGTGCACATATGCCCTAGAACTTAAAGTATAATAATAAATTTAAAAAATAAAAAAATAAAAATAAAAATAGAAAGTTAATAGAGAAAACCAGTGAAACCAAAAAGTGGTTATTTGAAGAGCTCAACAAAAGTGATAAGTCTTTTGCCAGGCTAACCAAGAAAAAAAAAAGAATAAAGTACTATTATTATACATGAAAGAGGAACATTATTACAGATCTCACAGACCTTAAAGGATAACAAAAGAATAGTATGAAAAACTCTACACCCACAAATTTGACAACTTAGATGAAAGGGACTGAAAATGGACTTAGATGTTATGGACAACTTAGATGAAATGGACTTGAAAAACATACTCTGCCAAAATTCACACAAGAAGAAATAATTAATGTGAATAGGCCTATATCTATTAAGAAATTGAATCAATAATTAATAACCTTCCAAAACAGAAAGCACCAGGTCCACATGGGTTTGCTAGTGAATTCTACAAAACACTTAAGGAAGAAATTATACCAGTTGTCCACAATCTCTTTCAGAAGATGGAAGCAGAGGGAATACTTGCTAACTTATTCTATGAAGCAAGAATTATCCTAATATCAAACCTAGAAAGAAAAATAACAAGAAAAGAAAACTACACACTACTATTTCTTATAAACATCTATGTAAAAATCCTAAACAAATATTAGCAAATTGAGTCCAATAATGTATTTAAAAATTATACACCACAACTGAGTAGAATTTATCCCAAATATTCACAAATGATTCAACATTCAAAATATTCACAAATGATTCAATATTCAAAAGTAAATTATTGTAATCCATTAAATAAAAGTCACATGGTTAATTAGTAGAGACAGAAAAAGCATTTGACAAAATTCAACAGGTATTCATGATATTTTTAAAAAGGCTTCATTAAACTAGGAATAGAAGGGAACATCAGACCTCGATAAAGAATATTAACTCCTGCGCAAGGAGCTGGGAACCCATGTCAATTGCTCCATTTCCTACTCTGCAGGAAACCCTAGGTGACTCTGCAGCAGTCATTGTGGCTCTGTGACCTGCAGGTACTGGGAAGATGCTGGGAGGTGTTTATATGATGCTTGAAACAACAGCGTTTTGACTTGTAGGACAGGATGCATATTTGGGTTTCCACAGTGGCTTAAAAGTAAAGAGATATCCTAGTCATTTCTGCCAGTGGGAATGCACACATGGACACCAGCAATTCTGCTCAACCCTGCACTGCCATTGCCTTTGGTGTGAGTGCAAACACAGACAATGGCAACCCCATCCCCAACTGTGCTCCACTAGTGGTGCAAGGGCATGCAAGAATGCTGCAAACTCGCTTCTGCCAGCAACCTGCCCCAGGCGATGCATGTGTACCCCTCTGCAACACCACGGCTCCTAGCATGCGTAAGTGAGCAGGGATCCCACTGCCACCGCCCCAGTGAAGTGCTTTGGTCAGCACCTCCCACAGGAATGTTGTAAAGAGTGGACTGGAAACACATTGGCCCTTCCAGTGCAGCTGTTTTCTAACCTCAAGGGGTCAGAGAACAAATTTGGGGACCTGGTACCAGCACCCCAGAGTTAAAGCACTCAGACCAGGAGTGCTGTGCTGAGCCTTGGCCCCTTAAAATCTTCCAGAAATCAACCCGGTTGACTGAACCCACCTTATACCACAATCAAACCCCCAAGGGCATCAGAGAATATAAAATAAACAAACCTCATCCAAAAGACAGAAATTTCAAAGAATCAAGGAAAATAAGCCCACACACATGAGAAAGAACCAGTGCAAGAACTCTGGCAACTAAAAAGCCAGAGTATCTTCTTACCTCTAAATGACTGCACTAGTTCCTAAGCAAAGTTTCTTAACAAGGCTGAAATGAGTGAGATAATAGAAATAAAATTCAGAACATGGATAGAAATAAAAATAATTGATATCCAGGACAAAGTCAAAACCCAATCCAAGGAATCAAGCAATATAGTAAAATGATATATGAGATAAAAGATGTAATAGACAATTTAAGAAACAACCAAACTGATCTGATAGAGCTGAAAAACTCACCTCAAGAATTTCAGAATACAATCACAAATATTAACAACAGAATCAACCAAGCTGAGGAAAGAATCTCAGAGCTCGAAGAACAGTTCTCTAAACTAATTTAATCAGACAAAAATAAAGAAAAATAAACAAAACCTCCAAGAAATATGGGATTATGTAAAGTGACCCAATATATGACTCATTGTCAGACCTGAAAGAGAGGAAGTGAGAGCACGCAACTTGAAAAACATATTTAAAGATACCCTCCATAAGAATCTCCCTAAACTCACTAGAAACACAAACATTCAAATTCAGGAAATGGAGAGAATCCTTGCATGATACCGTATGAGAGGACTCTCCCCAACACACCAGTCATCAGATTCTCTGAGGTCAGAATAAAAGAAAAACAGTTAAAGGTAGCTAGAGAGAAGGGGCAGGTCACATACAAAGAGAACCCCATCAGGCTAACAGTGGACCTGTCATCAGAAACCCCACAAGCCAGAAGAATGCTATATTCAGCATTCTTAAGGCAAATAAATTCCAACCAAGAATTCCATATCCAGCCAAACTAAGCTTCATAGTGAAGAAGTAAGATTCTTTTCAGACAAGAAAATGCTAAGGGAATTTGTTACCACTAGACCCACCTTACAACAGGTCCTGAAGGGGGTGCTAAATATGGAAAAGAAAGACCAATAGCAACCACCTAAAACACATTTAAGTACATAGACCATTGACACTATAAAGCAATACAATCAAGTCTGCATAATAACCAGCTAACAACATGATATCAGGATCAAATCTGCACATATCAGTATTAACCCTGAATGTAAATAGACTAAATGCCCCAATCAAAAGGTACAGAGTGGCAAGTCAAATAAAGAAGCATGACCCAGTGGCTGCAGGTGGTGGCTTATGCCTGCAATCCCAACACTTTGGGAGGCTGAGGTGGGTGGATCACTTGAGATCAGGAGTTCAAGACCAGCCTGGCCAACATGGTGAAACCCCATCTCTACTGAAAATACAATAATTAGCTGGGCATGGTGGCAGGTGCCTGTAATCCAGCTACTTGGGAGGCTGAGTCAGGAGAATCACTTGAACCTGGAAGGCAGAGTGTGCAGTGAGCCGAGATTTCACCATTGCACTCCAGCCTGGGTGACAAGAGTGAAACTCCATCAGAAAAGAAAAAAAAAAAAAAAAAAAAAAAAAAAAAAAAAAAAAAAAAAAGCATGACCCAACTGCATGCTGTCTTCAAGAGACCCATCTCACATGCAATGACACCCACAGGCTCAAAGTAAAGGGATGAAGAAAAATTCACTAAGCAAATGGAAAACAGAAAAAAAGGAAGGGTTGTTATTTGAATTTTAGAAAAAACAGACTTTAAACCAACAACAATCAAAAAAGACAAAGAAGGGCATTACATTATAATAAATAGCTAACATCAATTCAACAAGAATACCTAACATCCTAAATATATATGCACCCAACACAGGATCATCCAGATTCATAAAGCAAGTTCTTAAAGACCTATGGAGAGACATAGATAACCACACAATAATAGTGGGAGACTTCCACACCCCACTGACAGTAGTAGACAGATCATTGAGGCAAAAAACTAACAAAGATATTCAGGACCTGAACTTGACACTTGACCAATGGACCTAAGAGACATCTACAGAACTCTCCACCACAAAACAACAGAATATACATTCTTCTAATCTGCACACGGCACATACTCTAAAATCAATTACAAAATTAACCATAAAACAATCCTCAGTAAATTCAAAAAATTAAAATCGTACCAAACATACTCTTGGGCTACAACACAATAAAAAGCAATACTAATAAAATTGCTCAAAATCACACAACTACATGGAAATTAAACAATATGGTCCTGAATGACTTCTGGGTAAACAATAAAATGAAATTAGGGCAGAAATTAAGAAACTCTTTGAAAGTAATAGGAACAAAGATACAATATACCAGAATCTCTGGGACATGGCTAAAGCAGTGTCAAGAGGAAATTTTATAGTGTTAAATGCCCACATCAAAAAGTTAGAAAGATCTCAAATTAACAACCTAATATCACACCTAGAGGAGCTAGAGAAAGAAGAACAAACAAACCCCAAAGCTAGTAGTTGACAAGAAATAACCAAAATCAGAGTTGAACTGAAGGAAACTGAGATACAAAACAAATAGAAAATAATCCAGGAGTTGGTTCTTTGACAGAATAAATAAGATTGATAGGACACTAGCTAGACTAATAAAAGAAGAGAGAAGATTCAAATAAACAAAATCAGAAATGACAAAGGGGACATTACCACCTACCCCACAGAAATACAACAAATCCTCAGACATGACTACAAACACCTCTATGCACACAAAGTAGAAAACCTAGAAGAAATTGACAAATTTTTAAAAACATACAACCTCCCAAGATGGAACCAAGAAGAAACTGAAACCCTGAATGGACTAATAATGTCTTCTGAAATTGAATCAGTAATGTAAAGCTTACCAACCAGAAAAAGTCCAGGATCAGACAAATTCACACAGTTCTACCAAGTGTATAAAGAGCTTGTACCATTCATACTGGAATTACTTCAAAAAGTTGGGGGAAAGAACTCCTCACTAATTCATTCTACTAGGCCAGCATTATCCTGATACCAAAACCTAGCAGAGACACAACTGAAAAAAAAAAAAAATCAGATCAATATCCTTGATGAACATAGGTATAAAAATTCTCAATAAAATACTAGCAAATTGAATCCAGTAGCACATCAAAAAACTAATTCACCATGATAAAGTAGACTTTGACCCTACGGTGCAAGGTTGGTTCATCATGCACAAATCAATAAATATGATTCATTACATAAGCAGAACTAAAAACAAAAACCATATGGTTGTCTCAATAGATGCTAAAAACGGCTTTTGAGAAATTCAACATTCCTTCATCTTAAGAATCCTCAACAAACTGGGCATTGAAAATAATAAGAACCATTTAATACAAACCAATAGCCAACATCATATCAAATAGGCAAAAGCTGGAAGCATTCCCCTGGAGAACCAGAACAAGAAAAGGATGCCCACTCTCACCACTCCTATTCAATGTAGTACTGAAACTCCTAGTCAGAGCAATCAGACAAGAGAAAGAAACAAAAGTGCATCCAAATAGGAAGAGAAGAAATCAAGCTATTCCTGTTTGCAAATGATATGACTCTATACCTGGAAAATCCCATAGTCTCTGCCCAAAAGCTCCTACATCTAATAATCAACTTCAGCAAAGTTTTAAGATACAAAGTCAATGTACAACAATCAGTAGCATTTCTATATACCAACAATGTGTAAGCAAAGATTCAAATAAAAAATGCAATCCCATTCATAAGAGCCACAAAAAGAATAAAATACCTAGGAATACAGCTAACCAGAAAGGTGAAAGGTCTCTACAAGGAGAATTACAAAACACTCCTCAAAGAAATCAGAGACAACAGAAACAAATGGAAAAACATTCCATGCTCATGGATAGGAAGAAACGATGTTGTTAAAACAACCATACTTCCTAAAGCAATCTACCAATTCAATGCTATTCCTATCAAACTACCAATGACATTCTTCGCAGAATCAGAAAAAAACTATTTTAAAATGTATATTAAACCAAAAAAGAGCCCAAATAGAGGCACTCTTAAGCAAAAAGAACAAAGCTGGAGACGTCACATTACTTGATGTAAAAGTATACTACAAAGTATACTTTTTTATACAAAGTAACCAAAACAGCAGGGTACTGGTACCAAAATAAAAACATAGACCAATGGAACAGAATAGAAAACCTAGAAATAAAGCTGCATACCTACAGCCATCCGATCTTTGACAAAGTTAACAAAAACAAGCAATGGGGAAAGGACTCCCTATTCAACAAATTTTGCTGGGATAACTGGTTAGCCATATGCCGAAGACTGAAACTGAACCCCTTCCTTATAACGTACACAAAAATGAGCTCAAGATGGATTAAAGATTTAAATATGGATTATGGATTAAGACTTAAATCCTAAAACTATAAAAATCTCAGAAGATAACCTAGGAAATACCATTTTGGACATAGGCCCTGACACAGGTTTCAGGACAAAGATGCCAAAAGCAATTGCAACAAAAACAAAAGTTGACAAATGGGACCTAATTAAAATAAAGAGCTTTTGCATGGCAAAAGAAACTATCAACAGAGTAAGCAGACAACCTACAGAATCAGAAAAAATATTTGCAAACTATGCATCTGACAAAGGTCAACATCCAGAATCTATAAGGAACTTAAACAAATTAACAAATTAACAAGCAAAAAACAAATAATTCTATTAAAAAGTAGGCAAAGGACATGAACAGACACTTTTCAAAAGAAGACAACCACTGGCCAATAAATATATGAAAAATGCTCAACATCTCTGATTATTGGAGAAACGCAAATCAAAACCACAATGAGATACCATTTCACACCAGTCAGCATGGCTATTATTAAGAAATAAAAAAATAACAGATGCTGGCAAAGTTGCAGAAAAAAAGAGAATGCTTATACACAGATGGTAGGAATGCAAATCAGTTAAGCCTCTGTGGACTGCAGTGTGGCAATTTCTCAAAAAACTCAAAACAGAATTACCATTCAACCCAGCAATCCCATTATTGATTATATACCCAAAGTAATAGAAATAGTTCTACCATAAAGCCACATGTACATGTGTGTTCATTGCAGCACTATTCACAATAAGAACGACATGAAACCTCAACCTAATTGCCTGTCAACGGTAGACTGGATAAAGAAAATATGGTACATATATATCATGGAATACTATGCAGCCATAAAAAGGAACAAGATCATATCCTTTGCAGCAACATGGATCAAGTTGGGGACAATTATCCCAAGAGAACTAACATAGAACCAGAAAACCAAATACCACATGTCCTCATTTGTAAGTGGAAACTAAACATTTAATATACATGGACACAAAGAAGGAAACAACAGACACTGAGGCCTACCTGAGGATGGAGAGTAAGAAGAGAGAGAGGTCCAAAAAACTACCTAGTGGGTAGTATGCTTATTACCTGGGCAATGAAATAATCTGTCCATCAAACCCCCATGATGTACAGATTTACCAATATAAAACTATATCGATTTACCTATATAATTTTATGTAGGTAAATTTATACAATTTACCTATATAACAAACCCACTCATGTTCCTCCAACCTAAAATAAAAGTTAATACAAAAATATAAATAAATTAATAAAATGTCAGTATTCATATTACAGATTTTGAATATTATTCAATGAGAATTTTACAAGACCTACATATAGATATCTGGACTCTAAAATAAACGTTGAAAAAAAGCATATGTACAAAAAATCTACAATTAACATGACAATGGTGAAAAACTAGAAGCTTTACCTAGAATTAGGAATGAGACAAGAATATTCTCTCTTACCACTGTTTTTCAATGTTCTTTCGGAAGCAGTGACTAATGAAATAAAACAAGAAAAGTAAATAAAATGTATACAGGTTGGGAAGAAAAAAATAAGAATATCTTTATTTGCAGATGACGTGATTATCTATGTAGAAAATCCAAAAGCTTGACAGAAAAACCCTAGAACTAACAAGTGATTATAGCAAAATTTGTAGGAGACAAAGTTAACATGCAAGTCAATTGCTTTCCTGTATGCCAGTAATAAACAGATGGAATTTTACATTAAAAACACAATACCATTCATATTAACACCCCCGAAATGAAATACTTAGATATAAATCTAACAACAAGAGTTACATGAGGAAAACTACAAAACTCTGATGAAAAAAAATTTAAAAAGAACTAAAGAGATATTTCATATTATTTGATAGAAAAACTCAATATTGTCAAGATGTCATTTCTTCCCAACTTGATCAATAGATTCAAAATCTCAGCAAGCTATTCTATAGATATCAACAAGCTAACTCTACAGTTTGTTGTTGTTGTTGTTGTTGTTTGTTTTTTGAGACGGAGTCTCACTCTGTCGCCCACGCTGGAGTACAGTGGAGCGATCTTGGCTCACTGCAACCTCTGCCTCCCCGGTTCACATCATTCTTTTGCCTCAGTCTCCTGAGTAGCTGTGACTACAGGCGCCCGCCACCACACCCGGCTAATTTTTTCTATTTATAGTAGAGACAGGGTTTCACCATGTTAGCCAGGATGGTCTCCTGACCTCCTGATCTGCCCGCCTCAGCCTCCCAAAGTGTCGGGATTACAGGTGTGAGCCACCATGCCCAGCCAATTCTGTAGTTTACATGGAGATGCAGAAGACCCAGAACAGCTAACACAATATTAAAAGACAAGAACAAAGTTGGAAGACTGACACTACTCAACTTCAAGACCTATTGTAGATCTACAGTAATCAAGACAATATGTTATTGGTGAAAAAATATACAAAAAGGTCAATGGAACAGAATAGACAGGCCAGAAATAGATGCACATAAATACAATCAACTGATCTTTGATGAAGCAGCAAAGGAAATACAACAGAACAAAGATAGTCTTTTAAACAAATGGTGCTGGAGCAACTGGACATTCACCTGCAAAACAAAAACAAAAAATGAATTCAGACAAAGACCTTACACCTTAAAAATTAACTGCAAATGGATCACAGACATAAATGTAAAATGTGAAAACATAAGACTCTTAGAGAATAGCATACAAGAAAACATAGATGACCTTGGGTATGACAATGACTCAACAGACACAACACCGAAGGCATAATTCATGAAATAAGTAATTGATAAGCTAAACTTCATAAAACTCAAAACTTCTGCTTTGAAAAGATAATGTCAAGAAAATGAAAAGAGAAGATGCAGACTGGGAGAATATATTTGCAAAAGACACATCTGATAAAGGACTATTATCCAAAATATACACAGAACTCTTAAAACCCAACAATAATAAAGTTAGCAATTCAATTAAAAAGTGGACCAAAAATCTTGACACCTCACCAAAGAAGAGAAATAGACGGCAAATAGACATATTAGAAAAATGAACCACATCATGTGGCATCAGGTAAATATAAATTAAAATCTTGAAATACCATTACATACCTATTAGGAAGGCCAAAATCCAAAACACAAGTGACAAAGGCTGGTGAGGATGTGGAGCAACAGAAAGTCTCATTCGTTGCTGGTGAGAATGCAAATTGGTACAGTACTATGAAAGACAGTTGGGCAGTTTCTTACAAAACTAAATATACTCTTGCCGTGTAATCCAGCAGTTACTCTCCCCAGTATTTATCCCAACGAGCTGAAAACTTACATCCTCCCGAAACCAGCACACAGAGGTTTATAGAAGTTTAATTCATAGTTGCCAAAACTTGGAAGTAACCAAGATGTTCTTTAGTAGGGGAATAGATAAATAAAATGTGGTACATGCAGACAAAGAAATATTATCCAGCTATAAAAAGAAATTAGCTATCAAGCCATGAGAAGACACAGAGGAACCTTAAATGCATATTATTAAGTGAAAGAAGTCAATCTGAAAAAGGCTACCTACTGTACAATTCCAACTATATGACATTCTTAGAAAGGCAAAACTATGGGGACAGTATAAAGATCAGCGATTGTCAGTGGGTTGGGAGCGGGAGAGGTGAATACGCAGAGCACGGACGATTGTTAGCACAGTGAAAATACTCTGTAAGATACTATAGTGGTGGTACATATCATTAGACATTTGTCCAAACCCATAGACTGTACAGCACCAAGAGAAATCCCTAATGTACGCTATGCATTTTGCATAATAATGATGTGTAAATATAGGTTCATGGATTGTAACAAACGTACCACTGTTAAGAAAGAACTTGCGAATGGGTGGGGCTATGTTTGTGTGGGGGCGGTGGGTACACAAGAAATCTCTGTGCCTTCCTCTCAACTTTGCTGTGAGCCTAAAAATGCCCTAAAAATAAAATTTTTTTTAAGACAATGGTAAACTGCATTTAAAAGAACATCTATATATGTAAAACTCAGGAGCAAGAGATGTTGATGTAAGGACTGAAACAGAGCACTTGCAGGTAAACAGACATTTGATACATAACAAAGGAAAGCATGAACTTATATTAATAAGTTTCAATGGGACAACTGGATATCAACATAGAAAAGAAATAAAATCATATCTCTAGTTCATCCTTGACAACACTAGGTCTACTAAAGATGTAAAAGTAAAAGGCAAAACTGCAACACTTTTGGAGAAATAATACAAAATGATAGCCTTGTGACTTCAGAGTTATGAAATTCTCTTAAAATAGAATATTAAGAGTACAGAATAAGAGAAAGATGGATTATCTAAATTTTATTAAAATTATAAAATTCACTTTATCAAAGAATATCATGCAAAGGGTAAAATAAAAAAAAAGACAAGCCACTGAAATGGAAAATATATTTAAAACACATATACCTGGCAGAGTACTAGTATTCAGAATAAATAAGTAGCTACTATAAATAAATATGAAAAATACAGTCAACAAGGGGGAAAATGGATCAAAGACCTGAAGAGATACTTCACAAAAAGGAAATCCAAGTGATTAATATAGCACTATCTAGAAATATGCTCAAACTCAGTAGTAATTTGAGAATGCCAAGTTAATCTATTTTCTAATAAAATTCCACATACCTTAGATTCTCAAAATACTTTTAAAAATCTGATAATAGCAAACTGTTGGTGAGGATGTGAAACTGCTATTTGGAAGTGTCCATTTGGTACAACCTCCTTGGGAAACAGTTGGGCATTGTCTAGCAAAACAAGATGTCTATGCCCCGGGAATTCCACTCATAAGCATTTACATTAGGGAAAAATTTGCACATATTCTCTAACAGACATGTCCCAAATCATTCATAGCCCCATTACCAGTTAAGAGTCCTAAACTGAAATTATCCTTAATAACTACGAAGAGAAAGTTGAATATATAAATTACGGCAAATTCATTCAATGGAATACCATACAGTATTAAAGACAAATTAATTAAAGTTGCATGCAACAACCTGAATACATTTCACAAATGTAGTTTTAAGCAACAGGAGAAATTTGGTAAAAAATACATATAATATGATTTCATTTATATAAGATTCAAAAACAATAAAAACACGCTGTATTTTTAAGGACACCTAGTAGAATATAAAAGTCAGGAGAGTAGTTATTTTTAGAGAAGAAAAATGTGATGCAATCAGGGGCTTCTATGTTGCTAATTATTGTTGGCAAGGATGATGGTTATCAGGAATATTTATTTGATAATTATTCTCTAAACTATTCAGATATATTCTATGCACTCTTTTATGTATAGGGTTTGTGTGATGCACCCAAAATACACAAATCATACACACACTGTGAGGGTATAAATCAGATAAAAGAAAATTTCCCTAAAACATGTGTTATAAAATCATTCTCATTTGTGATAAAAATAAATTAAAAATAATTATTTCTATTAACATAGAAAAAAATTCTAAAATAAATAAAATAAATCAATCAAAATGTTAACCGTAGTTATCTTTAGAGTGTGGACATGTTGGTATTGTTCTTTGTATTTTATGAGTTGTCTACAATGATACATATGTTTTGTACTAAAATATACATTTCTTCAAACACAACAGGGACCAAGAAAGGGTCAAGGATGAAACTATAGCTTTAAAAGTGCGCAGAAATTTGGGAAATTAATCTTTTAGCAAAATGATCACTTAACAGAAGATTTTGGCAAACCTACAATATTTGCAAGATGACTCTGTGAAGTCTGTGAGGAACAAGCCAATTGCTTCTGAGGAAAAAGCTTTCTTGCATATGCTCATGGGTTACAAGACTTCAGATATGTAGACCATTGCAATGCAATGTCCCTGGAAGCATGTCTACAAGCCAGCACCAAGAATGTGCTTTTAAGGATAGTGATATGCTCATGGCATGCCATGAAGGTACTTTCTATAGAGTAATCTGCCCACCCATGTGTAGGTTATGAGACTTACTTAACATAGATTGGCCAAAAGTTTTCATGTAGATGGATTTGAGGTTTTAGCAACATTTTCTGGATTTTGGAAATGCATTAATTAACCCCCCAACATCTGACCAAAGGTCAGTGGAGAGACAACACTAACAAAGAAAACACAGAGCCCCAACATAATGGGTCTAGGAAATTAAACAACTAAGCAATGAACCAGGCTGATTCTGATTTCTATACACTCCTGAGAAAAGCACTTCTCTCAAATGTATTTTTATTTTAGAAAAGCTAAAACAGAAGCCATGGCTTTATATGTCTTAATCATCCTTTTACATCAGGCATTAATTAAGACCTGCAAGGCTTTTTGTCCCTTTGGGGAATAAAGAGGTATCATAAACAGGAAGAAAAGCCTCTCGGTGGAGACTCATGCAGACGTACCTCTCACTGCCAATAGTCCAGGGTGATTCAAACCAAAAATAGTTGATTAAGGCAGACATTCTAGGACAGGAAACCCATAACCGAAACACTAATCAGAACACAAATTGCATCTCTAATGAGGCATTGATTTTCAATCAGCCAATGTGTTGAATGTAAAGATGTGCCGGGTGGGTTAGGGCAATTTGTGATTAGCGCAGAGAAGGCAGAAGGACAGAGAAATAACTAGGTGATATGTAGAATTTTAAAAAATAAAATTTGAGTATACAGCCATTATGGGAAAGAGTATGAAGTTTCCTCAAAAAATTAAAAGCAGAACAACTGTAAGATCCAGCAATCCCATTACTGGGTATACACACAAAGGCAATGAAATCAATGTGTCAAATCGATGTCTGCCTGATCATGTTTATTGCAGCACTATTCACAATAGTCAAGATATGGAATTAACCTAAGTGTCCAACAACAGAGGAATGGATAAAGAAAATGTGGTAAATATATGCAATAGAATACTATTGGGCTATAAAAAATAATAAAATTCTGTCATTTTTGACAATGTGGATGAGTCTTGAGGTTATTACATGAAGTGAAATAAGCAGACACAGAAAGACAGATACAACATTTTCTCATTCATATGTAGGTGCTAAAAAACTGATTTAATGAAAGTAGTGACTAGAATAGTGATTACCAAAGACTGGGGAGGGTAGGGGACATTGGCAGATAAAGAGAGGACGGTCAATGTTACACTTAGAAAAAAAGAGTGAGTTGTGAGGTCCTATTGTACAGTAGAGTGACTGTAGCAATTAAAAAGATGTTGCATATGTGAAAATAGCTAGAAGAGAGAATTTTGAATGTTCCCATCACAAAGAAATGATAAATGTTTGAGGTGATGGATATGCTAATTACCCTGATTTGATCATTACACAATGCACACCTGCGTCAAAACAGCACACTGTATCCCATAAATATGTACAATTATTCTGTGTCAATAAAAAATAAATAAATTTTAAAATAAAAGAAAGTGAAAAGATGGAAAGACATGATGCCAAGCAAACCAACATTTATTTTTGGTGATTATATTTTAATTTATTAAGTGGGTCATTTCACTGAAGCTTAGTTAAAATTGGTCATTTCTGAGATTCAAAACAAGCTTTTGGAGGAATCTGTGAGGAGATGATTGAATAGCTTTTCCCTAATTAGGAAGGCATATCACAGCTAATCACCAAATAGATGACTTCAAAGGCTGCCTAGACAGTAAAGAAAGCTCTGGAGTTCACTCACAACTATGATGGCATGTTGAGAACAAGTACATTTCTGATACTTTGCTGCAGTACCTTCTTAGAGTCGGCAAAGTGCATAAATTTTTCTGCAGGAGTCTCTGCCTCAAAGCTTGTTCAAAATCCCTTTTAATAGAACTGCCAGTCACTGCAGAGCCTATAGTGCTTATTTCTTAAGAAATCATCATCCATTCTTAGCAAACTATCACAAGAAGAGAAAACGAAACACCGCATGTTCTCACTCATAGGTGGGAACTGAACAATGAGATCACTTGGACTCGGGAAGGGGAACATCACACACTGGGGCCTATCATGGGGAGGGGGGAGGGGGGAGGGATTGCATTGGGGAGTTATACCTGATATAAATGATGAATTGATGGGTGCTGACGAGTTGATGGGTGCAGCACACCAACATGGCACAAGTATACATATGTAACAAACCTGCACGTTATGCACATGTACCCTAGAACTTAAAGTACGATAATAAAAAATAAATAAATAAATAAAAATAAATAAAAATAAAAAAAAGAAATCATCATCCATAAATTTCTAATATTTACAGCCTGAACAAGAAATAAATATAGCTTTTGTTCAGTAGCATTCGTGAGTAAGCAGTGGTATTTCTCTTAGTGGGTGCAGAATTAAATGCTTTAGGAAAGATTTATCATTGCAAAAGGATAATTTGAAGGACTGCATTGAAAAAAAATCAGGCCAGTTAGGATTAGAAAACTGTTTAATAATGAGTACTGACGCTGGCTTGAAGAAGGATAATTAGAAGCTTTAATGTGCGGAGTGCCTTTTGAAAATATTTCTGGTGGTTAATACCACCATCTTAACATCCAGAGAAGGACCACTGAGCTGACAGATGATAACCAACAATCTTATCCGAGGTCATAAGGAAAATCGAAGGACAGACTTTAGTTCTCCTCATATATTCTCTCATTAGATTTACTACTATTCTGCAATATCGTTAGGGGGTATAATTTTCCCTGTAAGTCATGATCTAAGATGGAGACTGCTGATTTCAAAATATCCATGGACTTCTGAAATCACAGCTGAAAACCAGTACTTCCTACCTCCTCTCTCTGGGCATTCAAGAATGAGAGTCGGTTTTAAGGAGGAAGGCTTGCTGATCCACAACTAGCCTCGGTGATCCACCCTACACCGCTGACCCCACCCTACATTGCCTTGGTGAGGACTGAAAAAAGATGCCCTTTCATGACCACAGGGCTTGGAACAAATACTACATATTCCTGAAATCCAAAATATCTTCATGTCCTCGGCATTACCTCTATGTAAAAATCAACTGATCAGAAAGCATTTTTGAAGCAGATATTTGTGACAAATTTTTAAATAGTTTTTATTTTTAATGGTAGTCACTACTTCAGGCTGGTTGAAAGAGAATTAGCAGGTGGTTTTCTCTTGCAATATCTGTAATGAATGAAGATAAATAATGTAATAGTTTTATTTACCTTCTGTGCTATTAAAATGTAAAATGTCATAACACCTTGCATAATTTGGAGTAAAAATGCCAACCTAGTCTGAAGGAGTAGTACTTTTAAAAAAGTTTATATAATCTTAAATTGTTTATTACTATATCCATGGTAAGCTTGGATGAGGCAGAGCAAGCCTTGAATCTTTTTATATGTAAAATGAGGGTTATAAAATGATCTGCCTCCAAAGATTGTGAAGACGAAATGACCGATAACACTAACAAAAACATCAAACACTTTGATTAGGGCTTGGCGTTCAAATAAGCTCTCAATACATTGTACTTGTTCCAATTATCAGCATTATTTAATTAAGACACACAGTATGTAAAATTAGCAGACTGTCTCTAAATGAAGTGCTGATAAAGAAGTATTAAACTAACAAAATATATGCAACATGTCTATTGCACTATTGTTTGATTTACTAGCAAAACTTATCTCGTAGACAGGAAAACCACAAAATACTGTCTAGTTCCTTTCTAAATGCCTAAAAATTTGGTAGAGATGGAGCCTTGATTATCTTTTTCTGCAAAAACATCCATAAAATTTGTGTACATCTACATATATATATATAATGATGTGCATTTTAATACTTTAAGTTTTTGTTGATTTTTCTTTTGCATTAGTATGTTTACATTTCTAACTTAGGCAATAATTTTTTTTTTAATCCCCAAGGTAAGATCAGGGTTGCAAAAGAAATACTATTCTCTTTGGTAGAGCTGACCTTTGAAGTACACATTTGCTGACATGACTTAAAGACTGTACTCCATCACATTCTTAACTAAGGCACAAGAATCGCAGCCAGATTTTTTTTTAATCACACTAAAAAATGAAGATAATCCAAAGTGAACTGGTTTTCTCATCATTATAAAATACTTGGACATAATGGTGTTTTATACATAAAATTAAATCCTAACAAAAAGGAGCTAAAGACATTAATTACTTTCTAATATAAACGTGTAAACCGTTGATATTGCTTCTTAAACAACATCATAACTGGGACTTTCCTGTAACAGCGTAACACTGTGTATGTAGTTCCAATTACAATGTATCATTGAGTAGAATGTACTTCTAAGTACCAGAAGACTTATTGATCTCTTTAAAATTCATGAATATTTAACTGAAAAAGTTGGGGAACTTTAAACAAGATACACATACACAATTTAACTATATACTTGTGCACACTCAGTATATATTTATACATATATAGATCACATATATCTTTATCATATTTATTTATGTATATTTATTAGTAGGAACAAAAAAGTATACGGCACGTATTAGTAAAGTACTTGGCACCTGTTAGTAAAGCATATGACACATATTCATTCTTAAAAATTTTTCAAAAGTATATGGCACAAATTTGTACAAAGGTGCTTCTCCTGTAGGCATTTTATTGATGTGTCATAGGGATACACTGGCATTAGATTCAGAGTGCGTGCTTCCCTATGAGGAGGGTGTTAAGACCCCAATCAAGCCTAAAAGCTCTATATCTCATTAAGCAACTACCCAGCTTCCCTGTTTGTCTTTCCATCCCCCAACTTTTCTTCTTAGCAAGAAAGAGCCTCCGCTTGGTTTCTTAAGTATCTTTGGCTTTTGGCTACTTATTCCACTTTTCTTCAAATCTCTTTCTACTTCAAATATTTTGTAAAGTAGCTGCTGGAAGAAGGAGGCTAAAATGTCCTTTACCAGAGGATTTAAGATAATTATGTAGGAAAGGGATAGTGGCAGGAGTCAGGGACTTCTTAGTGGAGCAAGGAATGCCATTTCCAGTGAATTTCTCTACTCAGAAAACAGAGGAAGAGAATCCTTACAGATCTACTTAAATCACCTTAGTTCTGTGGTTGGCCCCTGCCAAGGAGATAAGCAGATTGATCAGCAGGCCTGGGTTGACTGGTTTGTGTTTACTTGTTTGGTTGGTTATTTTTAATGTGCATAGGTAAACAGACTAATTTAGGGCCAGGTAGAATTTCTGGTGGGGCATGGTTATAAACCACTGCCTCTTTTTCCTTCATTTATACCGTGCGTGTGTGTGTGTGCATGAGTGTGTTTACTAGAACACATCTACGGCTGGCTCCATAGCCCAACTTTGTCTTCTGCTTTGATCTTCTTAATCTTAATAACCTTCAGCCTTCCCTCCTGGCCCCTTGGATTTCATGGACTATGAGCTTTCAGTGTTGCTGTTTACTTCTGTGTTTACCTTTTCACCCTTTGGTAAGATCATTTTGGTCCCTAGTCTCCTGCAGCCCTACCTGTGACCAGACCAGACCCTGCTATGTTTTGGCTCTGTGTCCCCACCCAAATCTCATGCTGAATTTTAACTCCCAATGTTGGAAGTGGAGCCTGGTGGGAGGTGATTGGATCATGGAGGTGGTTTCTAGTGGTTGAGCACTATCTCCCTTGTGCCATCTCATGATAGAGTTCTCACGAGATCCGGTTGTTTGAAAGTGTGCAGCACCTCTCCTTTCTCTCTCTCTCTCTCTCCCTCCCTTTCTTTCTCTCTGTCTCTCCGGCCATCCAGGTGAAGACGTGCCTGCTTCCCTTTTGCATTCTGCCATGATTGTAAGTTTCCTGAGGCTTTCCCAGAAGCAGAAGCCTGTATAGCCTTCAGAACCGTGAGCCAATTAAACCTCTTTTTCTTATAAATTACCGGGTCTCAGATAGTTCTTTATATCAGTGTGAGAACAGACTAATACAGACCCGAAGCCCAGTACTAAAGTTCGTAAAGCAGGAGATTCTGCTGCTTTATAAGAGCACTGAGAATCAGAGCTGATCAGAGCATCTTGTATAGCAATGGTCTTTTTGAAACTCTGAGATACAGACTCTGTATCTCTGAAAATCCTCCTCTGCTGCCATTGGTATCGGTAGTAGGCATCATATATTTTTAAACATTCTCAGCCTGAACGGTTTTCTGTGGCTTTCTTCTTCTCTCTGCAGAATAGTGTCTGGCATCTCAGGGTATTAATAATCTATCCAAGAAAAAATGTGACACAGGAGTGCCTGAAGCCAGACCCTTCATGACTCAGGACTGAGAAACAGCACCAGGTAGAGGCCAGATACCAGGACTTAGAGTCAGAACACTGGAGGTGAAGCCTAGTTACACTGCATATGAGATACAGAATCTTAAGCAAGTCATTTAGCCTCTCCAGGGCTGTTTTCTTGTCAAAATAGAAAATAATTCTAAAAAATTACTTAAATGATTGGACCAGGACCATATCAGGTAAGACATGTGGATAGCTTTCTTCATTGTCAAAGGGCTAGTATACGGATGGTCTTCTTATCACCAGTGCTAGTGATGCTGCAGAGGCGAAGTTCGGAGACTATAAAGCTCTCAGCCTGCCAGGACCGAAAGAGGGAGAAATGGCAATGGAGACAGGCACTGGAAGCCAAAATGAGAGCTGCCCTTCCAAGCTTGGATGACAAAATAAAGCCACAGTATAGAGGGTTTAGGTTTCCAGGTCTTCTATTTTTTTTAAGAGCAACTTCCCTGGCTCTTGCCTACCTTGTTAGTGATGGGTCTAGAACAAATAGAGTGAAAAATAAGATGTGTAATCTGATCAGGAGAAATTACTAGTGGTGGGGGAGGTGGCAGTGGAACCTGTGGCCACATCTTCTTAATCAACTAAAGGCAGATGGAAACCGGCTGTGCCAGAAGTTCCAAGAAGCATCTTCCCAACCCAGGGTCATTCAGCCTGTGGGCCAACTCCAGTTCACCATCTGTTTTTGTGAATAAAGTTTTATTGGAACACAGCCCTGCTTATTTATGCAGAACACCGAGTTGAGCAGTTGAGAAAGACGCAGTACAACCCACAAAGCTTAAAATATTTACTCTAGCCTTCTTAAGAAAAAGTTTGAAGACGCCTGTTTTATACCTTTTAACAAGGAGAAATGTTAGTTAGAACGACATTTTGGCTGCTAGATCACATTAAATTAGAAAGCAGCATCACTGAAGAATAGGACTGGTGTATTCTTGGAAATATACTTGTTCTGCCGTCTTTTTTCAAAGTGAATAACCAAGGATCAGTGAAGAAAGAAACAGTTTCTTAGTCATGCATTTTAAGAAAGGGAGGAGGAAAAAAAAATTCAAATCAAATTCTTGAAACCCAGGGGGCTGAAGAGGAAAAAATACACTAACGGTATTTAGAAAATGTTGTCAGATGCCCACCACTGTCACAGTTACTCTCTCTTAATCAGTAACACAGAGATTCAGCAAAATGGGAACCTTCATGATTTTCACCTAAGAGACTTCAAGCAAAGGTGCTACTACTCTAAAGCAGGGAGTGATACAAGCCAGTTGTCAGAAAGCAGATTGAAAGTGTATGCAGGTAGGAATGTAGTATATACTAGCATTGACCTGTTTTTTACATTTCTGTGAAATCAAAGTTCAAAACCCACATGTAGTGGTAAGGAAAACACACTCCATTTCCCCAAGCTGCAGCACCTGCTGCAGTCTTACTGGGATGTGCTAGCAATCACTCCATCCAGCCAGGAGCTCACAGCAAATGGAGGCTGTTTCTCATGGGGAAGGCCAGCAGTTGATCAAGGCCAAGCAGGGAGACATGAGAATGGCTAACCTGACAGTCAAGGCTTGGTTAGTCTGTGGAAGAAAGAAATCATTCTTGATATACCGAGAAGTGAGTCACTGACAAATGTCCAGAGCCTTACACCTGCACAAAGTAGCTTTCTTACTTTTCTTTATATTTTAGCAATTAACATACCACGAGATAAAAAACCACTGGGTATTTCCTCCCCTCCCTGTAACTGACCAGAGATGTGCAACCCAGTGTACACTGCTTTGGAAAGCAAAGTGACAGATCAATGAGAAAATAAGCCTTAATTCACCTCACCCACACCTCCTATACACATTGTCCCTTGAAAGCCTGTTTACCGATTACCTGTCTTCAACACCCTTCACAGACTTGGAGAATTCAAAATGGGGACACCGGAACAGGAAACATAAATCACTGGAAACGCTAATACAAAATATTAAAACAATAAAATATGAGTGAATTATTTTTCCTCCTCGTTATTCCCAATACAATTTAATTCTGTTTCTATAAAGGGCTGCGGAAGGAAACGGTGAAGATAAATAAAATGACTTCAGGAAAAGAAAACTTTGCTCACGTGTTTGCAAAATACTGGAGCCCCAAAAGTAGTCTCTGGGGGCCAATACGTCATTGTCTTTGAGGCCTCTGGAAGGTCAAGACTGGAGGCTACTTAGAAACTGGTAACTCAAAGATCTCGTTGGGACAATTTCCGCCAAAAACAGCAGTGACAGACAAATACGTGTTATGAAAATACTACTTTGCTTTTTTTCAGGTTTATGCAGCCTTGGTGATTTCAAAAGAAATGTTTTGTGTATAAAACAACATAATAAAAGAGAATCCTGCTACTTGACAGGGTTTCCTTTAATGGAAAGACTTTTTCACGCCCATAAACATTTGATGCCCACATCTGTTAGAGATAAAATGAGAGTATAACTTCCCTTTTGGATGAAGATATTCAGGGTTCTGAGAGCCCATATAACATGCTTAATGGAGACAGAAAAAAATGCTGTAGATAAAGTTTCCCTGATTAAATTAGTACTCTATTGGAATTTAAAATTTTATGGACTGCCTCAGGTACTTTATATATGGCTTCAGGAGTGTGTTTGTATTTTAATTCTAGTATATAGCTTGCTATTGTCATTTTAGGAAGTCAAAGAGCCTGCTAGATTTGTAGTTTTTTGAGGAACCTCGATATTATCCTTTACGATGGCTGTACTAGTTCACAATCCCAACAGTGTATAAGGGTTCACATTTTTTTGCATCCTCACCTGCAATTGTTAGTTTTTTGTCTTTTTGATAATAGCCATTATAAATGTGGTGAAATGATATCTCATTGTGGTTTTGAGTTGCATTTCCTTGGTGATTAGCGATGTTGAACATTTTTAACATATTCCCAGTGCCCAGCAAGTGCCTGGTATACTATAGAGGCATAATAATTATTTGTTATTTTGTTGACTAACTGAATACTGAATGATTAACAGCCACCTGGTACAAGTTATCAGGACTTTCATTACATATCTCCCCTGAGCATACCTTCATGGCAAAATGGTGATGAGCTAATGATCTCTGGGGAAGACTTTGAGAACTACCACTTAAATTCCTCATACTCATTTCCTTCACCCAGGATCAGGTGAGTGTATGGCACCAGTGATGTTTTCATGTAATTTACTATGCATGACTATATGTATGTATGTATATACATAAAATGAATATGTTACTGTGTAATTTACTATCTATGACTCTTAGGGCAATAGAAGAACCGTGACTTTTTATCTGGAGGTTTGATAACCTTCGTAAATCCAGCTATAAATAAATATTTATCCAGAAAGCCATCCAAGTTAGTCCCATTGATAGCAGCCCCTGGTTTGCCAATTTCGACTTGTAACATCAGGGCGCATGAATCACATCCTGGGCCAGGAGGCCGAGGTTGCAGTGAGCTGAGATCATACCATTGCACTCCAGCCTGGGTGACAGAGTGAGACTCTGTCTTAAAAAAAATGCTTTGGGGCATAATAAAAAAAAAATGTAATTATTCTACCTCAAAATATAGTAGGATGATAATTAAACGGGTGATCCTCAACTTTTGCTTCACTCTGGAGTCACCCATGGGGCTTTTAAAAATAAAAATACCAATACCTGGATCCTCTCTCAAAGACTCTGATTTAATTGGTCCGACATGCGACCTGAGCATGATGTTTTTCTATTAATTTGATCATGTTAATTTACCTGGTATTGAGACCTACTAAAATTTTATTTTTTTATGAGGAATTGTATTATATATCATAAGGAACTGTAAATAAAATACATCAGTTTATATTTATAATTGAAAGGTATTTTGAATTTCCTATAATATTTTGAGAGGAGAAAACCTGGGGAAGTAATAATAGAAATTAATGAATGACCATGAGAATTAGCAGCAGAGTAATCAAACAGTATACATTTATTAAGCAACTACTCCAGAAAGGGAACTATATTTCACCTCCATGGGTGACTGGAGCACCTTCTATCCAAAAGGGCCTATAATCAAGGCTGGGAGAGGTAAAACATACATGTACGTATAAAGATAATGGGCAGTACTAATGAGCAATAAAGAAATACTTGAGTGATTCGTGACTTCAAATATTTATGCCTTGCCATTTCTAGTGATTGAACACAGCCATGATTCTCTTCACTACTTTTCTTTTCCATCTACTTTCAATTCCTATTCTGCTTTATGTCTATTTTATGGCCAATCTCTAGCACCTGGCTACTCAAAGGTGTTCCATGGACCAGCAGCCTCAGCATCACCTGGGAGCTTGTTAGAAAGGCAGCATCTCAACCCCACCTTATACCCAGAGAATCTCAATCTGCATTTAACTAGGTCCCTATATGATTAATATAAATACTTAAGTTTGAGTAGTACTGCTCTGGTAGACACCGATCTCTTAACATCTATCAAATACACCATATCAATATTACTCATAATACATTATGTACTACAATACAGCTCAATCTCTAACGGAGAGTTTTGTTTTCAATGCCTTATGCAGGTTTTTGCAGTAGTAGTGGAGGATTTCCTCGAATAGGAAAAACTGAGTTCTTTAGAATGTTTTATTTGTGAACAGGAATTATTTCCTATCTGTGAGTAACTGCTAAAATGTGTGATACTGATAATGAGACCACAGGAGAACAATGGAAGATGCAATTTCTTCAGGCTAAAGGATTCAGAGAAGGTGTCACGGGGAAGATGGGACAGAAATGAGCATTAAGAGGTGATTAGATTTAGGAAATTAAAAAAATAAATAAACATTTCAAATAGGAAAAAAAACCAGCAAAAGTAAAAGCCCTGACTAGAGTAGGAGGGTTTAGGATGGTGTGGCTCCAAGATGGCGCCAGTCATTCTCACCCCCTTGTATTCACGCTCCTGTGTCATTACCACTTTAATTAAGACTGATCGGTGTCAAAAATATAATATTGCTGAAATAACAGAGTGTGATTTCTGGGGCTATATCTTAAAAGACACTGTAAAGTAAATTTTAAAAGTTCAGAAAATAAGACATTGTGGCTTATGTTTTGTTTTCTCGCCTCACTTGCTCTGTGAGGAGCAGCCTCCACGGCATGAGGTGAGGTCTAAAGCAATACCAGCACCAATTTGCCAGCTCGACAGTGAACCACCCACTGTATGAGGATCCTGTAGACCCAGTTGAGCCTTCAGATGAATAATCCAGATCAGCATTGTAAGTGCAACTTCATGAAACACCCTAAAGCAGGAACTACCAAAATAAGCCACTCCCCAAACTCTGTCCCACGGAAACTACAGGATTTAAAAAGCAAAATCTATTATTGTGTTAAGAACACACTTTAGAGATAATCTGTTATTAGTCATCAGTAACTCATATTAGTAGCAAATAATCAATACAGTTTATTTGGAAGATGGTGAGTAAATCAGTGTGGCTTTAATGGAGAGTTTATAGACTGGGGGTTGTAAGTTAAGATACCTCCAGGGTTCTGGTAGAATTACATGAGTGAAGTGACTCCTTCCTGAGTCAGAGAGAAAATAGGGAGTGGCAGAGGCTGTGTCAACGTGGTAAGCACAGGCCTTGCCACTCCTGCTAGTAAAGCCCATTGCTGTCGCCATTCTGGGCAGGTCCATGCAGAGCTGAGAATGTGAGAAATCTCAGCCAGAAGATATAGCAGTGGTCATGGTTTGGTGTCACAATGTGGAATAATTAGAACAACAGACCCTTATTCTGTCAAGAAGGGTATCTCCTAGGTTTTCTTGTAGAATTCTAACAGCTTGAGGTCTTACATTTAAATCTGTAATCAATCTTGCGTTAATTTTTGTATTTGGTGAAAGGCAGAGGTTCAGTTTCACGCTCTGCATGTAGCTAGCCAGCTATCCCAGCACCGTTTATTGAATAGGGTGTCCTTTCCCCATTGCTAATTTTTGTCAACTTTGTCAAAGATCAGATAATTAATTGCAGGTGTGTGGCTTTATTTCTGGGTTCTCTGTTCCATTAGTCTATGTGTCTCTTTTGCACCAATACTATGATGCTTACGGTACTGTGGCCTTATAGTATAGTTCGAAGTTGGATAACGTAAAGCCTCTGGCTTTGTTCTTTTGCTTAGGATTGCTCTGTCTATTTTGAATCTTTTTTTGTTTTTTGGTTCCATATGAATTTTAGAATAGTTTTTTCTAATTCTGTGAAAAGTAACGTTGATTTTCCTTGGCAAAGAATTTATGGCTAAGTCCCTAAAAGTGATAGCAACAATAAAAACTGACAAGTGGGATCTAATTAAACTAAAAAGCCTCTTGACAGTAAAAGAAACTATCAACAGAGTAAACAGATAACCTACAGAATGGGAGAAAATCTTCACAAACTATGTATCCAACAAAGGTCTAATATCCAGAATTTATAAGAACTTAAACAACTCAACAACAACAACAAAAATAATCCCTTGAAAACGGGCAAAGGATATGAACAGACTCTTCTCAAAAGAAGACATACAAGTGGCCAAGAAACATATGAAAAAATACTAATCATCACTAGATGTCAGAGAAATGCTGATTAAGACCACAATGAAATATCACCTCACACAAGTCAGAATGGCCATTAACAAAACGTCAGAAAAAATAACAAATGCTGGCATGGTTGCAGAGAAAAGGGAATACTTATACACTGTTCGTAGGAATGTAAATTAGTTCAGCAACTGTGGAAAGCAGGTTGGAGATTTCTCAAAGAACTTAAAACAGAACTACCATTTGACCCAGCAATCCCATTACTGGGTACATACCTAAAGGAAAACAAATCATTCTACCGAAAAGATATATGCACTTGTATGTTCATCACACCACTGTTCACAATAGCAAAGACATGGAATCAACCTAGATGCCCATCAGTGGTAGACTGGATAAAGGAAATGTGGTACATATACACTCTGGAATACTATGCAGCCATGAAAAAGAATAAAATCATGTCTTTTGCAGTACCATGGATGCAGCTGGAGGCCATTATCCTAAGCAAATTTATGTAGGAACAGGAAACCAAATACCACATGTTCTTACTTATAAGTGGGAGCTAAACATTGAGTACTCATGGATATAAAGATGTGAATAATAGACACTAGGGACTACTGGCTGGGGAGAAAGAGAGGGGGTATAGGCTGACAAATTACCTATTGGGTACTATTTACTACCTGGGTGATGAGACCATCTGCACCCCAAACTTCAGCATCACCCAATATGCTCCAGTCACAAACCTGCATATGTACTCCCTGAATCTAAAATTAAAGTCAAAATTACTTTAAAAAAATCTTATTCTGGAGGCAATCATCAATTCATAACTATATTAAGGATATTTTCTCTGGAAATGTTACCTACAATACACTGAAAGGAGAAAGTACGGAGAGCAAAAGAATGGTTTAGAGATATTTTAATCATGCAAACTTGAAGACATTGGAACATGAGCTAGAGTTATAGAAATATGAATGAAGATGTTATCCTTAAAAGAAGTAAATATATAATAATAAGGTTATGAATAATTGAAAGTAGAATACCTCAATTAAGATGTTCTCCTATACTTTTTCTTTAAATCTCACTAAATTTTTAGTGCCCTGTTAAAATGTCAGCTCCATCAGGACATCAGCTCCATACTTGTGTACATGACTTATTGAGTACAGAACCTAGAATGCAAATTCTTGTGTAGAAAATTGTGGATAATATTGTAGGTTTCCAGGCCATAGTCTCTGTCACAACTACTAAACTCTGCCATTGTGGCACAAAAGCTGCTATGGACAATACACAAATAAATGTGATGTGCTCCAATGAAACTTACAAAAAGAAGAATGGGCCAGATTTGGCTCAGGGGCTGTAGTTTGCCAATTCGTGGGCTGGACTAGTGGAGGTCAGCGGTTCTCAAAATTTGGTTCCCAGATCAGCAGAACCAACATGAGCATTGCCTGTTAAAAAGCTGAATGGGGCTCAGTGATCTGTATTTTAATAGGTCCTCCAGGTGGTGAATACTGGTTTGAGAAACATTTGTGTAGGTACTCAATAACACTTATGTGATAGATGAATGAATTAATGATTTATATCTCCATACATGCTAACTTTTGTCTCTATTACAATCATATATAAGATAGTATTTGGGATCACAAAATTATATGTGTAGTTATTAAGTCTAGCTCTGGGTATTAGTATTTCATGGTATCCCACAAAGCATGCCATGGCTTGCAGGCACTTTACCAGCTAACAGACTTTGAAAACCACTAATCTAATACAGCTGCCTTGTTTTTAAAGAAAACAAAATTGAGGCCTTCTACAGTTAATTAACTTGGCCAAGTTACATGTAAATGCTGAGAGAGTTAAGAAAAAACACACATCTTTATGTAAATAAATATGCCTCACATATAATGTTACGTGTTTGGGCTTGCCAGAGAAACCAAACATTCAGGGGGAAAAATAAGAGAAAGAAATAAAAGAAATGGGCAGACTGCTAAGCTCAGCAAATCTTGCAGCAAAGGCACTTCAGAGCCGAGTTGGGGCAGCGGCAGAGCGGGGATTCCATGCCCCAAGGGAACAGATGCCCCCTGTGAAACCGTGGCCAGTGCCGCGTCCTTGCAGCCTGATGCCCCCTCACATTGGGGATTCTGAATCTCTCCCACCTCCTTTGGGTTGCTTTCTGAGAGAGCTCCTGGGATCATGTCAGACAGGAGGCAAGACTAGATTGCAGATCTAGACAAAGCAGCATGCGGAGGCTTGCACTGTGAATTTTAGCTCCAGAACTGCAAGAACAAACCAGCAATCCCAAGAGGACCCACAGACCCTCTGAAGGAAGCAGACTGCTCCTGCAGGACCTGACAGACCCCCAAATATTGAGTGCCCCAATTGCGGAACTGAGCAAGCGAGACCCTCCTCTCCCAAACACACACCCACACTGGAGAAGCTGAAGGTCTGTTTGCAGAAATTTCTGACTTTACCTGGAGCTGAGCCAAGTTAGTGAAGGTAGAGGGGGATAGAGGAAGCAGCAGAGGGGCCCTGGGGGCTTGCTGGGTCCCCAACCAGCCCATTCCTGCCTTGTACCACAAGGATCCATTGGAAGGATAGCCAGAGGAGCAGGGGATAAAACTCCATAGGGAGAACGAATTCTCTAGCGAACTTTGTAACAATTTGAATGGGCTGAGAAGCCTCCTGGCCAGAACTCAGGGGAGGGCACAAATACAGCATGCAGATGTCACAGGCAGGGGAAGAACTAAAGCCCTTTCTTTCACAGCTGGGAGGTGGATGGCCTTGGGCAAGTTTTCAGGCCGGTCTTACCCTCCGCCTGGGAACAAACTCAGCTGTGGCAGGGCACAGAGTGGTGGCTCTTTGGTTTGCATGGGAGCTGGGTAAGGCCTGTGACTGTGACTGCTGGGTGAGGACTGTGACTGCTGGCTTTCCCCTACTTCCCTGACAACCTGCATGACTTAGCAGAGATGGCCATATTCTTCCTAGGTACACAATTCCAGTAACCTGGGAATCTCACCTCCATCCCCCACCGCAGCCACAGCAAGACTTATCCAAGCAGAGTCTGAGCTCACACACGCCTAGCCCCACTCCCACCTGATAGTTCCTCCCTACCCAACCCGGTAGTGGAACACAAAGGGCATGTAATCTTGGGAGTTCTAGGCCCCAATCCACCACTGGTCACTCTCCACACTACTATAGCTGACGCTTTCTGGAAAGTGCCCCTCCTGGAAGGAGGCCAATGAGCACAAAAACAGAGCATTAAACCAGCAAAGCTAAGGACCCTCATGGATTCCACTGCACCTTCCACCACCTCCACTAGAACAGGTGCTGGTATCCATGGTGGAGAGACCCATAGACAGTTCACATCACAGGACTCTGTGCAGACAAGCCCCAGTACCAGCCTGGAGCCAGGTAGACTCCCTGGGTGGCTAGACCCAGAATAGAGAAAATTACTGAAGTTCAGCTCTCAGGAAGCCACATCCATAGAAAAAGAGAGAGAGTACTACATCAAGGGAACACCCCATGGGATGAAAAAATATGAACAACAGCCTTCAGCCCTAAACCTTCCCTCTGACAGAGCCTACCCAAATGAGAAGGAACCAGAAAACCAACTCTGGTAATATGACAAAACAGGGCTCTACAGCACCCCCCAGTAAATCACGCTAGTTCACCAGCAATGGATCCAAACCAAGAAGAAATCCCTGATTTACCTGAAAAAGACTTCTAGAGGTTAATTAGTAAGCTAATCAGGGAGGGACCAGAGAAAGGTGAAGCCCAATGCAAAGAAATCCAAAAAATAGTACAAGAAGTGAAGGGAGAAATATTCAAGGAAATAGATAGCTTAAAGAAAAAACAATAAAAAAATCAGGAAGCTTTGGACGCACTTTTAGAAATGCAAAATGCTCTGGAAAGTCTCAGCAATAGAATTGAATAAGTAGAAGAAAGAAATCCAGAACTCAAAGACAAGGTCTTTGAATTAACCCAATCCACAACAAAGACAAAGAAAAAAGAGCAAGAAAATATGAACAAAGCCTCCAAGAGTCTGGGATTATGTTAAATGACCAAACCTAAGAATAATCAGTGTTCCTGAGGAAGATGACAATTCTGAAAGCTTGAAAAACATATTTGGGGGAATAATCAAAGAAAACTTCTCTGGCCTTGCCAGAGACCTAGACAGCCAAATACAAGAAGCACAAAGAACACCTGGGAAATTCATCACAAAAAGATCTTCACCTAGGCACACTGTCATCAGGTTATCCAAAGTTAAGATGAAGGAAAGAATTTTAAGAGCTGTGAGACAGGAGCACCAAGTAACCTATAAAGGAAAATCTATCATAGTAACAGCAGATTTCTCAGAAGAAATCCTACAAGCTAAAAGGGATTGGGGCCATACCTTCAGCCTCTTCAAACAAAACAATTATCAGTCAAGAATTTTGTATCCAGGGAAACTAACCATCATATATGAAGGAAAGATGCAGTCGTTTTCAGACAAACAAATGCTGAGAGAATTTGCCATTATCAAGCCACCACTATAAGAACTGCTAAAAGGAGTTCTAGATCTTGAAACAAATCAAGAACCACACCAAAACAGAACTCTTTAAAGCATAAATCACACAGGACATATAAAACAAAAATACAAGTTAAAACCAAAAACAAAAAACAAAACCAAAGTACACGGGCAACAAAGAGCATTGATGAATGCAATGGTACCTCACATTTCAATACTAACATTGAATGTAAATGGCCTAAATGCTCCACTTAAAAGGTACAGAACCACAGAATGGATAAGAACTCATCAACCAACCATCTGCTGCCTTCAAGAAACTCAACTAACACATAAGGACTCACATAAACCTAAAGTCAAGGGGTGGAAACAGGTATTTCATGCAAATGGACACCAAAAGCAAGCAGGGGTAGCTATTATTATATCAGACAAAACAAACTTTAAAGCAACAGTGCTTTAAAGTAACAGTGGTTAAAAGAGACAAAGAGGGACTTTACATAATGGCAAAAGGCCTTGTCTAACAGGAAAAATCACTATCCTAAACATATAAGCACCTAACATTGGAGCTCCCAAATTTATAAAATTATTACTAACAGACCTAAGAAATGAGATGGAGAGCAACACAATAATAGTAGGGGACTTCAATATTCCACTGACAGCAGTAGACAGGTCATCAAGACAGAAAGTCAACAAAGATGCAATGGATTTAAACTGTACCTTGGAACAAATGGACTTAACAGACATATCCAACAATCACAGAATACACATTATATTCACCAGTGCATGGAACTTTCTTCAAGATAGACCATTAGATAGGCCATAAAAGGAGCCTCAATAAATTTAAGAACATTGAAATTATAACAAACACTCTCTCAGACCACAGTGGAATAAAATTGGAATTCAACTCTTTTAGGAACCTTCAAAACCATGCAAAAACATGGAAATTAAATAACCTGTTCCTAAATGAGCATTGGGTCAAAAACAAAATCAATATGGAAATTAAAAAATTCTTCAAACTGAATGACAGTAATGACACCACCTATCAAAACCTCTCGGATACAGCAAAGGCAGTGCTAAGTAAGAGGAAAGTTCATAGCCCTAAAGGCCTTCATCAAAAAGTTTGAAAGAGCACAAACAGACAATCTAAGGTCACACCTCAAGGAACTAGAGAAACTAGAACAAACCAAACCCAAACCCAGCAGATGAAAGGAAATAACCAAGATCAGAGCAGAACTAAATGAAATTGAAACAAAAAAGACAATACAAAAGATAAATAAAACAAAAGCTGGTTCTTTGAAAAGATAAATAAAATTGATAGACCATTAGCAAGATTAACCAAGAAAAGAAGAGAGAAAATCCAAATAACCTAACTAAGAAATGAAACAAGAGATACTACAGCCTACACCACTGAAATAAAAAAGATTATTCGAGGCTACTATAGACACCTTTATGCACATAAACTAGAAAACCTGAAAGAGATGGATAAATTCCTGGAAAAATACAACCTTCCTCGCTTAAAGCAGGAAGAATTAGATACCCTGAAAAGACCAAAAACAAGCAGCAAGATTGAAATGGTAACTAAAAAATTACCAAAAAAAAAAAAAAAAAAAAAACCTGAAAGAGATGGATAAATTCCTGGAAAAATACAACCTTCCTAGCTTAAATCAGGAAGAATTAGATACCCTGAAAAGACCACTAACAAGCAGCAAGATTGAAATGGTAATTTAAAAACTACCAACAAAAAAAGTCCAGGACCAGATGGATTCACAGCAGAATTCTACCAGACATTCTAAACAGAATTGGTACCAATCCTTTTGACACTATTCCACAAGACCGAGAAAGACAGAACTCTCCCTAATTCATTCTATGAAGCCAGCATCACCCTAATACCAAAACAAGGAAAGAGCATAACCAAAACAGAAAACTGCATACCGACATCCTTGATGAACATAATGCTAAAATCCTTAACAAAATACTATCTAACTGAATCTAATAGCATATGAAAAAGATAATTCACCTTGATCAAGTGGGTTTCATACTAGGAATGCAGGGAGGGTTTAACATATGCAAGTTGATAAATGTGATACGCCACATAAACAGAATTAAAAACAAAAATCACATGGTCATCTCAATATATGCAGAAAAAGCATTCCACAAAATCCAGCATCTCTTTATGATTAAAACTCTCAGCAAAATTGGCACACAAGGGACATACCTTCATGTAATAAAAGCCATCTATGACAAACCCACAACCAATGTAATACTGAATGGGGAAAAGTTGAAAGCATTCCCTCTGAGAACTGGAACAAGACAAGGATGCCCACTCTCACTACTCCTCTTCAACATAGTACTGGAAGTCCTAGAGGGAGCAATCAGAAAAGATAAAGAAATAAGGGGCATCCAAATCGGTAAAGAGGAAGTCATACTGTCACTGTTTGCTGATGATAAGATTATTTACCTTGAAACCCTAAGGACTCCTCCAGAAAGCTCCTAGAACTGATAAAAGAATTCAGCAAAGTTTCCAGATACAAGATTAATGTACACAAATCAGTAGCTCTTCTATACCCTAAAAGCGACCAAGCAGAGAATCAAATCAAGAACTCAACCCCTTTTATAAAAGCTGAAAAAAAATACTTAGGAATATGCCTAACAAAGGAGTCGAAAGACCTCTACAAAGAAAACTACAAAATACTGCTGAAAGAAATCAAAGACGGTCAGTCATGGTGGCTCATGCCTGTAATCCCAGCACTTTGAGAGGCTGAGGTGGGCAGATCATGAGGTCAGGAGTTCAAGACCAGCCTGATCAACATGGTGAAACCCCGTCTCTCCTAAAAATACAAAAATTAGCTGAGTGTGGTGGCACA